>NC_088402.1:2502438-2762438 GCF_034236695.1 Oncorhynchus nerka
CACACACACATAGACACATATACACACACACATAGACACATATACTGTCACGGTTCATGAATCCACTGCCTCCTTTTCCTTCTCTCTCTCTCTCTCTCTCTCTCTCTCTCTCTCTCTCTCTCTCTCTCTCTCTCTCTCTCTCTCTCTCTCTCTCTCTCTCTCTCTCTCTCTCTCTCTCTCTCTCTCTCTCTCTCTCTCTCTCTCTCTCTCTCTCTCTCTCTCTCTCTCTCTCTCTCCCGTGTTTGTGTGGGCGTGGTTCCCAATCTCAGCCTGATTGTCTGCGCCAGCTGGAATCACTTATCTTCCCTTTATATGTTCTGTAACCAGTGTTTCTTGTTGTCAGATCGTTGTTACTTCCCTGAGGTTGTGTCGTGTGTCCGTGCTCATCTCTCGCCGCCCTTGTGTGGATTATCTGCTGTGCTCCTTCCTACCCATCCGGACACTCTCCCCTGGGTTTCTCAGCACGCTCACATAGGAGGATGCGCCCTAGTCCCTGGGTCGGATTCCGTCTGAGTACAGTCTGTCTGTCCTGTTGCTGCTGTAACCTGTATTCATTAAACCATCGTTGCTTGCATCTTGCATCCGCCTCTGTATTGTTACAGAACGATCTGACCAGACCATGGATGCAGCGAGTTCAACGAGTCTGACCGAATTCATTTCCCGTAGTATCACGAGAATGGATCAACAAGAGGAGAACATCTCCAGCACAGGTCGGGCAGTACAAGCCATTGCGACGCAGGTATCCCAGCTGACCCAACAATTACAACATCTGAGGGGTCTCGCTGCGCCACCTACACCGGCAGTTCAACCCGCCCGCCAGAGCCGGATTCCCAGCTAGAGCCACGGCTACCGACACCAGAGGGTTATTCAGGTGATCCTGACTATTGCAGAGCTTTTCTTACGAGATGTTCCATGCATTTCTCGTTGCAGCCACGGACCTTCAACCGTGAACAGTCTAAGGTAGCATTCGTACTCACACTGCTATCAGGCAAAGCGGCTCTTTGGGGAACGGCGGTGTGGGCGAACCAGGACCCATGCTGCACCTCTTTCCAGACACTCTCCGAGGAGATGAGAAGGGTCTTCGATCGGGCCGTGGCGGGTAGGGAGGCGGCCAGACTACTCGCTGACCTTCGCCAAGGAGACCGTTCAGTATCGGAATACTCCATCCAATTCCGCACTCTGGCCGCAGAGTGTCAGTGGAACGAGGAGGCGCAGTGGGACATGTTCCTGCATGGGCTGGAGGACCGGATCCAGAAGGAGATTTATGTTCTGGACCTTCCCAGGAGTTTAAATGGACTAGTGGAACTAGCCTTGAGGGTCGACGCTCGTCTGAGTCGTGTTGGCCGCCGAGCATGCCCTAACAGACCGTATAACGACATGGAGGGCTGGCATGCCAGCGGCGGGAACACGGCCAGTTCAGCCTCCGCTCACGAACCCATGCAGCTGGGGAGAGCTCGCCTCTCCGGGAAGAGAAGGAGAGGCGGAGATCCCAAGGGCTCTGTCTCTACTGTGGTAGAGCGGGCCACTTTATCCACTCCTGCCCGGTAAAAGATTAGGCCCGGTAGTAAGAATGAGGCTACTATCGGGTGGTGTCACCACAGAGAAGACCTCATCATCTACTCTCCTCCCGGTAAGACTAAGATGGGCCAACCACACGCACGACACCCAAGCCTTACTGGACTCAGGAGCAGAGGGTAATTTCATGGACTTCAAGCTCGCTCACAAACTCCAGATTCCTATCACCTCACTCACGCACAAGATATCCGTCAACGCTCTCAATGGTCAAGAACTACCCAACATTTCTCACACCACTGAACCTATCACACTCATCACTTCTGGCAATCACACTGAGACACTATCATTTCTACTCATGGACTCACCCCTTGCACCATTAGTTCTCGGCCACCCTTGGCTCACCCAACACAACCCCAGAGTTGACTGGGGTCATAACTCTATATCCATGTGGAGTAACAAATGTCTTGAGTCCTGTTTAGTGTCTGCTTGTTCGTCTGTGTCTGATTCTGTGTTTCTAGAGGAGGCAGTGGATTTGTCTAACGTGCCCGTTGAATACCTCGACCTGAAGGAGGTGTTCAGTAAGTCCCGTGCTGCTTCTCTTCCTCCGCATCGTCCGTATGACTGTGCAATAGAATTATTGCCAGGTGAGTCTCCGCCTAAAGGCAAGTTATATTCACTCTCTGTTCCTGAGAGGGAGGCTATGGAGAGATACTTCTCTGGCATCTGGATTCATTCGTCCTTCCTCTTCTCCAGCGGTGGCGGTCCGGCTCCAGCTTCCTCCGGCGTATAGGAGAATTCATCCTACCTTTCATGTGTCTAAAATAAAACCTGTGTTTCAGGCACGCATTAACCCACCGGTCCCGGTTCCCCCGCCGCCACGACTTGTTGATGGGGAACCCACCTTTTCTGTCAATCGTATTTTGGACTCTAGAAGGAGGGGACGCGGATTCCAGTACCTGGTGGACTGGGAGGGTTACGGCCCGGAGGAGAGAAGTTGGGTACCTGCTAGGGACATTCTGGATCACTCCCTTATCGATGATTTCAATCGACAGGTAAATTCGCCTGGGAACGCCAAGAGGCGTTCCTAGGGGGGGGGGTATTGTCACGGTTCATGAATCCACTGCCTCCTTTTCCTTCTCTCTCTCTCTCTCTCTCTCTCTCTCCCGTGTTTGTGTGGGCGTGGTTCCCAATCTCAGCCTGATTGTCTGCGCCAGCTGGAATCACTTATCTTCCCTTTATATGTTCTGTAACCAGTGTTTCTTGTTGTCAGATCGTTGTTACTTCCCTGAGGTTGTGTCGTGTGTCCGTGCTCATCTCTCGCCGCCCTTGTGTGGATTATCTGCTGTGCTCCTTCCTACCCATCCGGACACTCTCCCCTGGGTTTCTCAGCACGCTCACATAGGAGGATGCGCCCTAGTCCCTGGGTCGGATTCCGTCTGAGTACAGTCTGTCTGTCCTGTTGCTGCTGTAACCTGTATTCATTAAACCATCGTTGCTTGCATCTTGCATCCGCCTCTGTATTGTTACATATACACATACACATAGACACACATACACACACACATAGACACATATACACACACACATAGACACATATACACACACACATAGACACATATACACACACACATTTAGTGTTTCCTGTCTGTGTCTGTTAGTGTTTCCTGTCTGTGTTCTGTTAGTGTTTCCTGTCTGTGTTCTGTTAGTGTTTCCTGTCTGTGTTCTGTTAGTGTTTTTCTGTGTTCTGTTTCTGTGTGCTGTTAGTGTTTCCTGTCTGTCTGTTAGTGTTTCCTGTCTGTGTTCTGTTAGTGTTTCCTGTCTGTGTGCTGTTAGTGTTTCCTGTCTGTGTGCTGTTAGTGTTTCCTGTCTGTGTGCTGTTAGTGTTTCCTGTCTGTGTTCTGTTAGTGTTTCCTGTCTGTGTGCTGTTAGTGTTTCCTGTCTGTGTTCTGTTCCATTTATTTTATTAAAACACTCCCTGAACTTACTTCCCAACTCTTATTACAGAGTCTCGTTACAAACACTCTTATTCACAGGAGACACACCCAATTCCATTCCAATTAGTTGGTCATTTTGCTGAGTAATGTCCCTGGATTCTCGTGTTACAAGCCCTGGTTGAGTTTCGACAGAGCAGACTGCTACTAACACCGTCCTGTTGAGGGGGTCAGCCTCGGCGCGCACGGATCGACTGACGGACTATTTGATCCGTCTCAGCTGAGACGACTGAGGAAACTACTGGCTGTGGTACTGTGGATCCACGCTGTCGTAGAAGAAGGAACAATCTTTATCGCCTCGTAAAAACCAGACTGAAACACCGCACTCACAATTTGTTTCACTTCACTTCTGGTACCCGAAACAGAATTTGAGCTAGCAACATCTGTCTGGTTTAAACGAGGCTACAATCTTTAGTTCACTCGCGTAACAACAAACCCCAGCTGAACTCCATGACTATGCAAATGTAGAGTAGTTACTACATTCGTATGTAATAACACGGTAATAACAGTGTTATTAATCTGTTATCGACACTAAGAGTGCAAGACTGTATCGCAAGTGCAAAGAAAAACTACAAATAAAGCACGTAGAGCAGAACTGGGCCAACACCCCCTCCTCATTCTAATAGAAAAAAAGAGCCATCAAATGTTACAAGTGACCCCAAAACATTCCATCACACAGCTCTACAATGTCAAGAGATGAAACAAGAGAAGAGTCCCCTCAGCCAGCTGGTTCTCAGGACAGCACTCAGCCAGCTGGTTCTGAGGCTCAGTTCACCAACCTAAACCAGCCCCATAGAGCCTCAGGACAGCACTCAGCCAGCTGGTTCTGAGGCTCAGTTCACTAACCCAAACCAGCCCCATAGAGCCTCAGGACAGCACTCAGGACAGCCAGCTGGTTCTGAGGCTCAGTTCACCAACCCAAACCAGCCCCAGATGGTTCTGAGAGCCTCAGGACAGCACTCAGCCAGCTGGTTCTGAGGCTCAGTTCACCAACTCAAACCAACCCCATAGAGCCTCAGGACAGCACTCAGCCAGCTGGTTCTGAGGCTCAGTTCACCAACCCAAACCAACCCCATAGAGCCTCAGGACAGTACTCAGCCAGCTGGTTCTGAGGCTCAGTTCACCAACCCAAACCAACCCCATAGAGCCTCAGGACAGCACTCAGCCAGCTGGTTCTGAGGCTCAGTTCACTAACCCAAACCAACCCCATAGAGCCTCAGGACAGCACTCAGCCAGCTGGTTCTGAGGCTCAGTTCACCAACCCAAACCAACCCCATAGAGCCTCAGGACAGCACTCAGCCAGCTGGTTCTGAGGCTCAGTTCACCAACCCAAACCAACCCCATAGAGCCTCAGAACAGCACTCAGCCAGCTGGTTCTGAGGCTCAGTTCACCAACCCAAACCAACCCCATAGAGCCTCAGGACAGCAGCCAGACAGCTGGTTCTGAGGCTCAGTTCACCAACCCAAACCAACCCCATAGAGCCTCAGGACAGTACTCAGCCAGCTGGTTCTGAGGCTCAGTTCACCAACCCAAACCAACCCCATAGAGCTTCAGGACAGCACTCAGCCAGCTGGTTCTGAGGCTCAGTTCACCAACCCAAACCAACCCCATAGAGCCTCAGGACAGTACTCAGCCAGCTGGTTCTGAGGCTCAGTTCACCAACCCAAACCAACCCCATAGAGCCTCAGGACAGCACTCAGCCAGCTGGTTCTGAGGCTCAGTTCACCAACTCAAACCAACCCCATAGAGCCTCAGGACAGCACTCAGCCAGCTGGTTCTGAGGCTCAGTTCACCAACCCAAACCAACCCCATAGAGCCTCAGGACAGTACTCAGCCAGCTGGTTCTGAGGCTCAGTTCACTAACCCAAACCAACCCCATAGAGCCTCAGAACAGCACTCAGCCAGCTGGTTCTGAGGCTCAGTTCACCAACCCAAACCAACCCCATAGAGCCTCAGGACAGCACTCAGCCAGCTGGTTCTGAGGCTCAGTTCACTAACCCAAACCAACCCCATAGAGCCTCAGGACAGCACTCAGAAAATCTGGCCCAACCAAATCATCACAAAACGAAAATAATAATATATCACCTATTGGAAAGACACCACAACAAATCAAAGTAAACTTGAATGCTATTTGTCTCTAAACAGACAGTACATGGTGGCAGACTATCTGACCACTGTGACTGATAGAAAACTGAGGAAAACATTGACTAGGTACAGACTCAGTGAGCACATTCTGGCTATAGAGACCGGTCGTCACAGACAAACCTGGCTGCCCAGAGAGGACAGTCTGGCTAAAGACTCACGGACCAACCTGGCTGAAAACAGTCTGACTAGGTACAGACTCAACCTGGCTGCCCAGAGAGGACAGTCTGGCTATAGAGACCGGTCGTCACAGACCAATTCTGGCTATAGAGACCGGTCGTCACAGACAAACCTGGCTGCCCAGAGAGGACAGTCTGGCTATAGAGAGTCACAGACAAACCTGGCTGCCCAGAGAGGACAGTCTGGCTATAGAGACCGGTCGTCACGGACCAACCTGGCTGCCCAGAGAGGACAGTCTGGCTATAGAGACCGGTCGTCACGGACCAACCTGGCTGCCCAGAGAGGACAGTCTGGCTATAGAGACCGGTCGTCACAGACAAACCTGGCTGCCCAGAGAGGACAGGTTGTGCTCACTCTGCTCCAGGGGAGAGGTAGAGACAGAGCTGCATTTCCTATTACACTGTGACAAATACTCAGACCTAAGAGAATATTTAGAGACCAGTGAAGCAACAGTAGGATGAGAATTGACAAAGCAGTAGAATCATCATCAGTAGCAGTAGGGAGTCTGCATGGTCTCACCACAAACACACACAGGTGCAGTTGAGTCTTACCGTGGCCTCGTTGCACACAGTACATTTCACCACGTGCTGATGAAGCTTGCCATCCAGGTTAATGAGAGACTGACACACCCGGCAGTTGATGACGGGTACCCCCCCTGGGTCGGGACTGGCGATGGCTGTGTAGGGGGGAGGGAGTTCAGCTGGAAGGGAGAGACACAGACACACCTGGTTTAATGACACATTAGATACAGTTGAAGTCAGAAGTTTACATACACTTATGTTGAAGTCATTAAAACTAATTTTTCAACCACTCCACAAATTTCTTGTTAACAAACTATAGTTTTGGCAAGTCAGTTAGGACATCTACTTTGTACAGGACACAAGTCATTTTTCAACAATTGTTTACAGACAGATTATTTCACTGTATCACAATTCCAGTGGGTCAGAAGTTTACATACACTAAGTTGACTGTGCCTTTAAACAGCTTGGAACATTCCAGAAAATGATGTCATGGATTTAGAAGCTTCTGATAGGCTGGTTCACATCCCTTGAGTCAATTGGAGGTGCACCTACGGATGTATTTTTTGCTTGACATTTGAACCAGCGACCCTTCGGCCACTGCTCTTAACCACTAGGCTGCCTTGATGTAATGACATCGTACACAATTTCATGTTTTTAGGCCTACAGACAAGGCCCTGCTTTCACTTCCATTTTCTTTAACAACATGGGTCGACCTGGGAGATGAGTGAAAATAAAGGTAGGTCAGTTGACAGCCAAAGGGAGTTACTTCCTGATGTCAATACACCCCCCCCCCCCTCCTCCTCTGTTTGGGTCAAAAAGCAGAACTGACCTATTTGTTTGTTAATACCTTTTATATAACAAGTCAGTTAAGCACAAATTCTTATTTACAATGACATTCAGATCCTTTATTATAGACCCTTTTTTTTGAACAGTGCATCTATATCACAGAGCTAGGCTATAGGCTATATATATATATATACACTGCTCAAAAAAATAAAGGGAACACTAAAATAACACATCCTAGATCTGAATGAATGAAATATTCTTATTAAATACTTTTCCCTTTAAATAGTTGAATGTGCTGACAACGAAACCACACAAAAATTAATTTATCAACCCACGGAGGTCTGGATTTGGAGTCGCACTCAAAATTAAAGTGGAAAACCACACTACAGGCTGATCCAACTTTGATGTAATGTCCTTAAAACAAGTCAAAATGAGCATCAGTAGTGTGTGTGGCCTCCACGTGCCTGTATGACCTCCCTACAACGCCTGGGCATGCTCCTGATGAGGTAGCGGATGGTCTCCTGAGGGATCTCCTCCCAGACCTGGACTAAAGCATCCGCCAACTCCTGGACAGTCTGTGGTGCAACGTGGCGTTGGTGGATGGAGCGAGACATGATGTCCCAGATGTGCTCAATTGGATTCAGGTCTGGGGAACGGGCGGGCCAGTCCATAGCATCAATGCCTTCCTCTTGCAGGAACTTCTGACACACTCCAGCCACATGAGGTCTAGCATTGTCTTGCATTAGGAGGAACCCAGGGCCAACCGCACCAGCATATGGTCTCACAAGGGGTCTGAGGATCTCATCTCGGTACCTAATGGCAGTCAGGCTACCTCTGGCGAGCACATGGAGGGCTGTGTGGCCCCCCAAAGAAATGCCACCCCGCACCATGACTGACCCACTGCCAAACCGGTCATGCTGGAGGATGTTGCAGGCAGCAGAATGTTCTCCACGGCGTCTCCAGACTCTGTCATGTCTGTCACATGTGCTCAGTGTGAACCTGCTTTCATCTGTGAAGAACACAGGGCGCCAGTGGCGAATTTGCCAATCTTGGTGTTCTCTGGCAAATGCCAAACCTCCTGCACGGTGTTGGGCTGTAAGCACAACCCCCACCTGTGGACGTCGGGCCCTCATACCGTATGAGCAGACATGCACATTTGTGGCCTGCTGGAGGTCATTTTGCAGGGCTCTGGCAGTGCTCCTCCTGCTCCTCCTTGCACAAAGGCGGAGGTAGCGGTCCTGCTGCTGGGTTGTTGCCCTCCTACGGCCTCCACGTCTCCTGATGTACTGGCCTGTCTCCTGGTAGCGCCTCCATGCTCTGGACACTACGCTGACAGACACAGCAAACCTTCTTGCCACAGCTTGCATTGATGTGCCATCCTGGATGAGCTGCACTACCTGAGCCATTTGTGTGGGTTGTAGACTCTGTCTCATGCTACCACTAGAGTGAAAGCACCGCCAGCATTCAAAAGTGACCAAAACATCAGCCAGGAAGCATAGGAACTGAGAAGTGGTCTGTGGTCACCACCTGCAGAACCACTCCTTTATTGGGGGTGTCTTGCTAATTAACTATAATTTCCACCTGTTGTCTATTCCATTTGCACAACAGCATGTAAAATTTATTGTCAATCAGTGTTGCTTCCTAAGTGGACAGTTTGATTTCACAGAAGTGTGATTTACTTGGAGTTACATTGTGTGGTTTAAGTGTTCCCTTTATTTTTTTGAGCAGTGTATATATCTCACAGAGCTAAGCTATATATATATATATCACATGAACTAGGCTATATATCACATGAACTAGGCTATATATCACAGAGCTAGGCTATATATCACAGAACTAGGCTATAAATCACAGAACTAGGCTATATATCACAGAGCCAGGCTATATACCACAGAGCTAGGCTATATACCACAGAGCTAGGCTATATACCACAGAGCTAGGCTATATACCACAGAGCTAGGCTATATATACATAGCACATAGAACTAGGCTGGACCATATATCAAACAGAGCTGACAAGGCAAATCTGTATCACATGAACTAGGCTAATATCACAGAGCTAAGAATTTGCTATAACTGATCACAGTTAACTAGGCTATAAATCACAAACTAGGCTATATATCACAGAACTAGGCTATAAATCACAGAACTAGGCTATATATCACAGAGCCAGGCTATATACCACAGAGCTAGGCTATATACCACAGAGCTAGGCTATATACCACAGAGCTAGGCTATATACCACAGAGCTAGGCTATATACCACAGAGCTAGGCTATATACCACAGACCTAGGCTATATACCACAGACCTAGGCTATATACCACAGACCTAGGCGGCAGGGTAGCCTAGTGGTTAGAGCGTTGGACCAGTAAACGGAAGGTTGCAAGTTCAAATCCCCGAGCTGACAAGGTACAAATCTGTCGTTCTGCCCCTGAACAGGCAGTTAACCCTCTGTTCCTAGGCCGTCATTGAAAATAAGAATTTGTTCTTAATTAACTGACAGAGCCTAGTTAAATCAAAGCCAGGCTAAAAATTCAAAATATATATATATCACAGAGCCAGGCTATATATATATATATATATCACAGAGCCAGGCTATATATATATATATATATACCACAGAGCCAGGCTATATATATATATCACAGAGCCAGGCTATATATATATCACAGAGCCAGGCTATATATATATCACAGAGCCAGGCTATATATATATATATCACAGAGCTAAGCTATATACCACAGAGCCAGGCTATATATATATCACAGAGCCAGGCTATATATATATATATCACAGAGCTAAGCTATATATCACAGAGCCAGGCTATATATATATCACAGAGCCAGGCTATATATATATATATATATCACAGAGCCAGGCTATATATATATATCACAGAGCCAGGCTATATATATATCACAGAGCTAAGCTATATATCACAGAGCCAGGCTATATATATATCACAGAGCCAGGCTATATATATATATCACAGAGCCAGGCTATATATATATCACAGAGCCAGGCTATATATATATCACAGATATATATCACAGAGCCAGGCTATATATATATATCACAGAGCCAGGCTATATACCACAGAGCCAGGCTATATATCACAGAGCCAGGCTATATACCACAGAGCCAGGCTATATATCACAGAGCCAGGCTATATATCACAGAGCTAAGCTATATATATATATATCACAGAGCCAGGCTATATACCACAGAGCCAGGCTATATATCACAGAGCCAGGCTATATACCACAGAGCCAGGCTATATATCACAGAGCTAAGCTATATATATATATATCACAGAGCCAGGCTATATATCACAGAACTAAGCTATATATATATATATCACAGAGCCAGGCTATATACCACAGAGCCAGGCTATATATCACAGAGCCAGGCTATATACCACAGAGCCAGGCTATATATCACAGAGCCAGGCTATATACCACAGAGCCAGGCTATATATATACCACAGAGCCAGGCTATATATATATATATCACAGAGCCAGGCTATATATATATATATCACAGAGCCAGGCTATATATATATATATATCACAGAGCCAGGCTATATATATATATATATACCACAGAGCCAGGCTATATATATACCACAGAGCCAGGCTATATATATATATATATATCACAGAGCCAGGCTATATATATATCACAGAGCCAGGCTATATATATACCACAGAGCCAGGCTATATATATATCACAGAGCCAGGCTAAGCTATATATCACAGAGCCAGGCTATATATATATATCACAGAGCCAGGCTATATATATATATCACAGAGCCAGGCTAAGCTATATATCACAGAGCCAGGCTATATATATATATCACAGAGCCAGGCTAAGCTATATATCACAGAGCCAGGCTATATATATATCACAGAGCCAGGCTATATACCACAGAGCCAGGCTATATACCACAGAGCCAGGCTATATACCACAGAGCCAGGCTATATATCACAGAGCCAGGCTATATATCACAGAGCCAGGCTATATATCACAGAGCCAGGCTATATATCACAGAGCCAGGCTATATATCCATCCACTCAAGGTCGTCCAAGGTCGCTGTACTGTTGACTCTCTTACAACAGTTATGGACGATGGCAGCACCGCTCATTTTAGAAGTGCAGTCAATTCAGTGATTCAATGAGGTTTTAGAAGTGCAGTCAATTCAGTTATTCAATTCAGTGATTCTATTCAGTGATTCAATGAGGTTTTAGAAGTGCAGTCAATTCAGTTATTCAATTTAGTTATTCAATTCAGTGATTCATTGAGGTTTTAGAAGTGCAGTCAATTCAGTGATTCAATTCAGTGATTCAATGAGGTTTTAGAAGTGCAGTCAATTCAGTTATTCAATTCAGTGATTCAATTAGGTTTTAGAAGTGCAGTCAATTCAGTTATTCAATTCAGTGATTCTATTCAGTGATTCAATGAGGTTTTAGAAGTGCAGTCAATTCAGTTATTCAATTTAGTTATTCAATTCAGTGATTCATTGAGGTTTTAGAAGTGCAGTCAATTCAGTGATTCAATTCAGTGATTCAATGAGGTTTTAGAAGTGCAGTCAATTCAGTTATTCAATTCAGTGATTAAATTCAGTGATTAAATTCAGTGATTAAATTCAGTGATTCAATTCAGTGATTAAATTCAGTGATTCAATTCAGTGATTCTATGAGGTTTTAGAAGTGCAGTCAATTCAGTGATTCAATTCAGTGATTCAATTCAGTGATTCAATGAGGTTTTAAAAGTGCAGTCAATTCAGTGATTCAATGAGGTTTTAAAAGTGCAGTCAATTCAGTGATTCAATTCAGTGATTCAATGAGGTTTTAAAAGTGCAGTCAATTCAGTGATTCAATTCAGTGATTCAATTCAGTGATTCAATGAGGTTTTAAAAGTGCAGTCAATTCAGTGATTCAATTCAGTGATTCAATTCAGTGATTCAATGAGGTTTTAGAAGTGCAGTCAATTCAGTTATTCAATTTAGTTATTCAATGAGGTTTTAGAAGTGCAGTCAATTCAGTTATTCAATTCAGTTATTCAATTCAGTGATTCAATGAGGTTTTAAAAGTGCAGTCAATTCAGTGATTCAATTCAGTGATTCAATTCAGTGATTCAATGAGGTTTTAGAAGTGCAGTCAATTCAGTTATTCAATTTAGTTATTCAATTCAGTGATTCATTGAGGTTTTAGAAGTGCAGTCAATTCAGTGATTCAATTCAGTGATTCAATGAGGTTTTAGAAGTGCAGTCAATTCAGTTATTCAATTTAGTTATTCAATTCAGTGATTCATTGAGGTTTTAGAAGTGCAGTCAATTCAGTGATTCAATTCAGTGATTCAATTCAGTGATTCAATGAGGTTTTAGAAGTGCAGTCAATTCAGTTATTCAATTCAGTGATTCTATTCAGTGATTCAATGAGGTTGTAGAAGTGCAGTAAATTCAGTTATTCAATTTAGTTATTCAATTCAGTGATTCATTGAGGTTTTAGAAGTGCAGTCAATTCAGTGATTCAATTCAGTGATTCAATGAGGTTTTAGAAGTGCAGTCAATTCAGTTATTCAATTCAGTGATTCTATTCAGTGATTCAATGAGGTTTTAGAAGTGCAGTCAATTCAGTTATTGAATTTAGTTATTCAATTCAGTGATTCATTGAGGTTTTAGAAGTGCAGTCAATTCAGTGATTCAATTCAGTGATTCAATGAGGTTTTAGAAGTGCAGTCAATTCAGTTATTCAATTCAGTGATTCTATTCAGTGATTCAATGAGGTTTTAGAAGTGCAGTCAATTCAGTTATTCAATTTAGTTATTCAATTCAGTGATTCATTGAGGTTTTAGAAGTGCAGTCAATTCAGTGATTCAATTCAGTGATTCAATGAGGTTTTAGAAGTGCAGTCAATTCAGTTATTCAATTCAGTGATTCAATGAGGTTTTAGAAGTGCAGTCAATTCAGTTATTCAATTCAGTGATTCTATTCAGTGATTCAATGAGGTTTTAGAAGTGCAGTCAATTCAGTTATTCAATTTAGTTATTCAATTCAGTGATTCATTGAGGTTTTAGAAGTGCAGTCAATTCAGTGATTCAATTCAGTGATTCAATGAGGTTTTAATAGTGCAGTCAATTCAGTTATTCAATTCAGTGATTCAATTCAGTGATTCAATGAGGTTTTAGAAGTGCAGTCAATTCAGTGATTCAATTCAGTGATTCAATTCAGTGATTCAATGAGGTTTTAGAAGTGCAGTCAATTCAGTGATTCAATTCAGTGATTCAATTCGGTTTTAAAAGTGCAGTCAATTCAGTGATTCAATTCAGTGATTCAATGAGGTTTTAAAAGTGCAGTCAATTCAGTGATTCAATTCAGTGATTCAATTCAGTGATTCAATGAGGTTTTAAAAGTGCAGTCAATTCAGTGATTCAATTCAGTGATTCAATGAGGTTTTAAAAGTGCAGTTAATTCAGTGATTCAATTCAGTGATTCAATTCAGTGATTCAATGGGGTTTTAAAAGTGCAGTCAATTCAGTGATTCAATTCAGTGATTCAATTCAGTGATTCAATGAGGTTTTAGAAGACCATTTAACATCCTACAACAGAATCTGTATGATTTAAAGCTGGTTCTAAATGTGGGTTAAAACAAACTGCATGGTATTTTCAAATGCCAGGCATGTTACTAATCATGTCATTGCTACATCGGGTGGACATACTATAGAGCATATAGAGCAAGTCAAAGTGTATAAATATTTGGGTGTGTGGGTTGACGACAAGCTGAGCTTCACTGTGCATGTGGAGAACTCGATAAGGAAGCTTAAACTGAAAATAGGATTTTATTACTGGCATAAGGCTTGTTTTTCTCTGGAGGCCAGGAAGGAGCTGGTACGATGTACATTACTGTCGGTTTTAGTGATGTTATTTATATAAATATATATATATATATATGCAGGCCTCAACCACTACCCCGAGAGCACTTGATTCAGTATATCACGCAGCCCTCAGGTTCATTACCAATCTAACACATCATTGTGATCTCTACAGCGCTGTTGGCTGGTCGTCATTGACCTTGCGTAGGCTTATACACTGGTTTATAAGGCCATATTGGGTAAAATGCCATGTTATCTCTGTTCTTTTTGAGTCAGATTAGTAAATAAATATCAGTTACGGTCCCATTCTGATTTGCTTCTAACAGAACCAAAAATTAGAACAAGTCATGGTAGAAATAGTTTTGGTTACATTTTAAAATGTGATGATCTAGTTTGGTTGGTGGAGTTTAAACACTTGATCGATGTCTATATCATAGAAGAGTGTAAATGTCTTTAGGACAGCTGTTTTTAGTCAAGGTGTTTGTGTTTTTAAATGTAAAATGTCATTGTTGTACAGTATGTGTGTTTATAGTTGTGTTTAATGTTGTGTTAGTGTATGTAAGTTGTTTTGTCTGAAACGTTGTTCCCCCTGCTGCTATTGGACCAGGTCTCTCTTGGAAAATAGATGTTATCTCAATGAGAAAAACCTGTATAAATAAAAGGTAAAAAAAAAAAAATGAGTACAGTTATTTATATATATATATATATATCACATTATTGTGGACAGTCGGGTTAATATAATAATTGGATTAAAACGTTTACATGCTTTGCAAGAAGACGGATTTCCCTAATCATCCTGTTTCCATGGAAATCAGTCTGCCACATCTGAAATCAGTCTGCCACATCTGAAAAATCAGTCTGCCACATCTGAAATCAGTCTGCCACATCTGAAATCAGTCTGCCACATCTGAAATCAGTCTCTGAAATCAGTCTGCCACATCTGAAATCAGTCTGCCACATCTGAAATCAGTCTGCCACATCTAAAATCAGTCTGCCACATCTGAAATCAGTCTGCCACATCTGAAATCAGTCTCTGAAATCAGTCTGCCACATCTGAAATCAGTCTGCCACATCTGAAATCAGTCTGCTACATCTGAAATCAGTCTGCCTGATGGTACTCTGACGAAAGCAGAACATCAACAATCAGAATAAACATTCTACAACAGCAACTTTGTCAGTTTTAGGACATCGAGTTCAGACATATAAAGTTTGTATGTGAAAACTACTTCTAAAAAGGATAAACACAGTAGTTCTGAACTCACTTCCCTCATGGAACTAACACACGACCAGATTAAATACACCTCTGGAACTAACACACGACCAGATTAAATACACCTCTGGAACTAACACAGGACCAGATTAAATACACCTCTGGAACTAACACACGACCAGATTAAATACACCTCTGGAACTAACACAGGACCAGATTAAATACACCTCTGGAACTAACACACGACCAGATTAAATACACCTCTGGAACTAACACACGACCAGATTAAATACACCTCCAGAACTAACACACGACCAGATTAAATACACCTCACGGAACTAACACACGACCAGATTAAATACACCTCCAGAACTAACACACGACCAGATTAAATACACCTCATGGAACTAACACACGACCAGATTAAATACACCTCTGGAACTAACACAGGACCAGATTAAATACACCTCATGGAACTAACACACGACCAGATTAAATACACCTCACGGAACTAACACACGACCAGATTAAAAACACCTCACGGAACTAACACCCGACCAGATTAAATACACCTCTGGAACTAACACAGGACCAGATTAAATACACCTCTGGAACTAACACAGGACCAGATTAAATACACCTCACGGAACTAACACACGACCAGATTAAATACACCTCTGGAACTAACACACGACCAGATTAAAAACACCTCACAGAACTAACACCCGACCAGATTAAAAACACCTCACGGAACTAACACCCGACCAGATTAAATACACCTCACGGAACTAACACAGGACCAGATTAAATACACCTCTGGAACTAACACAGGACCAGATTAAATACACCTCATGGAACTAACACACGACCAGATTAAATACACCTCACGGAACTAACACACGACCAGATTAAATACACCTCTGGAACTAACACACGACCAGATTAAATACACCTCTGGAACTAACACAGGACCAGATTAAATACACCTCTGGAACTAACACACGACCAGATTAAATACACCTCTGGAACTAACACACGACCAGATTAAATACACCTCTGGAACTAACACAGGACCAGATTAAATACACCTCTGGAACTAACACAGGACCAGATTAAATACACCTCTGGAACTAACACAGGACCAGATTAAATACACCTCTGGAACTAACACAGGACCAGATTAAATACACCTCTGGAACTAACACAGGACCAGATTAAATACACCTCTGGAACTAACACACGACCAGATTAAATACACCTCTGGAACTAACACAGGACCAGATTAAATACACCTCTGGAACTAACACACGACCAGATTAAATACACCTCTGGAACTAACACACGACCAGATTAAATACACCTCTGGAACTAACACAGGACCAGATTAAATACACCTCTGGAACTAACACAGGACCAGATTAAATACACCTCACTGAACTAACACACGACCAGATTAAATACACCTCTGGAACTAACACAGGACCAGATTAAATACACCTCTGGAACTAACACAGGACCAGATTAAATACACCTCACGGAACTAACACAGGACCAGATTAAATACACCTCTGGAGTGCAGATTCAGGTGTTTTACATGTCCTAATAATATAAGAGATTGCTCAGGGGAAAAAACAGGTGCTTTAATATTCATACGCTTACTTCGATTTTGACCTTTGGCCGATTAAGATAAGCAGTGTAAAGAGTTCACATGACTATTGCATAATCTGCCTACTGCCCTAATCAGTTCACCATCGAATGATTACTGTGCATGTAAACATACTTAATGAGGTTTTAGAAGTGCACTCAATTCGGTGATTCAACGGCGCTCTCTAGGAATCTTGTCTGTCCGCTCACTGAGGAGTACAGCTGTGTACTGACTATTCTAGAGTAGTACAGAAAATGGGGAGGCAGGTAGACTAGTGGTTAGAGGAGGGAGGCAGGTAGACTAGTGGTTAGAGGGGGTGGGGGGGGCAGGTAGACTAGTGGTTAGAGGGGGAGGCAGGTAGACTAGTGGTTAGAGGGGGGCAGGTAGACTAGTGGTTAGAGGAGGGAGGCAGGTAGACTAGTGGTTAGAAGGCGGGGGCAGGTAGACTAGTGGTTAGAGGAGGGAGGCAGGTAGACTAGTGGTTAGAGGGGGGGCAGGTAGACTAGTGGTTAGAGGAGGGAGGCAGGTAGCCTAGTGGTTAGAGGAGGGAGGCAGGTAGCCTAGTGGTTAGAGGAGGGAGGCAGGTAGACTAGTGGTTAGAAGGCGGGGGCAGGTAGACTAGTGGTTAGAGGAGGGAGGCAGGTAGTCTAGTGGTTAGAGGGGGGAGGCAGGTAGACTAGTGGTTAGAGGGGGCAGGTAGACTAGTGGTTAGAGGGGGGCAGGTAGACTAGTGGTTAGAGGGGGCGGCAGGTAGCCTAGTGGTTAGAGGGGGCGGCAGGTAGCCTAGTGGTTAGAGGGGGCAGGTAGCCCAGTGGTTAGAGGGGGCGGCAGGTAGCCTAGTGGTTAGAGGGGGGCAGGTAGCCCAGTGGTTAGACGGGGCAGGTAGACTAGTGGTTAGAGGGGGGCAGGTAGACTAGTGGTTAGAGGGGGGCAGGTAGACTAGTGGTTAGAGGGGGCGGCAGGTAGCCTAGTGGTTAGAGGGGGGCGGCAGGTAGCCTAGTGGTTAGAGGGGGGCGGCAGGTAGCCTAGTGGTTAGAGGGGGGCAGGTAGCCCAGTGGTTAGAGCTTTGGACTAGGCTACCTAGGTTGCAAATTCAAATCCCCGAGCTGACAAGGTACAAATCTGTCGTTCTGCCCCTGAACAGGCAGTTAATCCACTGTTCCCCCAGTAGGCCGTCATTGAAAATAAGAATATGTTCTTAACTGAAAGGTATTTAAAAAATAAAAAATAAATCAAACCCACCCCTCAGCTGTGTATTCACTAACCGACAGACTAGAACCCAGTTCAGCTCTTTGACCAGGGCTAATCCCTGTTCCACATTGGATTATAGACATTTGTCGTCAAATACAACCAAATAAACCAAGAGAATTAGCCATAACACAGAGTTAAGGTTTTACCTTGTCTTTACCAGAAACACAGAGAGACTGCTTTCAATATAAGCCGGGAATGTGTGACAGCTTCTGGATCAATTTCGTTTTACATTTTTTGTCATGATAGTCAAGAGCAAATGAAAAGTCCAGTCAGAAACAGTATGGGACTGGATCCAGGAAGTAAGCAGGACAAGCAGGTCACTTTCCCAGCGTATTAGAGGTCATTATAGTCCAACGTTTCAATGTTTACGGTTAATTCTGTGGCGAAATATGGATTAGACATCAGATTTAAATCGCATGGTGTACAAAGGTGAGTAACAATGGTCCTTCAGTTTCTCCATTATATGGCCGTTGACTGGCTGTGTTGTCCAGAACGTAGGGGTATTATGGGCTGTTGTCCAGAACGTAGGGGTATTATGGGCTGTTGTCCAGAACGTAGGGGTATTATGGGCTGTTGTCCAGAACGTAGGGGTATTATGGGCTGTGGGAACTAGGGGTATTATGGGCTGTTGTCCAGAACGTAGGGGTATTATGGGCTGTGTCCAGAACGTAGGGGTATTATGGGGCTGTTGTCCAGAACGTAGGGGTATTATGGGCTGTGTTGTCCAGAACGTAGGGGTATTATGGGCTGGTCCAGAACGTAGGGGTATTATGGGCTGTGAACTGTTGTCCAGAACGTAGGGGTATTATGGGCTGTTGTCCAGAATGGGTATTATGGGCTGTTGTCCAGAACGTAGGGGTATTATGGGCTGTTGTCCAGAACGTAACACAGGGGTATTATGGGCTGTTGTCCAGAACGTAGGGGTATTATGGGCTGTTGTCCAGAACGTAGGGGTATTATGGGCTGTTGTCCAGAACGTAGGGGTATTATGGGCTGTTGTTGTCCAGTTGTCCGTAGGGGTATTATGGGCTGTTGTCCAGAACGTAGGGGTATTATGGGCTGTTGTCCAGAACGTAGGGGTATTATGGGCTGTTGTCCAGAACGTAGGGGTATTATGGGCTGTGTTGTCCAGAACGTAGGGGTATTATGGGCTGTTGTCCAGAACGTAGGGGTATTATGGGCTGTTGTCCAGAACGTAGGGGTATTATGGGCTGTTGTCCAGAACGTAGGGGTATTATGGGCTGTTGTCCAGAACGTAGGGGTATTATGGGCTGTTGTCCAGAACGTAGGGGGTATTATGGGCTGTTGTCCAGAACGTAGCGTGGGGGTATTATGGGCTGTGTTGTCCAGAACTATGGGCTAGGGGTATTATGGGCTTTGTCCAGAACGTAGGGGTATTATGGGCTGTTGTCCAGAACGTAGGGGTATTATGGGCTGTGTTGTCCAGAACGTAGGGGTATTATGGGCTGTTGTCCAGAACGTAGGGGTATTATGGGCTGTTGTCCAGAACGAGGGGTATTATGGGCTGTGTTGTCCAGAACGTAGGGTATTATGGGCTGTTGTCCAGAACGTGGGGGTATTATGGGCTGTTGTCCAGAACGTAGGGGTATTATGGGCTGTTGTCCAGAACGTAGGGGTATTATGGGCTGTTGTCCAGAACGTAGGGGTATTATGGGCTGTTGTCCAGAACGTAGGGGTATTATGGGCTGTGTTGTCCAGGGCTGAAATAGGGGTATTATGTCCAGCTGTGTTGTCCAGAACGTAGGGGTATTATGGGCTGTTGTCCAGAACGAGGGGTATTATGGGCTGTTGTCCCAGATTACTGGGCTGTTGTCCAGAACGTAGGGGTATTATGGGCTGTGTTGTCCAGAACGTAGGGGTATTATGGGCTGTGTTGTCCAGAACGTAGGGGTATTATGGGCTGTTGTCCAGAACGTAGGGGTATTATGGGCTGTTGTCCAGAACGTAGGGGTATTATGGGCTGTTGTCCAGAACGTAGGGGTATTATGGGCTGTTGTCCAGAACGTAGGGGTATTATGGGCTGTTGTCCAGAACGTAGGGGTATTATGGGGTTATTATAGGGGTATTATGGGCTGTTGTCCAGAACGTAGGGGTATTATGGGCTGTTGTCCAGAACGTAGGGGTATTATGGGCTGTTGTCCAGAACGTAGGGGTATTATGGGCTGTTGTCCAGAACGTAGGGGTATTATGGGCTGTGTTGTCCAGAACGTAGGGGTATTATGGGCTGTTGTCCAGAACGTAGGGGTATTATGGGCTGTTGTCCAGAACGTAGGGGTATTATGGGCTGTTGTCCAGAACGTAGGGGTATTATGGGCTGTTGTCCAGAACGTAGGGGTATTATGGGCTGTTGTCCAGAACGTAGGGGTATTATGGGCTGTTGTCCAGAACGTAGGGGTATTATGGGCTGTGTTGTCCAGAACGTAGGGGTATTATGGGCTGTGTTGTCCAGAACGTAGGGGTATTATGGGCTGTGTCCAGAACGTAGGGGTATTATGGGCTGTTGTCCAGAACGTAGGGTAGGGGCTGTGGTCCAGAATTATTATGGGCTGTTGTCCAGAACGTAGGGGTATTATGGGCTGTTGTCCAGAACGTAGGGGTATTATGGGCTAGGGGTATTATGGGCTGTTGTCCAGAACGTAGGGGTATTATGGGCTGTTGTCCAGAACGTAGGGGTATTATGGGCTGTTGTCCAGAACGTAGGGGGGTATTATGGGCTGTTGTCCAGAACGTAGGGGTATTATGGGCTGTGTTGTCCAGAACGTAGGGGTATTATGGGCTGTTGTCCAGAACGAGGGGTATTATGGGCTGTTGTCCAGAACGAGGGGTGGGCTGTGTTGTCCAGAACGTAGGGGCTGGGCTGTTGTCCAGAACGTAGGGGTATTATGGGCTGTTGTCCAGAACGTAGGGGTATTATGGGCTGTGTTGTCCAGAACGAGGGGTATTATGGGCTGTGTTGTCCAGAACGTAGGGGGGTGTTGTTATGGGCTGTTGTCCAGAACGTAGGGGTATTATGGGCTGTTGTCCAGAACGTAGGGGTATTATGGGCTGTTGTCCAGAACGAGGGGTATTATGGGCTGTGTTGTCCAGAACGTAGGGGTATTATGGGCTGTTGTCCAGAACGTAGGGGTATTATGGGCTGTTGTCCAGAACGTAGGGGTATTATGGGCTGTTGTCCAGAACGTAGGGGTATTATGGGGGTCCAGAACGTAGGGGTATTATGGGCTGTTGTCCAGAACGTAGGGGTATTATGTTGTCCAGAACGTAGGGGCTATGGGCTGTTGTCCAGAACGTAGGGGTATTATGGGCTGTGTTGTCCAGAACGTAGGGGTATTATGGGCTGTTGTCCAGAACGTAGGGGTATTATGGGCTGTTGTCCAGAACGTAGGGGTATTATGGGCTGTTGTCCAGAACGTAGGGGTATTATGGGCTGTTGTCCAGAACGTAGGGGTATTATGGGCTGTTGTCCAGAACGTAGGGGTATTATGGGCTATTATGGGCTTGTTGTCCAGAACGTAGGGGTATTATGGGCTGTTGTCCAGAACGTAGGGGTATTATGGGCTGTTGTCCAGAACGTAGGGGTATTATGGGCTGTTGTCCAGAACGTAGGGGTATTATGGGCTGTTGTCCAGAACGTAGGGGTATTATGGGCTGTTGTCCAGAACGTAGGGGTATTATGGGCTGTTGTCCAGAACGTAGGGGTATTATGGGCTGGCTGGTGGGCTGTCCAGAACGTAGGGGTATTATGGGCTGTTGTCCAGAACGTAGGGGTATTATGGGCTGTGTTGTCCAGAACGTAGGGGTATTATGGGCTGTGTCCAGAACGTAGGGGTATTATGGGCTGCTGTAGGGGTATTATGGGCTGTGTTGTCCAGAACGTAGGGGTATTATGGGCTGTGTTGTCCAGAACGTAGGGGTATTATGGGCTGTTGTCCAGAACGTAGGGGTATTATGGGCTGTGTTGTCCAGAACGTAGGGGTATTATGGGCTGTTGTCCAGAACGTAGGGGTATTATGGGCTGTTGTCCAGAACGTCCAAAAAGGGGTATTATGGGCTGTTGTCCAGAACGAGGGGTATTATGGGCTGTTGTCCAGAACGTAGGGGTATTATGGGCTGTTGTCCAGAACGTAGGGGTATTATGGGCTGTGTTGTCCAGAACGTAGGGGTATTATGGGCTGTGGTCCAGAACGTAGGGGTATTATGGGCTGTGTTGTCCAGAACGTAGGGGTATTATGGGCTGTTGTCCAGAACGTAGGGGTATTATGGGCTGTTGTCCAGAACGTAGGGGTATTATGGGCTGTGTTGTCCAGAACGTAGGGGTATTATGGGCTGTTGTCCAGAACGTAGGGGTATTATGGGCTGTGTTGTCCAGAACGTAGGGGTATTATGGGCTGTTGTCCAGAACGTAGGGGTATTATGGGCTGTGTTGTCCAGAACGTAGGGGTATTATGGGCTGTTGTCCAGAACGTAGGGGTATTATGGGCTGTGGTCCAGAACGTAGGGGTATTATGGGCTGTCGTCCAGAACGTAGGGGTATTATGGGCTGTTGTCCAGAACGTAGGGGTATTATGGGCTGTTGTCCAGAACGTAGGGGTATTATGGGCTGTTGTCCAGAACGTAGGGGTATTATGGGCTGTGTTGTCCAGAACGTAGGGGTATTATGGGCTGTGTTGTCCAGAACGTAGGGGTATTATGGGCTGTTGTCCAGAACGTAGGGGTATTATGGGCTGTGTTGTCCAGAACGTAGGGGTATTATGGGCTGTTGTCCAGAACGTAGGGGTATTATGGGCTGTTGTCCAGAACGTAGGGGTATTATGGGCTGTGTTGTCCAGAACGTAGGGGTATTATGGGCTGTCGTCCAGAACGTAGGGGTATTATGGGCTGTGGTCCAGAACGTAGGGGTATTATGGGCTGTGTTGTCCAGAACGTAGGGGTATTATGGGCTGTCGTCCAGAACGTAGGGGTATTATGGGCTGTGTTGTCCAGAACGTAGGGGTATTATGGGCTGTGTTGTCCAGAACGTAGGGGTATTATGGGCTGTCGTCCAGAACGTAGGGGTATTATGGGCTGTTGTCCAGAACGTAGGGGTATTATGGGCTGTTGTCCAGAACGTAGGGGTATTATGGGCTGTGTTGTCCAGAACGTAGGGGTATTATGGGCTGTGTTGTCCAGAACGTAGGGGTATTATGGGCTGTTGTCCAGAACGTAGGGGTATTATGGGCTGTTGTCCAGAACGTAGGGGTATTATGGGCTGTTGTCCAGAACGTAGGGGTATTATGGGCTGTTGTCCAGAACGTAGGGGTATTATGGGCTGTCGTCCAGAACGTAGGGGTATTATGGGCTGTTGTCCAGAACGTAGGGGTATTATGGGCTGTGTTGTCCAGAACGTAGGGGTATTATGGGCTGTGTTGTCCAGAACGTAGGGGTATTATGGGCTGTTGTCCAGAACGTAGGGGTATTATGGGCTGTGTTGTCCAGAACGTAGGGGTATTATGGGCTGTGTTGTCCAGAACGAGGGTATTATGGGCTGTTGTCCAGAACGTAGGGGTATTATGGGCTGTTGTCCAGAACGTAGGGGTATTATGGGCTGTTGTCCAGAACGTAGGGGTATTATGGGCTGTTGTCCAGAACGTAGGGGTATTATGGGCTGTGTTGTCCAGAACGTAGGGGTATTATGGGCTGTTGTCCAGAACGTAGGGGTATTATGGGCTGTGTTGTCCAGAACGTAGGGGTATTATGGGCTGTTGTCCAGAACGAGGGGTATTATGGGCTGTTGTCCAGAACGAGGGGTATTATGGGCTGTTGTCCAGAACGTAGGGGTATTATGGGCTGTGTTGTCCAGAACGTAGGGGTATTATGGGCTGTCGTCCAGAACGTAGGGGTATTATGGGCTGTGTTGTCCAGAACGTAGGGGTATTATGGGCTGTGTTCGTAGTGAACTATATAGGGAATTGGGTGCCATAGGGCTCCAATGAGATGGCAACCAGCACGGGTCTAACAAGGTCACACCAATCAAATCAAAGTTTATTTGTCACGTGCGCCGTGAAATGCTTACTTACAGGCTCTAACCAATAGATCAAAAAGGTATTAGGTGAACAAGAGGTAGATAAAGAAATAAAACAACAGTAAAAAGACAGGCTATAATACAGTAGAGAGGCTATATACAGTAGAGAGGCTATATACAGTAGAGAGGCTATATACAGTAGAGAGGCTATATACAGTAGAGAGGCTATATACAGTAGAGAGGCTATATACAGTAGAGAGGCTATATACAGTAGAGGCTATATACAGTAGAGAGGCTATATACAGTAGAGGCTATATACAGTAGAGAGGCTATATACAGTAGAGAGGCTATATACAGTAGAGGCTATATACAGTAGAGAGGTTTATATACAGTAGTGAGGCTATATACAGTAGAGGGGCTATATACATAGAGAGGCTATATACAGTAGAGAGGCTATATACAGTAGAGAGGCTATATACAGTAGAGAGGCTATATACAGTAGAGGCTATATACAGTAGAGAGGCTATATACAGTAGAGAGGCTATATACAGTAGTGAGGCTATATACAGTAGAGGGCTATATACAGTAGAGAGGCTATATACAGTAGAGAGGCTATATACAGTAGAGAGGCTATATACAGTAGAGAGGCTATATACAGTAGAGAGGCTATATACAGTAGAGGCTATATACAGTAGAGAGGCTATATACAGTAGTGAGGCTATATACAGTAGTGAGGCTATATACAGTAGAGGGGCTATATACAGTAGAGAGGCTATATACAGTAGAGAGGCTATATACAGTAGAGAGGCTATATACAGTAGAGGGGCTATATACAGTAGAGGGGCTATATACAGTAGAGAGGCTATATACAGTAGAGAGGTTATATACAGTAGAGAGGTTATATACAGTAGAGGGGCTATATACAGTAGAGAGGTTATATACAGTAGAGGGGCTATATACAGTAGAGGGGTTATATACAGTAGAGGGGTTATATACAGTAGAGAGGCTATATACAGTAGAGGGGTTATATACAGTAGAGAGGCTATATACAGTAGAGAGGCTATATACAGTAGAGGGGTTATATACAGTAGAGAGGCTATATACAGTAGAGAGGCTATATACAGTAGAGAGGTTATATACAGTAGAGAGGTTATATACAGTAGAGGGGCTATATACAGTAGAGGGGCTATATACAGTAGAGAGGCTATATACAGTAGAGAGGATATATACAGTAGAGAGGCTATATACAGTAGAGGCTATATACAGTAGAGGCTATAATACAGTAGGGGCTATATACAGTAGAGGGGCTATATACAGTAGAGAGGTTATATACAGTAGAGGGGCTATATACAGTAGAGAGGCTATATACAGTAGTGAGGCTATATACAGTAGAGGGGCTATATACAGTAGAGAGGCTATATACAGTAGTGAGGCTATATACAGTAGAGGGGCTATATACAGTAGAGAGGCTATATACAGTAGAGAGGCTATATACAGTAGAGGGGCTATATACAGTAGAGAGGCTATATACAGTAGAGAGGTTATATACAGTAGAGGGGCTATATACAGTAGAGAGGTTATATACAGTAGAGGGGCTATATACAGTAGAGAGGCTATATACAGTAGAGAGGCTATATACAGTAGAGGGGCTATATACAGTAGAGAGGCTATATACAGTAGAGAGGTTATATACAGTAGAGAGGTTATATACAGTAGAGAGGTTATATACAGTAGAGAGGCTATATACAGTAGAGAGGTTATATACAGTAGAGGCTATATACAGTAGAGGCTATATACAGTAGAGGCTATATACAGTAGAGGCTATATACAGTAGAGGCTATATACAGTAGAGAGGCTATATACAGTAGAGAGGTTATATACAGTAGAGAGGTTATATACAGTAGAGGGGCTATATACAGTAGAGAGGTTATATACAGTAGAGGCTATATACAGTAGAGGCTATATACAGTAGAGAGGCTATATACAGTAGAGAGGCTATATACAGTAGAGAGGCTATATACAGTAGAGAGGCTATATACAGTAGAGAGGCTATATACAGTAGAGAGGCTATATACAGTAGAGAGGCTATATACAGTAGAGAGGCTATATACAGTAGAGAGGTTATATACAGTAGAGAGGCTATATACAGTAGAGAGGCTATATACAGTAGAGGGGCTATATACAGTAGAGAGACTATATACAGTAGAGAGGCTATATACAGTAGAGGGGCTATATACAGTAGAGAGGCTATATACAGTAGAGGGGCTATATACAGTAGAGGGGCTATATACATTAGAGAGGTTATATACAGTAGAGAGGCTATATACAGTAGTGAGGCTATATACAGTAGAGGGGCTATATACAGTAGAGAGGCTATATACAGTAGAGGCTATATACAGTAGAGAGGCTATATACAGTAGAGAGGCTATATACAGTAGAGAGGCTATATACAGTAGAGAGGCTATATACAGTAGAGGGGCTATATACAGTAGAGAGGTTATATACAGTAGAGAGGCTATATACAGTAGAGAGGCTATATACTGTAGAGAGGTTATATACAGTAGAGAGGCTATATACAGTAGAGAGGCTATATACAGTAGAGAGGCTATATACATTAGAGAGGTTATATACAGTAGAGAGGCTATATACAGTAGTGAGGCTATATACAGTAGAGGGGCTATATACAGTAGAGAGGCTATATACAGTAGAGGCTATATACAGTAGAGAGGCTATATACAGTAGAGAGGCTATATACAGTAGAGAGGCTATATACAGTAGAGAGGCTATATACAGTAGAGGCTATATACAGTAGAGAGGCTATATACAGTAGAGAGGTTATATACAGTAGAGGCTATATACAGTAGAGGCTATATACAGTAGAGGCTATATACAGTAGAGGCTATATACATACAGTAGAGGCTATATACAGTAGAGGGGCTATATACAGTAGAGAGGCTATATACAGTAGAGAGGCTATATACAGTAGAGAGGCTATATACAGTAGAGGCTATATACAGTAGAGGGGCTATATACAGTAGAGGTTATATACAGTAGAGAGGCTATATACAGTAGAGGATATATACAGTAGAGAGGCTATATACAGTAGAGAGGCTATATGCAGTAGAGGATATATACAGTAGAGAGGCTATATACAGTAGAGAGGCTATATACAGTAGAGGGGCTATATACAGTAGAGGCTATATACAGTAGAGGCTGTATACAGTAGAGGCTATATACAGTAGAGAGGCTATATACAGTAGAGAGGCTATATACAATAGAGGCTATATACAGTAGAGGCTATATACAGTAGAGGGGCTATATACAGTAGAGAGGCTATATACAGTAGCGAGGTTATATACAGTAGCGAGGCTATATACAGTAGAGGCTATATACAGTAGAGGGGCTATATACAGTAGAGGGGCTATATACAGTAGAGGGGCTATATACAGTAGAGGCTATATACAGTAGAGGCTATATACAGTAGAGGGGCTATATACAGTAGAGGGGCTATATACAGTAGAGGCTATATACAGTAGAGGCTATATACAGTAGAGGGGCTATATACAGTAGAGGGGCTATATACAGTAGAGAGGCTATATACAGTAGAGAGGCTATATACAGTAGAGAGGCTATATACAGTAGAGAGGCTATATACAGTAGAGAGGTTATATACAGTAGAGAGGCTATATACAGTAGTGAGGCTATATACAGTAGAGGGGCTATATACAGTAGAGAGGCTATATACAGTAGAGGCTATATACAGTAGAGGGGCTATATACAGTAGAGAGGCTATATACAGTAGAGAGGTTATATACAGTAGAGGCTATATACAGTAGAGGCTATATACATACAGTAGAGGCTATATACAGTAGAGGGGCTATATACAGTAGAGAGGCTATATACAGTAGAGAGGCTATATACAGTAGAGAGGCTATATACAGTAGAGGCTATATACAGTAGAGTGGCTATATACAGTAGAGGTTATATACAGTAGAGAGGCTATATACAGTAGAGGATATATACAGTAGAGAGGCTATATACAGTAGAGGATATATACAGTAGAGAGGCTATATACAGTAGAGAGGCTATATACAGGAGAAGGGCTATATACAGTAGAGAGGTTATATACAGTAGAGAGGTTATATACAGTAGAGAGGCTATATACAGTAGAGAGGCTATATACAGTAGAGAGGCTATATACAGTAGAGAGGTTATATACAGTAGAGAGGTTATATACAGTAGAGAGGCTATTTACAGTAGAGAGGCTATATACAGTAGAGAGGCTATATACAGTAGAGAGGCTATATACAGTAGAGGCTATATACAGTAGAGGCTATATACAGTAGAGAGGCTATATACAGTAGAGGGGCTATATACAGTAGAGGCTATATACAGTAGAGGCTGTATACAGTAGAGGCTATATACAGTAGAGAGGCTATATACAGTAGCGAGGTTATATACAGTAGCGAGGCTATATACAGTAGAGGGGCTATATACAGTAGAGGGGCTATATACAGTAGAGGGGCTATATACTGTAGAGGGGCTATATACAGTAGAGGGGCTATATACAGTAGAGGGGCTATTTACAGTAGAGGCTATATACAGTAGAGGGGCTATATACAGTAGAGGGGCTATATACAGTAGAGAGGCTATATACAGTAGAGGCTATATACAGTAGAGGGGCTATATACAGTAGAGGGGCTATATACAGTAGAGGGGCTATATACAGTACAGAGGCTATATACAGTAGAGGGGCTATATACAGTAGAGGGGCTATATACAGTAGAGGCTATATACAGTAGAGGCTATATACAGTAGAGGGGCTATATACAGTAGAGGGGCTATATATAGTAGAGGGGCTATATACAGTACAGAGGCTATATACTATATACAGACACCGGTTAGTCAGGCTGATTGAGGTAGTATGTACATGTAGATATGGTTAAAGTGACTATGCATATGTGATGAACAGAGAGTAGCAGTAGCGTAAAAAGAGGGGTTGGCGGGTGGTGGTTGGGACACAATGCAGATAGCCCAGTTAGCCAATGTGTGGGAGCACTGGGTGGTCGGCCCAATTGAGGTAGTATGTACATGAATGTATAGTTAAAGTGACTATATATATATACACTGCTCAAAAAAATAAAAGGGAACACTTAAACCACACAATGTAACTCCAAGTCAATCACACTTCTGTGAAATCAAACTGTCCACTTAGGAAGCAACACTGATTGACAATAAATTTCACATGCTGTTGTGCAAATGGAATAGACGACAGGTGGAAATTATAGGCAATTAGCAAGACACCCCCAATAAAGGAGTGGTTCTGCAGGTGGTGACCACAGACCACTTCTCAGTTCCTATGCTTCCTGGCTGATGTTTCGGTCACTTTTGAATGCTGGCGGTGCTTTCACTCTAGTGGTAGCATGAGACGGAGTCTACAACCCACACAAGTGGCTCAGGTAGTGCAGCTCATCCAGGATGGAACATCAATGCGAGCTGTGGCAAGAAGGTTCGCTGTGTCTGTCAGCGTAGTGTCCAGAGCATGGAGGCGCTACCAGGAGACAGGCCAGTACATCAGGAGACGTGGAGGAGGCCGTAGGAGGGCAAGAACCTCCGCCTTTGTGCAAGGAGGAGCAGGAGGAGCACTGCCAGAGCCCTGCAAAATGACCTCCAGCAGGCCACAAATGTGCATGTGTATGCTCAAACGGTCAGAAACAGACTCCATGAGGGTGGTATGAGGGCCCGACATCCACAGGTGGTACATGACCGGTTTGGCGGTGGGTCAGTCATGGTGTGGGGTGGCATTTCTTTGGGGGGCCGCACAGCCCTCCATGTGCTCGCCAGAGGTAGCCTGACTGCCATTAGGTACCGAGAAGAGATCCTCAGGCCCCTTGTGAGACCATATGCTGGTGCGGTTGGCCCTGGGTTCCTCCTAATGCAAGACAATGCTAGACCTCATGTGGCTGGAGTGTGTCAGCAGTTCCTGCAAGAGGGAGGCATTGATGCTATGGACTGGCCCGCCTGTTCCCCAGACCTGAATCCAATTGAGCACATCTGGGACATCATGTCTCGCTCCATCCACCAACGCCACGTTGCACCACAGACTGTCCAGGAGTTGGCGGATGCTTTAGTCCAGGTCTGGGAGGAGATCCCACAGGAGACCATCCGCCACCTCATCAGGAGCATGCCCAGGCGTTGTATGGAGGTCATACAGGCACGTGGAGGCCACACACACTACTGAGCCTAATTTTGACTTGTTTTAAGGACATTACATCAAAGTTGGATCAGCCTGTAGTGTGGTTTTCCACTTTAATTTTGAGTGTGACTCCAAATCCAGTCCTCCATGGGTTGATACATTTGATTTCCATTGATAATTTTTGTGATTTTGTTGTCAGCACATTCAACTATGTAAAGAAAAAAGTATTTAATAAGAATATTTCATTCATTCAGATCTAGGATGTGTTATTTTAGTGTTCCCTTTATTTTTTGAGCAGTGTATGACAAACAGAGAGTAGCAGCAGCGTAAAAGAAGGGTTGGGGGGGGACACAATGCAAATAGTCCGGGTAACCATTTGGTTACATGTTCAGGAGTCTTATTGCTTGGGGGTAAAAACTGTTGAGAAGCCTTTTTGTCCTAGACTTGGCACTCCGGTACCGCTTGCCATGCGGTAGTAGAGGGAACAGTCTATGACTGGGGTGGCTGGGGTCTTTTTTTAGGGCCTTCCTTTGACACCACCTGGTATAGAGGTCCTGGATGACAAGAAGCTTAGCCCCAGTGATGTACTGGGCCGTACGCACTACCCTCTGAAGTGCCTTGCTGTCGGGGGCCGAGCAATTGCGGTACCAGACAGTGATGCAACCAGTCAAGATGCTCTCTGTTGCAGCTGTAGAACCTTTGAGGATCTTAGGACCCATGTCAAATCGTTTTTAGTTTCCTGAGGGGGAATAGGTTTTGTCGTGCCCTCTTCACGACTGTCTTGGTGTGTTTGGACCATTCTAGTTTGTTGTTGATGTGGACACCAAGGATCTTGAAGCTCTCGGGTGCGCACCTGGTGCTAATGAGCTATACATGCTAAAGTCTAACCTCTAAATATGAATTTAAAGTCCAAATCATGTAACAGTGCACTAAGTGAATTCTCCAAGAAGTTGCTTCTTGATTAATTAGTGTGAAGTATATAGTGTTCTCTCTGCTAGCGCACGGCAAGTCTGGAACCAGCAGGACCCTGAACATCTTCTACACCATAAGGCTGCTAAATAGTTAACCACCCTGAACATCTTCTACACCATAAGGCTGCTAAATAGTTAACCACCCTGGACATCTTCTACACCATAAGGCTGCTAAATAGTTAACCACCCTGGACATCTTCTACACCATAAGGCTGCTAAATAGTTAACCACCATGGACATCTTCTACACCATAAGGCTGCTAAATAGTTAACCACCCTGGACATCTTCTACACCATAAGGCTGCTAAATAGTTAACCACCCTGGACATCTTCTACACCATAAGGCTGCTAAATAGTTAACCACCCTGGACATCTTCTACACCATAAGGCTGCTAAATAGTTAACCACCCTGGACATCTTCTACACCATAAGGCTGCTAAATAGTTAACCACCCTGAACATCTTCTACACCATAAGGCTGCTAAATAGTTAACCACCCTGGACATCTTCTACACCATAAGGCTGCTAAATAGTTAACCACCCTGGACAATCTACCGGTGGTAAATTCAATTGATTGGACATTACTTGGAAAGGCACACACCTGTCTAATTAACACACCAGTCTATATAAGATCCCACAGCTGACAGTGCATGTCAGAGCAAAAACCAAACCATGAGGCTGAAAGAATTGTCCGTATGAGAGCCGAGACAGGATGGTGTTGAATCATAGATCTTTGGAAGGGTACCAAAACATTTCTGTCATCCCCCCCCCCCACACACTTTCCCAGGTTGCCAATACTCTTGCTCAAGTTAAAATATCATCTCTCTAATAACAAAAGGAAGTCACTCCTCAACAAATATTTTGATGTAGGGTGGTGTTTCACCCCCAAGTTGCCTTACAAATGCATCTAACCCCACTCACAGCCAACAGTTCAGAGTTTACAAATACATCTGGTAGGAAAGCTGGGATTCCCCTCTAACAAAGGCCATTAAAACCTATTTGATTTTGTTTTGTTTTTTGCAATTGTGCATTTGTCTGCTTGTCAGAATGCACTTTTCTCTCGTTATGCTGTTATGTCATAACTTGAATGCATCACCAGAGGACTATTTATCTCACGTAGAACACAACAACAACAACAAGCCGACGAGGTAAATCTGTCAGATTTCTCTGTCCGTTACTCTGTTCGTTACTCTGTTCGTTACTCTGTTCGTTACTCTGTCCGTTACTCTGTTCGTTACTCTGTTCGTTACTCTGTTCGTTACTCTGTTGTTTTGTCTGCGGAGGAAAAGTAACATGTGGAATGTTCTAACTTCTTCAAAGCCTCGGCAGAAATGTTTTGTTGATGATCCATATTGTTTTGGCGTGACGGTAATGATTTTGCCGTGGCAACAGAAGAATGACAGTACGTAACAACACAGATCAACTGCACCCAGAAATATTTGAATTAACATGGAATTAATTATTTAAAAATAAATAATGTATTACACCTAACACTTGATTTTCAACTGGTCTGTACCTCGACCTGTATGGGTCTCTCTCTATGGGTCTGTCTCTCTATGGGTCTGTCTCTCTATGGGTCTGTCTCTCTATGGGTCTGTCTCTCTATGGGTCGGTCTCTCTCTATGGGTCTGTCTCTCTATGGGTCTGTCTCTCTCTATGGGTCTGTCTCTCTCTATGGGTCGGTCTCTCTCTATGGGTCTGTCTCTCTCTATGGGTCTGTCTCTCTCTATGGGTCTGTCTCTCTATGGGTCTGTCTCTCTCTATGGGTCTGTCTCTCTCTATGGGTCTGTCTCTCTCTATGGGTCTGTCTCTCTCTATGGGTGGTCTCTCTCTATGGGTCGGTCTCTCTCATGGGTCGGTCTCTCTCTACAGTCTCTCTCTGGGTCGGTCTCTCTAGTCTCTCTCTATGGGTCTGTCTCTCTCTATGGGTCTGTCTCTCTATGGGTCGGTCTCTCTATGGGTCGGTCTCTCTCTATGGGTCGGTCTCTCTCTATGGGTCGGTCTCTCTCTATGGGTCGGTCTCTCTATGGGTCGGTCTCTCTCTATGGGTCTGTCTCTCTCTATGGGTCTGTCTCTCTATGGGTCTGTCTCTCTCTATGGGTCTGTCTCTCTATGGGTCTGTCTCTCTCTATGGGTCTGTCTCTCTCTATGGGTCTGTCTCTCTCTATGGGTCTGTCTCTCTCTATGGGTCTGTCTCTCTATGGGTCGGTCTCTCTATGGGTCGGTCTCTCTCTATGGGTCGGTCTCTCTCTATGGGTCGGTCTCTCTCTATGGGTCGGTCTCTCTCTATGGGTCTGTCTCTCTCTATGGGTCTGTCTCTCTCTATGGGTCTGTCTCTCTATGGGTCTGTCTCTCAGGTCTGTCTCTCTCTATGGGTCTGTCAACTCTCTATGGGTCTGTCTCTCTATGGGTAGAATACTCTATGGGTTCTCTCTATAACGGTCTCTGTTTGTGCATCATGGGCAGTTCTCTCTATGGGTCTGTCTCTCTCTATGGGTCGGTCTTCTCTATGGGTCTGTCTCTCTCTATGGGTCTGTCTCTCTCATGGGTCTGTCTCACATGGGTCTGTCTCTCTCTATGGTCTGTCTCTCTCTATGGGTCTGTCTCTCTCTATGGGTCTGTCTCTCTCTATGGGTCTGTCTCTCTCGATGGGTCTCTCTCTATGGGTCTGTCTCTCTCGATGGGTCTCTCTCTATGGGTCTGTCTCTCTCGATGGGTCTCTCTCTATAGGTCTCTCTATGGGTGAACTTGCTGCTTAACTGGCATTGTGTTCTTCTGGATAGGTCCCAACTGGCAGAACCCATGCAGAGCTGGTTTCAGGTATAAGCCACATAAACAGGCTGTTAGAGCCCCGAGCTTGGGGGGGGGGTGGGGGAACTCAGGTCGGGGTCTCAACTTTCTGAGAGTAAGAATAGTAGAATACACAAGTTGCAATATAACAATCTGTTTGTGCATCAGCAGTTTCTCTCTTGTTAAGTCAGTCACTGACAGTCATTCAATTAGCCATGTCAGCCACAGGAGGTTGGTGGAACCTTAAGGAAGGACGGACTCCTGGTAATGGCTGGAGTGGAATGATACCAAACACAGGGTTCCCATGGATACCAAACACAGGGTTCCCATGGTTACCATGTACACCAAACACAGGGTTCCCATGGATACCAAACACAGGGTTCCCATGGTTCCCATGTACACCAAACACAGGGTTCCCATGGTTCTCATGTACACCAAACACAGGGTTCCCATGGTTCCCATGTACACCAAACACAGGGTTCCCATGGTTCCCATGTACACCAAACACAGGGTTCCCATGGTTCCTATGTACACCAAACACAGGGTTCCCATGGTTCCCATGTACACCAAACACAGGGTTCCCATGGTTCCCATGTACACCAAACACAGGGTTCCCATGGTTCCCATGTACACCAATCACAGGGTTCCCATGGTTCCCATGTACACCAATCACAGGGTTCCCATGGTTCCTATGTACACCAAACACAGGGTTCCCATGGTTCCCATGTACACCAAACACAGGGTTCCCATGGTTCCTATGTGTTTGATGAGATTCCATTGACTCCGTTCCAGCCATTATTATGAGCCGTCCTCCCCTCAGCAGCCTCCACTGATGTCAGCTAACAAGTTTTGGATTGGTAATTAGCATAGCCAGCTATCTAAATGTGTAGTAATCATGGCTGAATACACAGGGGCCCTGACCTACAGGGGGAGCCCATTGATTTAGTTAGTCACCCTGACCTACAGGGGGAGCCCATTGATTTAGTTAGTCACCCTGACCTACAGGGGGAGCCCATTGATTTAGTTAGTCACCCTGACCTACAGGGGGAGCCCATTGATTTTGTTAGTCACCCTGACCTACAGGGGGAGCCCATTGATTTTGTTAGTCACCCTGACCTACAGGGGGAGCCCAATGATTTTGATAGTTACCCTGACCTACAGGGGGAGCCCATTGATTTTGTTAGTCACCCTGACCTCCAAGGGGGACCCCCAAAATGTTTGGGCCTTCTCTCGGCCCATGCTCTGGTCAAAAGTAGTGCACCATAATGGGAAAAGGGTTCCAATAAGAATGTCTTCTCTGTGTTCTAACTCTGCACCGTAATGGGAAAAGGGTTCCAATAAGAATGTAGTCTCTGTGTTCTAACTCTGCACCGTAATGGGAAAAGGGTTCCCATTGATTTAGTCTCTGTGTTCTAACTCTGACCGTAATGGGAAAAGGGTTCCAATAAGAATGTTTCTGTGTTCACTCTGACCTAATGGGGGGTTCCAATAAGAATGTAGTCTTCTGTGTTCTAACTCTGACCATAATGGGAAAAGGGTTCCAATAAGAATGTAGTCTCTGTGTTCTAACTCTGCACCATAATGGGAAAAGGGTTCCACCTAAGAATGTAGTCTCTGATTTTGTTCTAACTCCACTATAATGGGAAAAGGGTTCCAATAAGAATGTCATCTCTGTGTTCTAACTCCACCGTAATGTTCAATAAGAATGTAGTCTCTCTGCACCATAATGGGAAAAGGGTTCCAATAAGAATGTAGTCTCTGTGTTCTAACTCTGCACCATAATGGGAAAAGGGTTCCAATAAGAATGTAGTCTCTGTGTTCTAACTCTGCACTATAATGGGAAAAGGGTTCCAATAAGAATGTAGTCTCTGTGTTCTAACTCTGCACTATAATGGGAAAAGGGTTCCAATAAGAATGTAGTCTCTGTGTTCTAACTCTGCACTATAATGGGAAAAGGGTTCCAATAAGAATGTAGTCTCTGTGTTCTAACTCTGCACCATAATGGGAAAAAGGGTTCCAATAAGAATGTAGTCTCTGTGTTCTAACTCTGCACTATAATGGGAAAAGGGTTCCAATAAGAATGTAGTCTCTGTGTTCTAACTCTGCACTATAATGGGAAAAGGGTTCCAATAAGAATGTAGTCTCTGTGTTCTAACTCTGCACCATAATGGGAAAAGGGTTCCAATAAGAATGTAGTCTCTGTGTTCTAACTCTGCACCATAATGGGAAAAGGGTTCCAATAAGAATGTCATCTCTGTGTTCTAACTCTGCACCGTAATGGGAAAAGGGTTCCAATAAGAATGTAGTCTCTGTGTTCTAATTCTGCACCATAATGGGAAAAGGGTTCCAATAAGAATGTAGTCTCTGTGTTCTAACTCTGCACCATAATGGGAAAAGGGTTCCAATAAGAATGTAGTCTCTGTGTTCTAACTCTGCACCATAATGGGAAAAGGGTTCCAATAAGAATGTAGTCTCTGTGTTCTAACTCTGCACTATAATGGGAAAAGGGTTCCAATAAGAATGTCGTCTCTGTGTTCTAACTCTGCACCATAATGGGAAAAGGGTTCCAATAAGAATGTAGTCTCTGTGTTCTAACTCTGCACTATAATGGGAAAAGGGTTCCAATAAGAATGTAGTCTCTGAGAAAAGCGTGTCTTGACAAAGATGTGTGGTTTACTGTAGGTTAGTAGGCTCTCCAGTCATTTGAATGGGGAACATGCTGATTTCACAACAGGGCTGTGTATATTATCATCTGAATTTCACTGTGCTAAACAGAGGGAACAATGGCCCTACGCATTCAGATCACCCACAAGGACGCCGTGTGTTTAACTGTACATATGAAATACACTACAACACTACACAGAGGAATCGTGTTCCCAGAGAACACATAGTGAAGGGCTCATCCACAACATGCATAACTGAGCCTATATGTCATGCATGGAGAGTAATGGATAGTAATACCAACCTAAACATGCATTTCATGGATGTGTATGATCCAGTCAAATGAAAGAGGTTTATAATATATATATGTTACAGTGGAGGCTGGTGGGAGGAGCTATAGGAGGACGGGCTCATTGTAATGGCTGGAATGGTATAAACGGAACGGTATTAAACATGAACCATATGGAAACCACATGTTCGGCTCCTTTCCTTCAATACCATTCCAGCCATTACAATGGGCCCATCCTCCTATAGCCCCTCCCACTGATGGGTTATAAAAAATATACTCATTCATAGCCTAGTGGCCCGTTATGTTCCATTTGCATGGGCCTAATGTCTTATGGACTCAACAACCACACAACGTTGAGATGGGATTTTTCTCAGGATTTGTGAGTTATACTGGTATCCTCTGATTAAATAATGTCCTCCCTGCTCATCTCAAGTAATGGCTGACAGCATCATATCCTTTTAGAAGACGTGTAAACAGTATTACCCAGCAACACAGATCGTGACGCGAGTCATTCTGCAGAATACTGAATTGAATACAACTGGAATTTTTCTGAAAATATTCGGCTAGGCCTTCTATTGCAAGCTCAACCTTTTGATTTCTGACTGATGCCCTTCTCTTGCCCGTTACAATTTAACGCACTACGCAAAAAATAATGCTCAACACGATACTCGCAAAATGATTCAGCGTTCATGGGGGAGTCATAGCCTGAAGTCGGTTTACCTCTCGGGCTCGTGTCCTGCAGGTACGAAGGCGGTTCCGACGGTGTGACATTCCCAGAGTTCGGTGCTGAGAGCAGCGGGGACCGTTCATCCATGCCTTCGTCGGCCATGGCGGCAGCAGTTCACCCAAACCAGACGAATAAACACCGAGAAGAAGTAGAGCCGATGCGGCGGAGCCTCTCCTCTGGCCAGTGTTTCCTTGGGAGGGGGGCGGCCAGCAGATCCGTGGTAGCCTACTGCTCCGGAGAGGGCACTTCCTCGGAGGAGGAGCTACACAGACCTCAACGGGACCGGGTGGGAGGGTTGTGAGCGACTGAATGCAGAGAGAGAGCCAGACACCCCAACCCAACCCGTTCCGCTCAGACACGGTGGTGGCATGCCTTTTAGTGGGCCTGAAAACTAGACTAAATCAGAAATGAATTCTTTGAGATACAGTTTACATCCTCCAGAATGAGGAATAATATACTACTAGACCCTAGTTGCTACTGTAGACAGGCTATATTATATTGTATTTCCTGTTTAAAAGATTCAACAAAACTATCCAAGAATATTCAATATTATATTCTGATCTTGGTGGTGAATGAGGTGTAAAAGCGATTTGGGTGTCTAGAAAAAAAAAGCACGAAATAAATCCAATCAATGAACGATATTTTCTGTTTTATTCTATTCTTGATCTATGTTTAACAGATAATAAAAACACACTCAAAGGACCTCTGAATGATATAGGTGTGTTTTCTAAAACAATGTCCCAGCAAAAGAGAATACATTCTTGAAGATCTGCTAATGGTTAATATATTAAATCAGATCGATCATATCTCTACTAGCCAATGACAAAAATATTAATTCAAATAATTCTGCGATTGATGTTGAAGACGTATAAGACGTATTTGTTATTTTAATTAAATCAGATCGATCATATCTCTACTAGCCAATGACAAAAATATTGATTCAAATAATTCTGTGATTGATGTTGAAGACAGTATTTTTTACAAGACGTATTTCTTATTTTAATTAAGCTTCACTGACGTTTTGCTCATTGCCAATTCCATATAATCGGAAATATTATAGATCTTTGACAAACCAACGTTTTAAAGATTCCTGAAAATAAGGAAATCGAACTTAAGTTGAACGTGAAACAGCGATTTTGGACTTTTTGGACAAAAATAAAAAAACGTTGTTATTCGACTAGAACCTAAAGGCCCTAACAAATCAACTAAGGAAACTGTTGCGATATGATGACCATTAAGATCGCGATACTTCAGTACCCGGAAGTGGATGGTGCTCAACACGTTTCAATTGTAATGGATGGCCAGCTGACGTAAACTTGTATCTGATATCAATAATGTTCCGATTCTACATAACAGCAAAACCATAACGTTGAATTTGATATATATATGTTACAGTATTTATAAAAGAGCAAAAATACAGTCATGGAAGATGTAACGATAGAGACAGCCGAGGAGATCTTAGCCAAGCAACATCGCAAGGAGAAGAAGGACCTGCAAGGTTGGTAGCTAGATGTAATGTTATGATTTACAATTATGTCTTTGCTAGCTAGCCACTTTTACAATTACTGTTTTAATAATTTGCAATTCAACATGTACTGGTAATCACGCTGTAGCTTCCTGAGTGGGATAGATAAGACATACCTATCTGTTATTCTAACTAGCTAATAATAACAAGTCTAACTTGTTGAAAATCAAGACAGCAATTTAGTTTAGCCAAATAAACTTGTATCTGTGGTTAGCTAGCTAATTGTTATGACCGTATGACTGCTGTAGGATGTTATGACCGTATGACTGCTGTAGGCTGTTGTTATGGCCATGTGACTGCTGTAGGATGTTATGACTGTATGACTGCTGTAGGATGTTGTTATGACCTTATGACTGCTGTAGGCTATTGTTATGGCCGTATGACTGCTGTAGGCTGTTGTTATGGGTCTATGACTGCTGTAGGATGTTATGACCGTATGACTGCTGTAGGATGTTATGACCGTATGACTGCTGTAGGATGTTATGACCGTATGACTGCTGTAGGCTGTTGTTACGACCTTATGACTGCTGTAGGCTGTTGTTATGGGTCTATGACTGCTGTAGGATGTTATGACCGTATGACTGCTGTAGGATGTTATGACCGTATGACTGCTGTAGGCTGTTGTTATGACTACTGTAGGATGTTGTTATGACCATATGACTGCTGTAGGATGATGTTATGACTGCTGTAGGATGTTGTTATGACTGCTGTAGGATGTTGTTATGACTGCTGTAGGATGTTATGACCGTATGACTGCTGTAGGATGTTGTTATGACCGTATGACTACTGTAGGATGTTGTTATGACCGTATGACTGCTGTAGGATGTTGTTATGACCGTATGACTACTGTAGGATGTTGTTATGACTGCTGTAGGATGTTGTTATGACCGTATGACTGCTGTAGGATGTTGTTATGACCGTATGACTGCTGTAGGATGTTGTTATGACCGTATGACTACTGTAGGATGTTGTTATGACTGCTGTAGGATGTTGTTATGACTGCTGTAGGATGTTGTTATGACTGTATGACTGCTGTAGGATGTTGTTATGACTGCTGTAGGATGTTGTTATGACTGTATGACTGCTGTAGGATGTTGTTATGACTGCTGTAGGATGTTGTTATGACTGTATGACTGCTGTAGGATGTTGTTATGACTGCTGTAGGATGTTGTTATGACTGCTGTAGGATGTTGTTATGACTACAGTAGGATGTTGTTATGACTACTGTAGGATGTTGTTATGACTACTGTAGGATGTTGTTATGACTGCTGTAGGATGTTATGACTGTATGACTGCTGTAGGATGTTGTTATGACCGTATGACTGCTGTAGGATGTTGTTATGACCGTATGACTACTGTAGGATGTTGTTATGACCGTATGACTGCTGTAGGATGTTGTTATGACTGCTGTAGGATGTTGTTATGACTGCTGTAGGATGTTGTTATGACTGCTGTAGGATGTTATGACCGTATGACTGCTGTAGGATGTTGTTATGACCGTATGACTACTGTAGGATGTTGTTATGACCGTATGACTGCTGTAGGATGTTGTTATGACCGTATGACTACTGTAGGATGTTGTTATGACCGTATGACTGCTGTAGGATGTTGTTATGACCGTATGACTACTGTAGGATGTTGTTATGACTGCTGTAGGATGTTGTTATGACTGCTGTAGGATGTTGTTATGACTGTATGACTGCTGTAGGATGTTGTTATGACTGCTGTAGGATGTTGTTATGACTGTATGACTGCTGTAGGATGTTGTTATGACTGCTGTAGGATGTTGTTATGACTGTATGACTGCTGTAGGATGTTGTTATGACTGCTGTAGGATGTTGTTATGACTGCTGTAGGATGTTGTTATGACTGCTGTAGGATGTTGTTATGACTACTGTAGGATGTTGTTATGACTACTGTAGGATGTTGTTATGACTACTGTAGGATGTTGTTATGACTGCTGTAGGATGTTATGACCGTATGACTGCTGTAGGATGTTGTTATGACCGTATGACTGCTGTAGGATGTTGTTATGACCGTATGACTACTGTAGGATGTTGTTATGACCGTATGACTGCTGTAGGATGTTGTTATGACTGCTGTAGGATGTTGTTATGACCGTATGACTGCTGTAGGATGTTGTTATGACTGTATGACTGCTGTAGGATGTTATGACTACTGTAGGATGTTGTTATGACTGCTGTAGGATGTTGTTATGACTACTGTAGGATGTTGTTATGACTACTGTAGGATGTTGTTATGACTGCTGTAGGATGTTATGACCGTATGACTGCTGTAGGATGTTATGACTACTGTAGGATGTTGTTATGACTGCTGTAGGATGTTGTTATGACTACTGTAGGATGTTGTTATGACTACTGTAGGATGTTGTTATGACTGCTGTAGGATGTTATGACCGTATGACTGCTGTAGGATGTTGTTATGACCGTATGACTGCTGTAGGATGTTGTTATGACCGTATGACTGCTGTAGGATGTTGTTATGACCGTATGACTACTGTAGGATGTTGTTATGACCGTATGACTGCTGTATGATGTTGTTATGACTGCTGTAGGATGTTGTTATGACAGTATGACTGCTGTAGGATGTTGTTATGACTACTGTAGGATGTTGTTATGACTGCTGTAGGATGTTGTTATGACTGCTGTAGGATGTTGTTATGACTGCTGTAGGATGTTGTTATGACTGCTGTAGGATGTTGTTATGACTGTTTGACTGCTGTAGGATGTTGTTATGACTGCTGTAGGATGTTGTTATGACTGCTGTAGGATGTTGTTATGACTGTATGACTGCTGTAGGATGTTGTTATGACTACTGTAGGCTGTTGTTATGGCCGTATGACTGCTGTAGGATGTTGTTATGACTACTGTAGGCTGTTGTTATGGCCGTATGACTACTGTAGGATGTTGTTTTGACCTTATGACTGCTGTAGGATGTTGTTATGGCCGTATGACTACTGTAGGATGTTGTTATGGCCATGTGACTGCTGTAGGATGTTGTTATGACCATGTGACTGCTGTAGGATGTTGTTATGGCCATGTGACTGCTGTAGGATGTTGTTATGGCCATGTGACTGCTGTAGGATGTTGTTATGACCGTATGACTGCTGTAGGATGTTGTTATGACCATGTGACTGCTGTAGGATGTTGTTATGACTACTGTAGGATGTTGTTATGACTGTATGACTACTGTAGGATGTTGTTATGACTACTGTAGGATGTTGTTATGACTACTGTAGGATGTTGTTATGACTGTATGACTACTGTAGGATGTTGTTATGACTGTATGACTACTGTAGGATGTTGTTATGACTGTATGACTGCTGTAGGATGTTGTTATGACCGTATGACTGCTGTAGGATGTTGTTATGACCGTATGACTGCTGTAGGATGTTGTTATGACTGTATGACTGCTGTAGGATGTTATGACCGTATGACTGCTGTAGGATGTTGTTATGACTACTGTAGGATGTTGTTATGGACGTATGACTACTGTAGGATGTTGTTATGGCCGTTTGACTGCTGTAGGATGTTGTTATGGCCGTTTGACTGCTGTAGGATGTTGTTATGACTACTGTAGGCTGTTGTTATGACTACTGTAGGATGTTGTTATGACTGCTGTAGGATGTTGTTATGACTACTGTAGGCTGTTGTTATGACTGTATGACTACTGTAGGATGTTGTTATGGCCGTTTGACTACTGTAGGATGTTGTTATGGCCGTTTGACTGCTGTAGGATGTTGTTATGACTACTGTAGGCTGTTGTTATGACTACTGTAGGATGTTGTTATGACTGTATGACTACTGTAGGATGTTGTTATGACTACTGTAGGATGTTGTTATGACTACTGTAGGCTGTTGTTATGACTACTGTAGGATGTTGTTATGACTGTATGACTACTGTAGGATGTTGTTATGACTACTGTAGGATGTTGTTATGACTACTGTAGGATGTTGTTATGACTGTATGACTACTGTAGGATGTTGTTATGACTACTGTAGGATGTTGTTATGACTACTGTAGGATGTTGTTATGACTGTATGACTACTGTAGGATGTTGTTATGACTGTATGACTACTGTAGGATGTTGTTATGACTGTATGACTGCTGTAGGATGTTGTTATGACCGTATGACTGCTGTAGGATGTTGTTATGACCGTATGACTGCTGTAGGATGTTGTTATGACTGTATGACTGCTGTAGGATGTTGTTATGACCGTATGACTGCTGTAGGATGTTGTTATGACTACTGTAGGATGTTGTTATGGACGTATGACTACTGTAGGATGTTGTTATGGCCGTTTGACTGCTGTAGGATGTTGTTATGGCCGTTTGACTGCTGTAGGATGTTGTTATGACTACTGTAGGCTGTTGTTATGACTACTGTAGGATGTTGTTATGACTGCTGTAGGATGTTGTTATGACTACTGTAGGCTGTTGTTATGACTGTATGACTACTGTAGGATGTTGTTATGGCCGTTTGACTACTGTAGGATGTTGTTATGGCCGTTTGACTGCTGTAGGATGTTGTTATGACTACTGTAGGCTGTTGTTATGACTACTGTAGGATGTTGTTATGACTGTATGACTACTGTAGGATGTTGTTATGACTACTGTAGGATGTTGTTATGACTACTGTAGGCTGTTGTTATGACTACTGTAGGATGTTGTTATGACTGTATGACTACTGTAGGATGTTGTTATGACTACTGTAGGATGTTGTTATGACTACTGTAGGCTGTTGTTATGACTACTGTAGGATGTTGTTATGACTGTATGACTGCTGTAGGATGTTGTTATGACTACTGTAGGATGTTGTTATGACTACTGTAGGATGTTGTTATGACTGTATGACTACTGTAGGATGTTGTTATGACTGTATGACTACTGTAGGATGTTGTTATGACTACTGTAGGATGTTGTTATGACTACTGTAGGCTGTTGTTATGACTACTGTAGGATGTTGTTATGACTGTATGACTGCTGTAGGATGTTGTTATGACTACTGTAGGATGTTGTTATGACTACTGTAGGATGTTGTTATGACTACTGTAGGATGTTGTTATGACTACTGTAGGATGTTGTTATGACTGCTGTAGAATGTTGTTATGACTACTGTAGGATGTTGTTATGACTACTGTAGGATGTTGTTATGACTGCTGTAGGATGTTGTTATGACTACTGTAGGCTGTTGTTATGACTACTGTAGGATGTTGTTATGACTGCTGTAGGATGTTGTTATGACTGCTGTAGGATGTTGTTATGACTGCTGTAGAATATTGTTATGACCGTATGACTGCTGTAGGATGTTGTTATGACTGCTGTAGGATGTTGTTATGACCGTATGACTGCTGTAGGATGTTGTTATGACTACTGTAGGATGTTGTTATGACTGCTGTAGGATGTTGTTATGACCGTTGACTGCTGTAGGATGTTGTTATGGCCGTATGACTGCTGTAGGATGTTGTTATGACTACTGTAGAATATTGTTATGACCGTATGACTGCTGTAGGATGTTGTTATGACTGCTGTAGGATGTTGTTATGACCGTATGACTGCTGTAGGATGTTGTTATGACTGTATGACTGCTGTAGGATGTTGTTATGACCGTATGACTGCTGTAGGATGTTGTTATGACTACTGTAGGATGTTGTTATGGACGTATGACTACTGTAGGATGTTGTTATGGCCGTTTGACTGCTGTAGGATGTTGTTATGACTACTGTAGGCTGTTGTTATGACTACTGTAGGATGTTGTTATGACTGCTGTAGGATGTTGTTATGACTACTGTAGGCTGTTGTTATGACTGTATGACTACTGTAGGATGTTGTTATGGCCGTTTGACTACTGTAGGATGTTGTTATGGCCGTTTGACTGCTGTAGGATGTTGTTATGACTACTGTAGGCTGTTGTTATGACTACTGTAGGATGTTGTTATGACTGTATGACTACTGTAGGATGTTGTTATGACTACTGTAGGATGTTGTTATGACTACTGTAGGCTGTTGTTATGACTACTGTAGGATGTTGTTATGACTGTATGACTACTGTAGGATGTTGTTATGACTACTGTAGGATGTTGTTATGACTACTGTAGGCTGTTTTTATGACTACTGTAGGATGTTGTTATGACTGTATGACTGCTGTAGGATGTTGTTATGACTACTGTAGGATGTTGTTATGGCCGTTTGACTGCTGTAGGATGTTGTTATGGCCGTTTGACTGCTGTAGGATGTTGTTATGACTACTGTAGGCTGTTGTTATGTCTACTGTAGGATGTTGTTATGACTGTATGACTGCTGTAGGATGTTGTTATGACTACTGTAGGATGTTGTTATGACTGTATGACTACTGTAGGATGTTGTTATGACTGTATGACTACTGTAGGATGTTGTTATGACTACTGTAGGATGTTGTTTTGACTACTGTAGGCTGTTGTTATGACTACTGTAGGATGTTGTTATGACTGTATGACTGCTGTAGGATGTTGTTATGACCGTATGACTGCTGTAGGATGTTGTTATGGCCGTATGACTGCTGTAGGATGTTGTTATGACTGCTGTAGGATGTTGTTATGACCGTATGACTGCTGTAGGATGTTGTTATGGCCGTATGACTGCTGTAGGATGTTGTTATGACTGCTGTAGGATGTTGTTATGGCCGTATGACTGCTGTAGGATGTTGTTATGACTACTGTAGAATATTGTTATGACCGTATGACTGCTGTAGGATGTTATGACCTTATGACTGCTGTAGGCTGTTGATATGACCGTATGACTACTGGAGAATATTGTGATATGTGAGAAGCGGACATAAACCACTCATAAATGTTTCAGCTCAAATCCAGAGCATGAAAAATGCTGTCCCCAAAAATGACAAGAAGAGGCGTAAACAGCTGACTGAGGACATCGTGAAGCTGGAGGCTGAGCTGAATCAGAAACACAACGAGGAGCTCCAACAACTGGACTCATCAGGAGAGAAGACGGTAACTGTTGTCAATCTACTGATGACCAATCAAATCTGTTGTCTACATATCAGCCATACTGATGACCAATCAAATCTGTTGTCTACATATCAGCCATACTGATGACCAATCAAATCTGTTGTCTACATATCAGCCATACTGATGACCAATCAAATCTGTTGTCTACATATCAGCCATACTGATGACCAATCAAATCTGTTGTCTACATATCAGCCATACTGATGACCAATCAAATCTGTTGTCTACATATCAGTCTGACCAACATATCAGCCATACTGATGACCAATCAAATCTGTTGTCTACATATCAGCCATACTGATGATGACATACTGATGACCAATCAAATCTGTTGTCTACATATCAGCCATACTGATGACCAATCAAATCTGTTGTCTACATATCAGCCATACTGATGACCAATCAAATCTGTTGTCTACATATCAGCCATACTGATGACCAATCAAATCTGTTGTCTACATATCAGCCATACTGATGACCAATCAAATCTGTTGTCTACATATCAGCCATACTGATGACCAATCAAATCTGTTGTCTACATATCAGCCATACTGATGACCAATCAAATCTGTTGTCTACATATCAGCCATACTGATGACCAATCAAATGTTTTGACTTCTAGTTGCACCACACTTTCCCAAACCAACTTTCTGTTCAATGTGTAAATGTATGTTCTCTTAACTGTAGTGCTTTGTGTTTTATGTTGTGAATGTTCTCTTCAGCGTTGTTTTCTGCTATTTTCTCTTGGAAAAGAGATCGTTTATCTCAATGCGACTTACCTGGTCATAAAAATAATAAGAAACTTGATCAAGGCATTTAACCCCAATTTCTCTAGGGGCGCTTGACAATGGTGACCCTGGCTGCGACCCAGGGTTATTATAGTAAACAGAAAAAATGAAACCAAAACTATTCACGAAGAAACTATTTGGTAAACTGAAATAAAAAAGAATTAATAAATCCGCTTGAAAACTACAACTATACTGAAAATATATCTTTGACTCAAAACGAAATAAAATAAAAATCATCATGAATTATGTTGCATGTTAGTTATTCTTCTAGACTTCTAAACTACATTTTTTTTTGGGGTGGGGGGGTTTAAGGTACTTCATCTGGTGAGTAAATAATTATGTGTCCAGAAGATGGTGATGTTTCCTAGCTTGTGCATCACTATCACTACAGGGAAATCACTCTGGTATTACTTCCCCCCCAGGGGAAATCTCTCGGATCACCTCTTCCTCTCTGGTATTACTTCCCCCCATTTGCAGAGCGGTCAAATCTCTCGGTTCACCTCTTCCTCGCTGGTATTACTTGGCCCCCCCCCCATTTGCAAGACATTCCCCCCAAAAAACTAATAGAAATAAAAACTCATATAATAACACAACACTATGATAACCTTCCTGTGACCCCACTCCCTCCCTGATAACCTTCCTGTGACCCCACTCCCTCCCTGATAACCTTCCTGTGACCCCACTCCCTCCCTGATAACCTTGCTGTGACCCCACACCCCGATATTCTTGCTGTGACCCCACACCCTGATAACCTTTCTGTGACCCTTCTCCCTGATAACCTTGCCGTGACCCCACACCCTCCCTGATAACCTTTCTGTGACCCTTCTCCCTGATAACCTTCCTGTGACCCCACACCCTCCCACCCTCCTTTCTAGGGAGTTTTTCCTAGCGACCGTGCTTCTACACCTGCATTGCTTGCTGTTTGGGGTTTTAGGCTGGGTTTCTGTACAGCACTTTGAGATATCAGCTGATGTACGAAGGGCTATATCAATAAATTTGATTTGATAACCTTGCCGTGATTCCACACCCCGATAACCTTGCTGTGACCCCACCCTGATAACCTTCCTGTGACCCCACACCCCGATAACCTTCCTGTGACCCCACACCCTCCCTGATAACCTTGCTGTGACTCCACACCCTCCCTGATAACCTTGCTGTGACCCCACACCCCGATAACCTTGCCGTGACTCCACACCCTCCCCGATAACCTTGCTGTGACCCCACACCCTGATAACCTTGCTGTGACTCCTCCCTGATAACCTTGCTGTGACCCCACACCCTAACCTGATAACCCGTGACCCCACACTCCTGATAACCTTGCCGTGACCCCACACCCTGATAACCTTGCTGTGACTCCACACCCTGATAACCTTGCTGTGACTCCACACCCTGATAACCTTGCTGTGACCCCACACCCTCCCTGATAACCTTGCTGTGACCCCACACCCTCCCTGATAACCTTGCTGTGACCCCACACCCTCCCTGATAACCTTGCTGTGACCCCACACCCTCCCTGATAACCTTGCTGTGACCCCACACCCTGATAACCTTACTGTGACCCCACACCCTGATAACCTTGCTGTGACTCCACACCCTGATAACCTTGCTGTGACCCCACACCCTCCCTGATAACCTTGCTGTGACTCCACTCCCTGATAACCTTGATGTGACTCCACACCCTCCCTGATAACCTTGCTGTGACTCCACTCCCTGATAACCTTGCTGTGACCCCACACCCTGATAACCTAGCTGTGACCCCACACCCTCCCTGATAACCTTGCTGTGACCCACACCCTGTGATAACCTTGCTGTGACCCCACACCCTCCCTGATAACCTTGCTGTGACCCCACACCCTCCCTGATAACCTTGACCCCATCCTCCCTGATAACCTTGCTGTGACCCCCACACCCTCCCTGATAACCTTGCTGTGACCCCACACCCTGATAACCTTGCTGTGACCCCACTCCCTGATAACCTTGCCGTGACCCCACACCCTCCCTGATAACCTTGCTGTGACCCCACACCCTGATAACCTTGCCGTGACCCCACACCCCGATAACCTTGCCGTGACCCCACACCCTCCCTGATAACCTTGCCGTGACCCCACACCCTGATAACCTTGCTGTGACTCCACACCCTCCCTGATAACCTTGCCGTGACCCCACACCCCGATAACCTTGCCGTGACCCCACACCCTGATAACCTTGCTGTGACCCCACACCCTCCCTGATAACCTTGCTGTGACCCCACACCCTGATAACCTTACTGTGACCCCACACCCTGATAACCTTGCTGTGACCCCACACCCTGATAACCTTGCTGTGACCCCCCCACACCCTGATAACCTTGCTGTGACCCCACACCCTGATAACCTTGCTGTGACCCCACACCCCCTGATAACCTTGCTGTGACCCCACACCCTGATAACCTTGCTGTGACTCCACACCCTGATAACCTTGCTGTGACTCCACACCCTGATAACCTTGCTGTGACCCCACACCCTGATAACCTTCCTGTGACCCCACTCCCTGATAACCTTTCTGTGATTCCACACCCCGATAACCTTCCTGTGACCCCACACCCTGATAACCTTACTGTGATTCCACACCCTCCCTGATAACCTTGCTGTGACCCCACTCCCTCCCAGATAACCTTGCTGTGACCCCACACCCTGATAACCTTGCTGTGACCCCACACCCCGATAACCTTCCTGTGACCCCACACCCCTGATAACCTTCCTGTGACCCCACACCCTGATAACCTTGCTGTGACCCCACACCCCGATAACCTTCCTGTGACCCCAATCCCTCGCTGATAACCTTTCTGTGACCCCACACCCCCTGATAACCTTTCTGTGACCCCACACCCTGATAACCTTCCTGTGACCCCACTCCCTCCCTGATAACCTTGCTGTGACCCCACTCCCTCCCTGATAACCTTACTGTGACCCCACACCCTGATAACCTTGCTGTGACCCCACTCCCTCCCTGATAACCTTGCTGTGACTCCACACCCTGATAACCTTGCTGTGACTCCACACCCTGATAACCTTGCTGTGACCCCACACCCTCCCTGATAACCTTGCTGTGACCCCACACCCTGATAACCTTGCTGTGACCCCACACCCTCCCTGATAACCTTGCTGTGACCCCACACCCTGATAACCTTGCTGTGACCCCACACCTCCCTGATAACCTTGCTGTGACTCCACACCCTCCCTGATAACCTTGCTGTGACTCCACTCCCTGATAACCTTGCTGTGACCCCACTCCCTCCCTGATAACCTTGCCGTGACCCCACACCCCGATAACCTGCCGTGACCCCACACCCTCCCTGATAACCTTGCTGTGACTCCACACCCTGATAACCTTGCTGTGACTCCACACCCTGATAACCTTGCTGTGACCCCACACCCTCCCTGATAACCTTGCTGTGACTCCACACCCCCTGATAACCTTGCTGTGACCCACTCCCTCCCTGATAACCTTGCTGTGACCCCACACCCTGATAACCTTGCTGTGACCCCACACCCTGATAACCTTGCTGTGACTCCACACCCTGATAACCTTGCTGTGACTCCACACCCTGATAACCTTGCTGTGACCCCACACCCTGATAACCTTGCTGTGACTCCACACCCTCCCTGATAACCTTGCTGTGACTCCACTCCCTGATAACCTTGCTGTGACCCTTCTCCCTGATAACCTTGCCGTGACCCCACTCCCTGATAACCTTGCCGTGACCCCACTCCCTGATAACCTTGCTGTGACCCCACACCCTCCCTGATAACCTTGCTGTGACCCCACACCCTCCCTGATAACCTTGCTGTGACCCCACACCCTGATAACCTTGCTGTGACCCCACACCCTGATAACCTTGCTGTGACCCCACACCCTCCCTGATAACCTTGCTGTGACCCCACACCCCCCCTGATAACCTTGCTGTGACCCCACACCCTCCCTGATAACCTTGCTGTGACCCCACACCCTGATAACCTTGCTGTGACTCCACACCCTCCCTGATAACCTTGCTGTGACCCCACACCCCGATAACCTTGCTGTGACCCCACCCACCCTGATAACCTTGCTGTGACCTCCACACTCCCTGATAACCTTGCTGTGACCCCACACCCTGATAACCTTGCTGTGACCCCACACCCTCCCTGATAACCTTGCTGTGACCCCACACCCTGATAACCTTGCTGTGACCCCACACCCTGATAACCTTGCTGTGACCCCACACCCTGATAACCTTGCTGTGACCCCACACCCTCCCTGATAACCTTGCTGTGACTCCACACCCTGATAACCTTGCTGTGACTCCACACCCTGATAACCTTGCCGTGACCCCACACCCTCCCTGATAACCTTACTGTGACTCCACACCCTAATAACCTTGATGTGACTCCACACCTCCCTGATAACCTTGCTGTGACCCCACACCCTGATAACCTTGATAACCTTGCTGTGACCCACACCCTCCCTGATAACCTTGCTGTGACCCCAACCCTGATAACCTTGCTGTGACCCCACACCCTGATAACCTTGCTGTGACCCCACACCCTCCCTGATAACCTTGCTGTGACCCCACACCCTGATAACCTCCACCCACTCCCCTGTTAACCTTGCTGTGACCCACACCCTGATAACCTTGCTGTGACCCCACACCCTGATAACCTTGCTGTGACCCCACACCCCTGATAACCTTGCTGTGACCCCACACCCTCCCTGATAACCTTGCTGTGACCCCACACCCTGATAACCTTGTGACCCCACACCCTGATAACCTTGCTGTGACCCCACACCCTCCCTGATAACCTTGCTGTGACCCCACTCCCTGATAACCTTGCTGTGACCCCACACCTCCCTGATAACCTTGCTGTGACCCCACACCCTGATAACCTTGCTGTGACCCCACACCTGATAACCTTGCTGTGACCCCACACCCTGATAACCTTGCTGTGACCCACACCCTGATAACCTTGCTGTGACCCCACACCCCTGATAACCTTGCTGTGACCCCACACCCTGATAACCTTGCTGTGACCCACACCCTGATAACCTTGCTGTGACCCCACACCCTGATAACCTTGCTGTGACCCCACTCCCTCCCTGATAACCTTGCTGTGACCCACACCCTGATAACCTTGCTGTGACCCCACACCCTGATAACCTTGCTGTGACCCCACTCCTCCCTGATAACCTTGCTGTGACCCCACACCCTGATAACCTTGCTGTGACCCCACACCCTGATAACCTTGCTGTGACCCCACACCCCCTGATAACCTTGCTGTGACCCCACACCCTGATAACCTTGCTGTGACCCCCTGACTCCCTGATAACCTTGCTGTGACCCACACCCTCCCTGATAACCTTGCTGTGACCCCACTCCCTGATAACCTTGCTGTGACCCACACCCTGATAACCTTGCTGTGACCCCACACCCTGATAACCTTGCTGTGACCCCACACCCTCCCTGATAACCTTTCTGTGACCCCACACCCTGATAACCTTGCTGTGACCCCACACTCCCTGATAACCTTGCTGTGACCCCACACCCTCCCTGATAACCTTGCTGTGACCTCCACACCCTGATAACCTTGCTGTGACCCCACTCCCTGATAACCTTGCTGTGACCCCACACCCTGATAACCTTGCTGTGACCCCACACCCTGATAACCTTGCTGTGACCCCACACCCTGATAACCTTGCTGTGACCCCACACCCTGATAACCTTGCTGTGACCCCACACCCTGATAACCTTGCTGTGACCCCACTCCCTGATAACCTTGCTGTGACCCCACACCCTCCCTGATAACCTTTCTGTGACCCCACACCCTGATAACCTTGCTGTGACCCCACACCCTGATAACCTTGCTGTGACCCCACACCCTGATAACCTTGCTGTGACCCCACACCCTGATAACCTTGCTGTGACTCCACACCCTGATAACCTTGCTGTGACTCCACACCCTCCCTGATAACCTTGCTGTGACTCCACTCCCTGATAACCTTGCTGTGACCCTACTCCCTGATAACCTTGCCGTGACCCCACTCCCTGATAACCTTGCTGTGACCCCACACCCTCCCTGATAACCTTGCTGTGACCCCACTCCCTCCCTGTTAACCTTGCTGTGACCCCACACCCTGATAACCTTGCTGTGACCCCACACCCTCCCTGATAACCTTGCTGTGACCCCACACCCTCCCTGATAACCTTGCCGTGACCCCACACCCTGATAACCTTGCTGTGACCCCACACCCTCCCTGATAACCTTGCCGTGACCCCACACCCTGATAACCTTGCTGTGACTCCACACCCTCCCTGATAACCTTGCCGTGACCCCACACCCTGATAACCTTGCTGTGACCCCACACCCTGATAACCTTGCTGTGACTCCACACCCTCCCTGATAACCTTGCTGTGACCCCACACCCTGATAACCTTGCTGTGACCCCACACCCTGATAACCTTGCTGTGGGGTCACCCTGATAACCTTGCTGTGACCCCACACCCTGATAACCTTGCTGTGACCCCACACCCTCCCTGATAACCTTGCTGTGACCCCACACCCTGATAACCTTGCTGTGACCCCACACCCTGATAACCTTGCTGTGACCCCACACCCTGATAACCTTGCTGTGACCCCACACCCTGATAACCTTGCTGTGACCCCACACCCTGATAACCTTGCTGTGACCCCACACCCTGATAACCTTGCTGTGACCCCACACCCTGATAACCTTGCTGTGACCCCAATCCCTCCCTGATAACCTTGCTGTGACCCCACACCCTCCCTGATAACCTTGCTGTGACCCCACACCCTGATAACCTTGCTGTGACCCCACACCCTCCCTGATAACCTTGCTGTGACCCTTCTCCCTGATAACCTTGCCGTGATCCCACTCCCTGATAACCTTGCTGTGACCCCACATCCTCCCTGATAACCTTGCTGTGACCCCACTGATAACTTGCCTCACCCTGATAACCTTGCTGTGACCCCACACCCTGATAACCTTGCTGTGACCCCACCCTCCCTGATAACCTTGCTGTGACTCCACACCCTCCCTGATAACCTTGCTGTGACCCCACTCCCTGATAACCTTGCTGTGACCCCACACCCTCCCTGATAACCTTGCTGTGACCCCACACCCTGATAACCTTGCTGTGACCCCCTCCCTGATAACCTTGCTGTGACCCCACACCCTGATAACCTTGCTGTGACCCCACACCCTGATAACCTTGCTGTGACCCACACCCTCCCTGATAACCTTGCTGTGACTCCACACCCTGATAACCTTGCTGTGACTCCACACCCTGATAACCTTGCTGTGACTCCACACCCTGATAACCTTGCTGTGACTCCACTCCCCTGATAACCTTGCTGTGACTCCACACCCTGATAACCTTGCTGTGACCCCCACCCTGATAACCTTGCTGTGACCCCACACCCTGATAACCTTGCTGTGACCCCACACCCTGATAACCTTGCTGTGACCCCACACCCTCCCTGATAACCTTGCTGTGACCCACACCCTGATAACCTTGCTGTGACTCCACACCCTGATAACCTTGCTGTGACCCCACACCCTCCCTGATAACCTTGCTGTGACCCCACACCCTGATAACCTTGCTGTGACCCCACACCCTCCCTGATAACCTTGCTGTGACCCCACACCCTGATAACCTTGCTGTGACCCACACCCTGATAACCTTGCTGTGACTCCACACCCTGATAACCTTGCTGTGACCCCACACCCCCTGATAACCTTGCTGTGACCCCACACCCTGATAACCTTCCTGTGACCCCACACCCTGATAACCTTGCCTGTGACCCCACACCTTCCCCTGATAACCTTGCTGTGACCCCACCCACCTTGCTGTGACTCACACTCCCTGATAACCTTGCTGTGACCCCACACCCTGATAACCTTGCTGTGACCCCACACCCCTGATAACCTTGCTGTGACCCCACACTCCCTCCCTGATAACCTTGCTGTGACCCCACACCCTGATAACCTTGCTGTGACCCCACCCCTGATAACCTTGCTGTGACCCCACACCCTCCCTGATAACCTTGCTGTGACCCCACACCCTGATAACCTTGCTGTGACCCCACACCCTCCCTGATAACCTTGCTGTGACTCCACACCCTGATAACCTTGCTGTGACTCCACACCCTGATAACCTTGCTGTGACCCCACACCCTCCCTGATAACCTTGCTGTGACCCCACACCCTGATAACCTTGCTGTGACCCCACACCCTGATAACCTTGCTGTGACCCCCACCCTGATAACCTTGCTGTGACCCCACACCCTGATAACCTTGCTGTGACCCCACACCCTGATAACCTTGCTGTGACCCCACACCCTGATAACCTTTCTGTGACCCCACTCCCTGATAACCTTGCTGTGACCCCACACCCTCCCTGATAACCTTGCTGTGACCCCACACCCTCCCTGATAACCTTTCTGTGACCCCACACCCTGATTGCTGTGACCCCACACCCTGATAACCTTGCTGTGACCCCACTCCCTGATAACCTTGCCGTGACCCCACACCCTCCCTGATAACCTTGCTGTGACCCCACACCCTGATAACCTTGCTGTGACCCCACACCCTCCCTGATAACCTTGCTGTGACCCACACCCTGATAACCTTGCCTGTGACCCCACCCCTCCCTGATAACCTTGCTGTGACCCCACACCCTGATAACCTTGCTGTGACTCCACACCCTGATAACCTTGCTGTGACCCCACACCCTGATAACCTTGCTGTGACCCCACACCCTGATAACCTTGCTGTGACCCCACACCCTGATAACCTTGCTGTGACCCCACACCCTGATAACCTTGCTGTGACCCCACACCCCTCCCTGATAACCTACTGTGACCCCACACCCTGATAACCTTGCTGTGACCCCACACCCTGATAACCTTGCTGTGACCCCCACCCTGATAACCTTGCTGTGACCCCACACCTCCCTGATAACCTTGCTGTGACCCACACCCTCCCTGATAACCTTGCTGTGACCCCACACCCTGATAACCTTGCTGTGACCCCACACCCTGATAACCTTGCTGTGACCCCACACCCTCCCTGATAACCTTGCTGTGACCCCACACCCTGATAACCTTACTGTGACCCCACACCCTGATAACCTTGCTGTGACCCCACACCCTGATAACCTTGCTGTGACCCCACACCCTCCCTGATAACCTTGCTGTGACCCCACACCCTGATAACCTTGCTGTGACCCCACACCCTGATAACCTTGCTGTGACTCCACACCCTGATAACCTTGCTGTGACCCCACACCCTGATAACCTTGCTGTGACCCCACACCCTCCCTGATAACCTTGCTGTGACCCCACACCCTCCCTGATAACCTGTGACCCCACACCCTGTGACCCCACTCCCTCCCTGATAACCTTGCTGTGACTCCACACCCTGATAACCTTGCTGTGACCCCACTCCCTGATAACCTTGCTGTGACCCCACACCCTGATAACCTTGCTGTGACCCCACACCCTGATAACCTTGCACATTTCCATTTCACACTTAACAGGGCAAATATAAGCTATATATAATAATAATATAATAATATAATAATTATAAATATAACCTATCCATGTCTGTGTGTGAATATCACGTTATTTTTTTTACCTGATATTTTATTTCATGGGATCATTATTGTCATCACCGGCCACAACCTTCAATTGTAGATAATCACACAGATAAATAACAGAAATATATATATACCTCCTTCTCTAAGGTGGACGAGGTTGTGAATGGAGTAGAGTCCCTGGCTTTGGAAGGAGAGGAGGAGCAGAAAGCTGCCAAACAAGGGGCAGGTCCGTCCAAGGCTCAGAAGAGACGGGTGAGCGCTACAGCATTGTGCCAGTGCATCTTTACGTCAATTCAATAAAGCCCTGAACTCCTGCTGTTTTTTTTGTCAAATTCTCTCATTTACCAGGTGCAATAAGATGAGATTCGTGTAATCCTTAATTTAGTTTCCCATTGGAGTTCAAGTCCCATGTATGTCCTCCCTGCGCTCTCTGAACCCTCCCAGGACAAGAAGGCAGCCGCGGAGAAGGAGAGAGAGCGTCGTATAGAGGAGGCTGAGGTGGAGAACCTGTCTGGGCTGCGACACCAGGAGGGACTGAAGTTGTCCCAGAAACTGGTGGAGCGCCAGCTGCAGATCAGGGAGATTTCCTCAGGTAGGACCCCAGGGGGTGTAGGGGGGTGTAGGACCCGCAGGGGGGTGTAGGACCCGCAGGGGGTGTAGGACCCGCAGGGGGTGTAGGACCCGCAGGGGGTGCAGGACCCGCAGGGGGGGTGCAGGACCCGCAGGGGGTGTAGGACCCAGGGGGGTGGGGGTGTAGGACCCGTAGGGGGTGTAGGACCCGCAGGGGGGTGTAGGACCCGCAGGGGGTGTAGGACCCGCAGGGGGGGGTGTAGGACCCGCAGGGGGTGTAGGACCTGCAGGGGGTGCAGGACCCGCAGGGGGGTGTAGGACCCGCAGGGGGTGTAGGACCCGCAGGGGGTGTAGGACCCGCATGGGGGTGTAGGACCCGCATGGGGGGTGTAGGACCCGGGGGGGGTGTAGGACCCGCAGGGGGGGTGTAGGACCCGCAGGGGGTGCAGGACCCGCAGGGGGTGTGTAGGACCCGCAGGGGGTGCAGGACCCGCAGGGGGGTGTGTAGGACCCGCAGGGGGTGCAGGACCCGCAGGGGGGTGTAGGACCTGCAGGGGGGGTGCAGGACCCGCAGGGGGTGTAGGACCCGCAGGGGGGTGCAGGACCCGCAGGGGGGTGTAGGACCCGCAGGGGGGGTGCAGGACCCGCAGGGGGGGGTGTAGGACCTGCAGGGGGAGGGGGTGCAGGACCCGCATGGGGGGTGTAGGACCCGCAGGGGGGGGTGCAGGACCCGCAGGGGGTGCAGGACCCGCAGGGGGGTGTAGGACCTGCAGGGGGTGCAGGACCCGCAGGGGGGTGTAGGACCCGCAGCCCGGGGGGGTGTAGGGCCCGCAGGGGGTGTAGGGACCAGGACCCGCAGGGGGTGTAGGGCCCGCAGGGGGTGCAGGACCCGGGGGGGGGGTAGGGCCCGCAGGGGGGGGTGTGTAGGACCTGCAGGGGGTGCAGGACCCGCAGGGGGTGCAGGACCCGCAGGGGGTGTAGGACCCGCAGCCCGCAGGGGGGGTGTAGGGCCCGCAGGGGGGTGCAGGACCCGCAGGGGGGTGCAGGACCCGCAGGGGGGTGTAGGACCCGCATGGGGGGTGTAGGACCCGCAGGGGGGTGCAGGACCCGCAGGGGGGGTGTAGGACCTGCAGGGGGGGGGTGCAGGACCCGCAGGGGGTGCAGGACCCGCAGGGGGGGTGCAGGACCCAGGGGGGTGTAGGACCCGCAGGGGGTGTAGGGCCCGCATGGGGGGGTGTAGGGCCCGCAGGGGGTGTAGGACCCGCAGGGGGGTGTAGGACCCGCATGGGGGTGTAGGACCCGCAGGGGGTGTAGGGCCCGCGGGGGGTGTAGGACCCGCAGGGGGTGTAGGACCCGCAGGGGGTGTAGGGCCCACAGGGGTGGGGGCAGCAAATCAGGCCAGCAAATGGTGTCTTGGAGGGGGAGGGGGGGTTCGGGTCGTGAGCATAAAGACTCCATTTCATTCCCTGTAAGTTAATGCTAATGAAACCCTCCCTCAGATGGTCACTGTATGTACCGCGCTGTGGAGGACCAGTTGGGGCAGCATGGCTTAGGTCTGACCCTGAAGGACCTCCGGGCCCAAACCGCTCAGCACATGAGGAGCCACACAGACGACTTCCTTCCCTTCCTGACCAACACCAACACAGGGGACATGTACACGCCTGGTGAGGACCAACTGTTCGGTTCACTACGGGGGGACGGTTTAGTTAGACGTTACAGGGTGGTTTCCTCAGGACACAGATTAAGCCTCGTCGAGAACTAAAAAACACACGATCAGGGGCAAGAACCTTTTTATTGAAATAGCTTTTCAGTTCAGGACATAACTTAATGCGTGTCTGGAAAACCGTCTCTATGTTTGATGTTGTTGATGATGAGGTTTTGAACGGGTGATTCCTCACCGAACTAGAAAATGAAATGTATGTATATATATGCTTTGGATTTTCATGAAATGTAATCCGGCAAAAGCATTATTTTGGAGGAAGGATTTTATTATTTTTACATTTTGTATCTTATTAAAGCATAATTGAGAAATAATTAATTGAAGTTGTGATATTTGGTGCATTTTTGGCCTTACCCAGGCTATAATGCTTCATCTATAGATGCTACAAAGCAACAGTTGTTATGGTGCAGGGTAGCCTAGTGGTTAGAGTGTTGGACTAGTAACCGGAAGGTTGCGAGTTCAAACCCCCGAGCTGACAAGGTACAAATCTGTCGTTCTGCCCCTGAACAGGCAGTTAACCCACTGTTCCTAGGCCGTCATTGAAAATAAGAATTTGTTCTTAACTGACTTGCCTCGATAAATAAAGGTAAAATAAATCAAATGAAGCTTTTTACCACTTGCTCTGTAAAATGATTAGTATTTATCAATAACAACTTTTCTTACGTAAATAAATGAATATATTATTAATATAAATGAATATATTCAGCATCACTTGTGGTTCAGATGAGTCACTCCAGTGTGTGTTCACTACCTCTGTGTGTTTCCAGATGAGTCACTCCAGTGTGTGTTCACTACCTCTGTGTGTTACCAGATGAGTCACTCCAGTGTGTGTTCACTACCTCTGTGTGTTTCCAGATGAGTCACTTCAGTGTGTGTTCACTACCTCTGTGTGTTTCCAGATGAGTCACTCCAGTGACTACCTCTGTGTGTTACCAGATGAGTCACTCCAGTGTGTGATCACTACCTCTGTGTGTTACCAGATGAGTCACTCCAGTGTGTGATCACTACCTCTGTGTGTTACCAGATGAGTCACTCCAGTGTGTGATCACTACCTCTGTGTGTTACCAGATGAGTCACTTCAGTGTGTGTTCACTACCTCTGTGTGTTTCCAGATGAGTCACTCCAGTGTGTGATCACTACCTCTGTGTGTTACCAGATGAGTCACTCCAGTGTGTGATCACTACCTCTGTGTGTTACCAGATGAGTCACTCCAGTGTGTGATCACTACCTCTGTGTGTTACCAGATGAGTCACTTCAGTGTGTGTTCACTACCTCTGTGTGTTTCCAGATGAGTCACTCCAGTGTGTGATCACTACCTCTGTGTGTTTCCAGATGAGTCACTCCAGTGTGTGATCACTACCTCTGTGTGTTACCAGATGAGTCACTCCAGTGACTACCTCTGTGTGTTTCCAGATGAGTCACTCCAGTGTGTGTTCACTACCTCTGTGTGTTTCCAGATGAGTCACTCCAGTGTGTGTTCACTACCTCTGTGTGTTTCCAGATGAGTCACTCCAGTGTGTGATCACTACCTCTGTGTGTTACCAGATGAGTCACTCCAGTGACTACCTCTGTGTGTTTCCAGATGAGTCACTCCAGTGTGTGTTCACTACCTCTGTGTGTTTCCAGATGAGTCACTCCAGTGTGTGTTCACTACCTCTGTGTGTTTCCAGATGAGTCACTCCAGTGTGTGATCACTACCTCTGTGTGTTTCCAGATGAGTCACTCCAGTGTGTGTTCACTACCTCTGTGTGTTACCAGATGAGTCACTCCAGTGTGTGTTCACTACCTCTGTGTGTTTCCAGATGAGTCACTCCAGTGTGTGTTCACTACCTCTGTGTGTTTCCAGATGAGTCACTCCAGTGACTACCTCTGTGTGTTACCAGATGAGTCACTCCAGTGTGTGATCACTACCTCTGTGTGTTACCAGATGAGTCACTCCAGTGTGTGATCACTACCTCTGTGTGTTACCAGATGAGTCACTCCAGTGTGTGATCACTACCTCTGTGTGTTACCAGATGAGTCACTTCAGTGTGTGTTCACTACCTCTGTGTGTTTCCAGATGAGTCACTCCAGTGTGTGATCACTACCTCTGTGTGTTTCCAGATGAGTCACTTCAGTGTGTGATCACTACCTCTGTGTGTTTCCAGATGAGTCACTCCAGTGTGTGATCACTACCTCTGTGTGTGTTACCAGATGAGTCACTCCAGTGTGTGTTCACTACCTCTGTGTGTTACCAGATGAGTCACTCCAGTGTGTGATCACTACCTCTGTGTGTTTCCAGATGAGTCACTCCAGTGTGTGATCACTACCTCTGTGTGTTACCAGATGAGTCACTCCAGTCACTACCTCTGTGTGTTTCCAGATGAGTCACTCCAGTGACTACCTCTGTGTGTTTCCAGATGAGTCACTCCAGTGTGTGTTCACTACCTCTGTGTGTTTCCAGATGAGTCACTCCAGTGTGTGTTCACTACCTCTGTGTGTTTCCAGATGAGTCACTCCAGTGTGTGATCACTACCTCTGTGTGTTTCCAGATGAGTCACTCCAGTGTGTGTTCACTACCTCTGTGTGTTTCCAGATGAGTCACTCCAGTGTGTGTTCACTACCTCTGTGTGTTTCCAGATGAGTCACTCCAGTGTGTGATCACTACCTCTGTGTGTTTCCAGATGAGTCACTCCAGTGTGTGTTCACTACCTCTGTGTGTTACCAGATGAGTCACTCCAGTGTGTGTTCACTACCTCTGTGTGTTTCCAGATGAGTCACTCCAGTGACTACCTCTGTGTGTTTCCAGATGAGTCACTCCAGTGTGTGTTCACTACCTCTGTGTGTTTCCAGATGAGTCACTCCAGTGTGTGTTCACTACCTCTGTGTGTTTCCAGATGAGTCACTCCAGTGTGTGTTCACTACCTCTGTGTGTTTCCAGATGAGTCACTCCAGTGTGTGACCCTGTGTGTTTCACTACCTCTGTGTGTTTCCAGATGAGTCACTCCAGTGTGTGTTCACTACCTCTGTGTGTTTCCAGATGAGTCACTCCAGTGTGTGTTCACTACCTCTGTGTGTTTCCAGATGAGAGTGTGTTCACTACCTCTGTGTGTTTCCAGATGAGTCACTCCAGTGTGTGTTCACTACCTCTGTGTGTTTCAGATGAGTCACTCCAGTGTGTGTTCACTACCTCTGTGTGTTTCCAGATGAGTCACTCCAGTGTGTGTTCACTACCTCTGTGTGTTTCAGATGAGTCACTCCAGTGACTACCTCTGTGTGTTTCCAGATGAGTCACTCCAGTGTGTGTTCACTACCTCTGTGTGTTTCCAGATGAGTCACTCCAGTGTGTGTTCACTACCTCTGTGTGTTTCCAGATGAGTCACTCCAGTGTGTGTTCACTACCTCTGTGTGTTTCCAGATGAGTCACTCCAGTGTGTGTTCACTACCTCTGTGTGTTTCCAGATCACTCCAGTTTCAGATGAGTCACTCCAGTGTGTGTTCACTACCTCTGTGTGTTTCCAGATGAGTCACTCCAGTGTGTGTTCACTACCTCTGTGTGTTTCCAGATGAGTCACTACCTCTGTGTGTGAGTCACTCCAGTGTGTGATCACTACCTCTGTGTTTCCAGATGAGTCACTCCTCACTACCTCTGTGTGTTTCCAGATGAGTCACTCCAGTGTGTGTTCACTACCTCTGTGTGTTTCCAGATGAGTCACTCCAGTGTGTGTTCACTACCTCTGTGTGTTTCCAGATGAGTCACTCCAGTGTGTGTTCACTACCTCTGTGTGTTTCCAGATGAGTCACTCCAGTGTGTGTTCACTACCTCTGTGTGTTTCCAGATGAGTCACTCCAGTGTGTGTTCACTACCTCTGTGTGTTACCAGATGAGTCACTCCAGTGTGTGTTCACTACCTCTGTGTGTTTCCAGATGAGTCACTCCAGTGTGTGTTCTACTACCTCAGTGTGTGTTCACTACCTCTGTGTGTTTCCAGATGAGTCACTCCAGTGTGTGTTCACTACCTCTGTGTGTTTCCAGATGAGTCACTCCAGTGTGTGTTCACTACCTCTGTGTGTTTCCAGATGAGTCACTCCAGTGTGTGTTCACTACCTCTGTGTGTTACCAGATGAGTCACTGTGTGTTTACCTCAGATGAGTCACTCCAGTGTGTGTTCACTACCTCTGTGTGTTTCCAGATGAGTCACTCCAGTGTGTGTTCACTACCTCTGTGTGTTTCCAGATGAGTCACTCCAGTGTGTGTTCACTACCTCTGTGTGTTTCCAGATGAGTCACTCCAGTGTGTGTTCACTACCTCTGTGTGTTACCAGATGAGTCACTCCAGTGTGTGTTCACTACCTCTGTGTGTTTCCAGATGAGTCACTCCAGTGTGTGTTCACTACCTCTGTGTGTTTCCAGATGAGTCACTCCAGTGTGTGTTCACTACCTCTGTGTGTTTCCAGATGAGTCACTCCAGTGTGTGTTCACTACCTCTGTGTGTTTCCAGATGAGTCACTCCAGTGTGTGTTCACTACCTCTGTGTGTTTCCAGATGAGTCACTCCAGTGTGTGTTCACTACCTCTGTGTGTTTCCAGATGAGTCACTCCAGTGTGTGTTCACTACCTCTGTGTGTTTCCAGATGAGTCACTCCAGTGTGTGTTCACTACCTCTGTGTGTTTCCAGATGAGTCACTCCAGTGTGTGTTCACTACCTCTGTGTGTTTCCAGATGAGTCACTCCAGTGTGTGTTCACTACCTCTGTGTGTTTCCAGATGAGTCACTCCAGTGTGTGTTCACTACCTCTGTGTGTTTCCAGATGAGTCACTCCAGTGTGTGTTCACTACCTCTGTGTGTTTCCAGATGAGTCACTCCAGTGTGTGTTCACTACCTCTGTGTGTTTCCAGATGAGTCACTCCAGTGTGTGTTCACTACCTCTGTGTGTTTCCAGATGAGTCACTCCAGTGTGTGTTCACTACCTCTGTGTGTTTCCAGATGAGTCACTCCAGTGTGTGTTCACTACCTCTGTGTGTTTCCAGATGAGTCACTCCAGTGTGTGTTCACTACCTCTGTGTGTTTCAGATGAGTCACTCCAGTGTGTGTTCACTACCTCTGTGTGTTTCCAGATGAGTCACTCCAGTGTGTGTTCACTACCTCTGTGTGTTTCCAGATGAGTCACTCCAGTGTGTGTTCACTACCTCTGTGTGTTTCCAGATGAGTCACTCCAGTGTGTGTTCACTACCTCTGTGTGTTTCCAGATGAGTCACTCCAGTGTGTGATCACTACCTCTGTGTGTTTCCAGATGAGTCACTCCAGTGTGTGTTCACTACCTCTGTGTGTTTCCAGATGAGTCACTCCAGTGTGTGTTCACTACCTCTGTGTGTTTCCAGATGAGTCACTCCAGTGTGTGTTCACTACCTCTGTGTGTTTCCAGATGAGTCACTCCAGTGTGTGTTCACTACCTCTGTGTGTTTCCAGATGAGTCACTCCAGTGTGTGTTCACTACCTCTGTGTGTTTCCAGATGAGTCACTCCAGTGTGTGTTCACTACCTCTGTGTGTTTCCAGATGAGTCACTCCAGTGTGTGTTCACTACCTCTGTGTGTTTCCAGATGAGTCACTCCAGTGTGTGTTCACTACCTCTGTGTGTTTCCAGATGAGTCACTCCAGTGTGTGTTCACTACCTCTGTGTGTTTCCAGATGAGTCACTCCAGTGTGTGTTCACTACCTCTGTGTGTTTCCAGATGAGTCACTCCAGTGTGTGTTCACTACCTCTGTGTGTTCCAGATGAGTCACTCCAGTGTGTGATCACTACCTCTGTGTGTTTCCAGATGAGTCACTCCAGTGTGTGTTCACTACCTCTGTGTGTTTCCAGATGAGTCACTCCAGTGTGTGTTCACTACCTCTGTGTGTTTCCAGATGAGTCACTCCAGTGTGTGATCACTACCTCTGTGTGTTTCCAGATGAGTCACTCCAGTGTGTGTTCACTACCTCTGTGTGTTTCCAGATGAGTCACTCCAGTGTGTGTTCACTACCTCTGTGTGTTTCCAGATGAGTCACTCCAGTGTGTGTTCACTACCTCTGTGTGTTTCCAGATGAGTCACTCCAGTGTGTGTTCACTACCTCTGTGTGTTTCCAGATGAGTCACTCCAGTGTGTGATCACTACCTCTGTGTGTTTCCAGATGAGTCACTCCAGTGTGTGTTCACTACCTCTGTGTGTTTCCAGATGAGTCACTCCAGTGTGTGTTCACTACCTCTGTGTGTTTCCAGATGAGTCACTCCAGTGTGTGTTCACTACCTCTGTGTGTTTCCAGATGAGTCACTCCAGTGTTCACTACCTCTGTGTGTTCCAGATGAGTCACTCCAGTGTGTGTTCACTACCTCTGTGTGTTTCCAGATGAGTCACTCCAGTGTGTGTTCACTACCTCTGTGTGTTTCCAGATGAGTCACTCCAGTGTGATCACTGAGTCCTCTGTGTGTTTCCAGATGAGTCACTCCAGTGTGTGTTCACTACCTCTGTGTGTTTCCAGATGAGTCACTCCAGTGTGTGTTCACTACCTCTGTGTGTTTCCAGATGAGTCACTCCAGTGTGTGTTTCATACCTCTGTGTGTTTCCAGATGAGTCACTTCAGTGTGTGATCACTACCTCTGTGTGTTTCCAGATGAGTCACTCCAGTGTGTGTTCACTACCTCTGTGTGTTTCCAGATGAGTCACTCCAGTGTGTGTTCACTACCTCTGTGTGTGTGTTTCCAGATGAGTCACTCCAGTGTGTGTTCACTACCTCTGTGTGTGTGTTTCCAGATGAGTCACTCCAGTGTGTGATCACTACCTCTGTGTGTTTCCAGATGAGTCACTCCAGTGTGTGTTCACTACCTCTGTGTGTTTCCAGATGAGTCACTCCAGTGTGTGTTCACTACCTCTGTGTGTGTCCAGATGAGTCACTCCAGTGTGTGTGTGTTTCCAGATGAGTCACTCCAGTGTGTGTTCACTACCTCTGTGTGTTTCCAGATGAGTCACTCCAGTGTGTGTTCACTACCTCTGTGTGTTTCCAGATGAGTCACTCCAGTGTGTGTTCACTACCTCTGTGTGTTTCCAGATGAGTCACTCCAGTGTGTGTTCACTACCTCTGTGTGTTTCCAGATGAGTCACTCCAGTGTGTGATCACTACCTCTGTGTGTTTCCAGATGAGTCACTCCAGTGTGTGTTCACTACCTCTGTGTGTGTTTCCAGATGAGTCACTCCAGTGTGTGTTCACTACCTCTGTGTGTGTGTTTCCAGATGAGTCACTCCAGTGTGTGATCACTACCTCTGTGTGTTTCCAGATGAGTCACTCCAGTGTGTGTTCACTACCTCTGTGTGTTTCCAGATGAGTCACTCCAGTGTGTGTTCACTACCTCTGTGTGTGTCCAGATGAGTCACTCCAGTGTGTGATCACTACCTCTGTGTGTGTGTTTCCAGATGAGTCACTCCAGTGTGTGTTCACTACCTCTGTGTGTTTCCAGATGAGTCACTCCAGTGTGTGTTCACTACCTCTGTGTGTTTCCAGATGTTTCCAGTGTGTGTTCACTACCTCTGTGTGTTTCCAGATGAGTTCACTACCTCTGTGTGTTTCCAGATGAGTCACTCCAGTGTGTGATCACTACCTCTGTGTGTTTCCAGATGAGTCACTCCAGTGTGTGTTCACTACCTCTGTGTGTTTCCAGATGAGTCACTCCAGTGTGTGTTCACTACCTCTGTGTGTTTCCAGATGAGTCACTCCAGTGTGTGTTCACTACCTCTGTGTGTTTCCAGATGAGTCACTCCAGTGTGTGTTCACTACCTCTGTGTGTTTCCAGATGAGTCACTCCAGTGTGTGTTCACTACCTCTGTGTGTTTCCAGATGAGTCACTCCAGTGTGTGTTCACTACCTCTGTGTGTTTCCAGATGAGTCACTCCAGTGTGTGTTCACTACCTCTGTGTGTTCCAGATGAGTCACTCCAGTGACTACCTCTGTGTGTGATCACTACCTCTGTGTGTTTCCAGATGAGTCACTCCAGTGTGTGTTCACTACCTCTGTGTGTTTCCAGATGAGTCACTCCAGTGTGTGTTCACTACCTCTGTGTGTTTCCAGATGAGTCACTCCAGTGTGTGTTCACTACCTCTGTGTGTTTCCAGATGAGTCACTCCAGTGTGTGTTCACTACCTCTGTGTGTTTCCAGATGAGTCACTCCAGTGACTACCTCTGTGTGTTTCCAGATGAGTCACTCCAGTGTGTGTTCACTACCTCTGTGTGTTTCCAGATGAGTCACTCCAGTGTGTGTTCACTACCTCTGTGTGTTTCCAGATGAGTCACTCCAGTGTGTGTTCACTACCTCTGTGTGTTTCCAGATGAGTCACTCCAGTGTGTGTTCACTACCTCTGTGTGTTTCCAGATGAGTCACTCCAGTGTGTGTTCACTACCTCTGTGTGTTTCCAGATGAGTCACTCCAGTGTGTGTTCACTACCTCTGTGTTTCCAGATGAGTCACTCCAGTGTGTGTTCACTCCTGTGTGTTTCACTACCTCAGTGTGTGTGTTTCCAGATGAGTCACTCCAGTGTGTGTTCACTACCTCTGTGTGTTTCCAGATGAGTCACTCCAGTGTGTGTTCACTACCTCTGTGTGTTTCCAGATGTCACTTCAGTCTACTCCTCTGTGTGTTTCCAGATGAGTCACTCCAGTGTGTGTTCACTACCTCTGTGTGTTTCCAGATGAGTCACTCCAGTGTGTGTTCACTACCTCTGTGTGTTTCCAGATGAGTCACTCCAGTGTGTGTTCACTACCTCTGTGTGTTTCCAGATGAGTCACTCCAGTGTGTGTTCACTACCTCTGTGTGTGTTACCAGATGAGTCACTCCAGTGTGTGTGTTCACTACCTCTGTGTGTTTCAGATGAGTCACTCCAGTGTGTGTTCACTACCTCTGTGTGTTTCCAGATGAGTCACTCCAGTGTGTGTTCACTACCTCTGTGTGTTTCCAGATGAGTCACTCCAGTGTGTGTTCACTACCTCTGTGTGTTTCCAGATGAGTCACTCCAGTGTGTGTTCACTACCTCTGTGTGTTTCCAGATGAGTCACTCCAGTGTGTGTTCACTACCTCTGTGTGTTTCCAGATGAGTCACTCCAGTGTGTGTTCACTACCTCTGTGTGTTTCCAGATGAGTCACTCCAGTGTGTGTTCACTACCTCTGTGTGTTTCCAGATGAGTCACTCCAGTGTGTGTTCACTACCTCTGTGTGTTTCCAGATGAGTCACTCCAGTGTGTGTTCACTACCTCTGTGTGTTTCCAGATGAGTCACTCCAGTGTGTGATCACTACCTCTGTGTGTTTCCAGATGAGTCACTCCAGTGTGTGTTCACTACCTCTGTGTGTTTCAGATGAGTCACTCCAGTGTGTGTTCACTACCTCTGTGTGTTTCCAGATGAGTCACTCCAGTGTGTGTTCACTACCTCTGTGTGTTTCCAGATGAGTCACTCCAGTGTGTGTTCACTACCTCTGTGTGTTTCCAGATGAGTCACTCCAGTGTGTGTTCACTACCTCTGTGTGTTTCCAGATGAGTCACTCCAGTGTGTGTTCACTACCTCTGTGTGTTTCCAGATGAGTCACTCCAGTGTGTGTTCACTACCTCTGTGTGTTTCCAGATGAGTCACTCCAGTGTGTGTTCACTACCTCTGTGTGTCCAGATGAGTCCAGTGTGTTTCAGATGAGTCACTTCAGTGTGTGTTCACTACCTCTGTGTGTTTCCAGATGAGTCACTCCAGTGTGTGTTCACTACCTCTGTGTGTTTCCAGATGAGTCACTCCAGTGTGTGTTCACTACCTCTGTGTGTTTCCAGATGAGTCACTCCAGTGTGTGTTCACTACCTCTGTGTGTTTCCAGATGAGTCACTCCAGTGTGTTCACTACCTCTGTGTGTTTCCAGATGAGTCACTCCAGTGTGTGTTCACTACCTCTGTGTGTTTCCAGATGAGTCACTCCAGTGTGTGTTCACTACCTCTGTGTGTTTCCAGATGAGTCACTCCAGTGTGTGTTCACTACCTCTGTGTGTTTCCAGATGAGTCACTCCAGTGTGTGTTCACTACCTCTGTGTGTTTCCAGATGAGTCACTCAGTGTGTGTTCACTACCTCTGTGTGTTTCCAGATGAGTCACTCCAGTGTGTGTTCACTACCTCTGTGTGTTTCCAGATGAGTCACTCCAGTGTGTGTTCACTACCTCTGTGTGTGTGTTTCCAGATGAGTCACTCCAGTGTGTGTTCACTACCTCTGTGTGTTTCCAGATGAGTCACTCCAGTGTGTGTTCACTACCTCTGTGTGTTTCCAGATGAGTCACTCCAGTGTGTGTTCACTACCTCTGTGTGTTTCCAGATGAGTCACTCCAGTGTGTGTTCACTACCTCTGTGTGTTTCCAGATGAGTCACTCAGTGTGTGAGTTCACTACCTCTGTGTGTTTCCAGATGAGTCACTTCCAGTGTGTGTTCACTACCTCTGTGTGTTTCCAGATGAGTCACTCCAGTGTGTGTTCACTACCTCTGTGTGTTTCCAGATGAGTCACTCCAGTGTGTGTTCACTACCTCTGTGTGTTTCCAGATGAGTCACTCCAGTGTGTGTTCACTACCTCTGTGTGTTTCCAGATGAGTCACTCCAGTGTGTGTTCACTACCTCTGTGTGTTTCCAGATGAGTCACTCCAGTGTGTGTTCACTACCTCTGTGTGTTTCCAGATGAGTCACTCCAGTGTGTGTTCACTACCTCTGTGTGTTTCCAGATGAGTCACTCCAGTGTGTGTTCACTACCTCAGTGTGTGTTTCTGTGTGTTTCCAGATGAGTCACTCCAGTGTGTGTTCACTACCTCTGTGTGTTTCCAGATGAGTCACTCCAGTGTGTGTTCACTACCTCTGTGTGTTTCCAGATGAGTCACTCCAGTGTGTGTTCACTACCTCTGTGTGTTTCCAGATGAGTCACTCCAGTGTGTGATCACTACCTCTGTGTGTTTCCAGATGAGTCACTCCAGTGTGTGTTCACTACCTCTGTGTGTTTCCAGATGAGTCACTCCAGTGTGTGTTCACTACCTCTGTGTGTTTCCAGATGAGTCACTCCAGTGTGTGATCACTACCTCTGTGTGTTTCCAGATGAGTCACTCCAGTGTGTGTTCACTACCTCTGTGTGTTTCCAGATGAGTCACTCCAGTGTGTGTTCACTACCTCTGTGTGTTTCCAGATGAGTCACTCCAGTGTGTGTTCACTACCTCTGTGTGTTTCCAGATGAGTCACTCCAGTGTGTGATCACTACCTCTGTGTGTTTCCAGATGAGTCACTCCAGTGTGTGTTCACTACCTCTGTGTGTTTCCAGATGAGTCACTCCAGTGTGTGTTCACTACCTCTGTGTGTTTCCAGATGAGTCACTCCAGTGTGTGTTCACTACCTCTGTGTGTTTCCAGATGAGTCACTCCAGTGTGTGTTCACTACCTCTGTGTGTTACCAGATGAGTCACTCCAGTGTGTGTTCACTACCTCTGTGTGTTTCCAGATGAGTCACTCCAGTGTGTGTTCACTACCTCTGTGTGTTTCCAGATGAGTCACTCCAGTGTGTGTTCACTACCTCTCTGTGTGTTTCCAGATGAGTCACTCCAGTGTGTGATCACTACCTCTGTGTGTTTCCAGATGAGTCACTCCAGTGTGTGTTCACTACCTCTGTGTGTTTCCAGATGAGTCACTCCAGTGTGTGTTCACTACCTCTGTGTGTTTCCAGATGAGTCACTCCAGTGTGTGTTCACTACCTCTGTGTGTTTCAGATGAGTCACTCCAGTGTGTGTTCACTACCTCTGTGTGTTTCCAGATGAGTCACTCCAGTGTGTGTTCACTACCTCTGTGTGTTTCCAGATGAGTCACTCCAGTGTGTGTTCACTACCTCTGTGTGTTTCCAGATGAGTCACTCCAGTGTGTGATCACTACCTCTGTGTGTTTCCAGATGAGTCACTCCAGTGTGTGTTCACTACCTCTGTGTGTTTCCAGATGAGTCACTCCAGTGTGTGTTCACTACCTCTGTGTGTTTACCAGATTCAGTGTGTGATCACTACCTCTGTGTGTTTCCAGATGAGTCACTCCAGTGTGTGTTCACTACCTCTGTGTGTTTCCAGATGAGTCACTCCAGTGTGTGTTCACTACCTCTGTGTGTTTCCAGATGAGTCACTCCAGTGTGTGTTCACTACCTCTGTGTGTTTCCAGATGAGTCACTCCAGTGTGTGTTCACTACCTCTGTGTGTTTCCAGATGAGTCACTCCAGTTCACTACCTCTGTGTGTTTCCAGATTCACTACCAGTGTGTGTGATCACTACCTCTGTGTGTGTCCAGATGAGTCACTCCAGTGTGTGATCACTACCTCTGTGTGTTTCCAGATGAGTCACTCCAGTGTGTGTTCACTACCTCTGTGTGTTTCCAGATGAGTCACTCCAGTGTGTGTTCACTACCTCTGTGTGTTTCCAGATGAGTCACTCCAGTGTGTGATCACTACCTCTGTGTGTTTCCAGATGAGTCACTCCAGTGTGTGATCACTACCTCTGTGTGTTTCCAGATGAGTCACTCCAGTGTGTGTTCACTACCTCTGTGTGTTTCCAGATGAGTCACTCCAGTGTGTGTTCACTACCTCTGTGTGTGTGTTTCCAGATGAGTCACTCCAGTGTGTGTTCACTACCTCTGTGTGTTTCCAGATGAGTCACTCCAGTGTGTGTTCACTACCTCTGTGTGTGTGTTCCTCACTCCAGTGTGTTTACCTCTGTGTGTTTCCAGATGAGTCACTCCAGTGTGTGTTCACTACCTCTGTGTGTTTCCAGATGAGTCACTCCAGTGTGTGTTCACTACCTCTGTGTGTGTTTCCAGATGAGTCACTCCAGTGTGTGTTCACTACCTCTGTGTGTTTCAGATGAGTCACTCCAGTGTGTGTTCACTACCTCTGTGTGTTTCCAGATGAGTCACTCCAGTGTGTGTTCACTACCTCTGTGTGTTTCCAGATGAGTCACTCCAGTGTGTGTTCACTACCTCTGTGTGTTTCCAGATGAGTCACTCCAGTGTGTGTTCACTACCTCTGTGTGTTTCAGATGAGTCACTCCAGTGTGTGTTCACTACCTCTGTGTGTTTCCAGATGAGTCACTCCAGTGTGTGTTCACTACCTCTGTGTGTTTCCAGATGAGTCACTCCAGTGTGTGTTCACTACCTCTGTGTGTTTCCAGATGAGTCACTCCAGTGTGTGTGTTCACTACCTCTGTGTGTTTCCAGATGAGTCACTCCAGTGTGTGTTCACTACCTCTGTGTGTTTCCAGATGAGTCACTCCAGTGTGTGTTCACTACCTCTGTGTGTTCCAGATGAGTCACTCCAGTGTGTGATCACTACCTCTGTGTGTTTCCAGATGAGTCACTCCAGTGTGTGTTCACTACCTCTGTGTGTTTCCAGATGAGTCACTCCAGTGTGTGTTCACTACCTCTGTGTGTTTCCAGATGAGTCACTCCAGTGTGTGTTCACTACCTCAGATGAGTCACTCCAGTGTGTGTTTTCCAGATGAGTCACTCCAGTGTGTGTTCACTACCTCTGTGTGTTTCCAGATGAGTCACTCCAGTGTGTGTTCACTACCTCTGTGTGTTTCCAGATGAGTCACTCCAGTGTGTGTTCACTACCTCTGTGTGTTTCCAGATGAGTCACTCCAGTGTGTGTTCACTACCTCTGTGTGTTTCCAGATGAGTCACTCCAGTGTGTGTTCACTACCTCTGTGTGTGTTTCCTGTGTGTTTCCAGATGAGTCACTCCAGTGTGTGATCACTACCTCTGTGTGTTTCCAGATGAGTCACTCCAGTGTGTGTTCACTACCTCTGTGTGTTTCCAGATGAGTCACTCCAGTGTGTGTTCACTACCTCTGTGTGTTTCCAGATGAGTCACTCCAGTGTGTGTTCACTACCTCTGTGTGTTTCCAGATGAGTCACTCCAGTGTGTGTTCACTACCTCTGTGTGTTTCCAGATGAGTCACTCCAGTGTGTGTTCACTACCTCTGTGTGTTTCCAGATGAGTCACTCCAGTGTGTGATCACTACCTCTGTGTGTTTCCAGATGAGTCACTCCAGTGTGTCAGTTCACTACCTCTGTGTGTTTCCAGATGAGTCACTCCAGTGTGTTCACTACCTCTGTGTGTTTCCAGATCACTCCAGTGTGTGAGTCACTCCACTACCTCTGTGTGTTTCCAGATGAGTCACTCCAGTGTGTGTTCACTACCTCTGTGTGTTTCCAGATGAGTCACTCCAGTGTGTGTTCACTACCTCTGTGTGTTTCCAGATGAGTCACTCCAGTGTGTTCACTACCTCTGTGTGTGTTTCCAGATGAGTCACTCCAGTGTGTGTTCACTACCTCTGTGTGTTTCCAGATGAGTCACTCCAGTGTGTGTTCACTACCTCTGTGTGTTTCCAGATGAGTCACTCCAGTGTGTGTTCACTACCTCTGTGTGTTTCCAGATGAGTCACTCCAGTGTGTGTTCACTACCTCTGTGTGTTTCCAGATGAGTCACTCCAGTGTGTGTTCACTACCTCTGTGTGTTTCCAGATGAGTCACTCCAGTGTGTGTTCACTACCTCTGTGTGTGTTACCAGATGAGTCACTCCAGTGTGTGTTCACTACCTCTGTGTGTTTCCAGATGAGTCACTCCAGTGTGTGTTCACTACCTCTGTGTGTTTCCAGATGAGTCACTCCAGTGTGTGATCACTACCTCTGTGTGTTTCCAGATGAGTCACTCCAGTGTGTGTTCACTACCTCTGTGTGTTTCCAGATGAGTCACTCCAGTGTGTGTTCACTACCTCTGTGTGTTTCCAGATGAGTCACTCCAGTGTGTGTTTCACTACCTCTGTGTGTTTCCAGATGAGTCACTCCAGTGTGTGTTCACTACCTCTGTGTGTTTCCAGATGAGTCACTCCAGTGTGTGTTCACTACCTCTGTGTGTTTCCAGATGAGTCACTCCAGTGTGTGTTCACTACCTCTGTGTGTTTCCAGATGAGTCACTCCAGTGTGTGATCACTACCTCTGTGTGTTTCCAGATGAGTCACTCCAGTGTGTGTTCACTACCTCTGTGTGTTTCCAGATGAGTCACTCCAGTGTGTGTTCACTACCTCTGTGTGTGTTACCAGATGAGTCACTCCAGTGTGTGTTCACTACCTCTGTGTGTGTGTTTCCAGATGAGTCACTCCAGTGTGTGTTCACTACCTCTGTGTGTTTCCAGATGAGTCACTCCAGTGTGTGTTCACTACCTCTGTGTGTTTCCAGATGAGTCACTCCAGTGTGTGTTCACTACCTCTGTGTGTGTTACCAGATGAGTCACTCCAGTGTGTGTTCACTACCTCTGTGTTTCCAGATGAGTCACTCCAGTGTGTGTTCACTACCTCTGTGTGTTTCCAGATGAGTCACTCCAGTGTGTGTTCACTACCTCTGTGTGTTTCCAGATGAGTCACTCCAGTGTGTGTTCACTACCTCTGTGTGTTTCCAGATGAGTCACTCCAGTGTGTGTTCACTACTCTGTGTGTTTCCAGATGAGTCAGTGTGTGTTCACTACCTCTGTGTGTTTCCAGATGAGTCACTCCAGTGTGTGATCACTACCCTCTGTGTGTTTCCAGATGAGTCACTCCAGTGTGTGTTCACTACCTCTGTGTGTTTCCAGATGAGTCACTCCAGTGTGTGTTCACTACCTCTGTGTGTTTCCAGATGAGTCACTCCAGTGTGTGTTCACTACCTCTGTGTGTTTCCAGATGAGTCACTCCAGTGTGTGTTCACTACCTCTGTGTGTGTTCCAGATGAGTCACTCCAGTGTGTGTTCACTACCTCTGTGTGTTTCCAGATGAGTCACTCCAGTGTGTGTTCACTACCTCTGTGTGTTCAGATGAGTCACTCAGTGTGTGATCACTACCTCTGTGTGTTTCCAGATGAGTCACTCCAGTGTGTGTTCACTACCTCTGTGTGTTTCCAGATGAGTCACTCCAGTGTGTGTTCACTACCTCTGTGTGTTTCCAGATGAGTCACTCCAGTGTGTGTTCACTACCTCTGTGTGTTTCCAGATGAGTCACTCCAGTGTGTGTTCACTACTCTGTGTGTGTTTCCAGATGAGTCACTCCAGTGTGTGTTCACTACCTCTGTGTGTGTTTCCAGATGAGTCACTCCAGTGTGTGATCACTACCTCTGTGTGTTTCCAGATGAGTCACTCCAGTGTGTGTTCACTACCTCTGTGTGTTTCCAGATGAGTCACTCCAGTGTGTGTTCACTACCTCTGTGTGTTTCCAGATGAGTCACTCCAGTGTGTGTTCACTACCTCTGTGTGTTTCCAGATGAGTCACTCCAGTGTGTGATCACTACCTCTGTGTGTTTCCAGATGAGTCACTCCAGTGTGTGTTCACTACCTCTGTGTGTTTCCAGATGAGTCACTCCAGTGTGTCCAGATCACTCACCTCACTACCTCTGTGTGTTTCCAGATGAGTCACTCCAGTGTGTGTTCACTACCTCTGTGTGTTTCCAGATGAGTCACTCCAGTGTGTGTCACTACCTCCAGATGAGTCACTCCAGTGTGTGTTCACTACCTCTGTGTGTTTCCAGATGAGTCACTCCAGTGTGTGTTCACTACCTCTGTGTGTTTCCAGATGAGTCACTCCAGTGTGTGTTCACTACCTCTGTGTGTTTCCAGATGAGTCACTCCAGTGTGTGTTCACTACCTCTGTGTGTTTCCAGATGAGTCACTCCAGTGTGTGTTCACTACCTCTGTGTGTTTCCAGATGAGTCACTCCAGTGTGTGTTCACTACCTCTGTGTGTTTCCAGATGAGTCACTCCAGTGTGTGTTCACTACCTCTGTGTGTTTCCAGATGAGTCACTCCAGTGTGTATTTCACTACCTCTGTTGTGTTTCCAGATGAGTCACTCCAGTGTGTGTTCACTACCTCTGTGTTCACTACCTCTGTGTTACCAGATGAGTCACTCCAGTGTGTGTTCACTACCTCTGTTGTGTTCCAGATGAGTCACTCCAGTGTGTGTTCACTACCTCTGTGTGTTTCCAGATGAGTCACTCCAGTGTGTGTTCACTACCTCTGTGTGTTTCCAGATGAGTCACTCCAGTGACTACCTCTGTGTGTGTCCAGATGAGTCACTCCAGTGTGTGTTCACTACCTCTGTGTGTTTCCAGATGAGTCACTCCAGTGTGTGTTCACTACCTCTGTGTGTTTCCAGATGAGTCACTCCAGTGTGTGTTCACTACCTCTGTGTGTTTCCAGATGAGTCACTCCAGTGTGTGTTCACTACCTCTGTGTGTTTCCAGATGAGTCACTCAGTGTTCACACCTCTGTGTGTGTGATGAGTCACTACCTCTGTGTGTTTCCAGATGAGTCACTCCAGTGTGTGATCACTACCTCTGTGTGTTTCCAGATGAGTCACTCCAGTGACTACCTCTGTGTGTGTTACCAGATGAGTCACTCCAGTGTGTGTTCACTACCTCTGTTTGTTGCCAGATGAGTCACTCCAGTGTGTGTTCACTACCTCTGTGTGTTTCCAGATGAGTCACTCCAGTGTGTGTTCACTACCTCTGTGTGTGTTACCAGATGAGTCACTCCAGTGTGTGTTCACTACCTCTGTGTGTTTCCAGATGAGTCACTCCAGTGTGTGTTCACTACCTCTGTGTGTTACCAGATGAGTCACTCCAGTGACTACCTCTGTGTGTTTCCAGATGAGTCACTCCAGTGACTACCTCTGTGTGTTTCCAGATGAGTCACTCCAGTGTGTGTTCACTACCTCTGTGTGTTTCCAGATGAGTTTGACCAGTATTGCAGTGACGTGGCAGACACGGCCGCCTGGGGTGGACAACTGGAGGTACTTTTAAAAACTTATTTAAACTTTATTTAACTATGGTGAATTAATCAATCACTTGATCAATTTGTTTTTATCAAAGGACCCAACAGAGCACCTTGTGTCATAAACAGTTTTATAATGATTTATACATGATCTATAAACTGTAAATGTACATTTACAAACTACTTATAGTCAGCGTACCTTACTGTAAATAAATATATTAAATATATATATAAATGGTACCAAAATGGGGTCAAATATACTCTGTGATTCATGTGTTACTCTGTTACTTTGTTTCCTAACAGCTGAGAGCTCTGACGCAGGTCCTTCAACGGCCAATAGAAGTGCTCCAAGCGGATTCCCCAGCTATAATGATTGGAGAGGAGTTTGACAAGTCACCCATCACCCTTATGTTAGTACCATGTCAGTTAGCCTCCATTCTGTTAGTACCATGTCAGTTAGCCTCCATTCTGTTAGCACCATGTCAGTTAGCCTCCATTCTGTTAGCACCATGTCAGTTAGCCTCCATTCTGTTAGCACCATGTCAGTTAACCTCCATTCTGTTCTGTTAGCACCATGTCAGTTAACCTCCATTATGTTCTGTTAGCACCATGTCAGTTAGCCTCCATTCTGTTAGTACCATGTCAGTTAGCCTCCATTCTGTTCTGTTAGCACCATGTCAGTTAACCTCCATTCTGTTAGCACCATGTCAGTTAACCTCCATTCTGTTAGCACCATGTCAGTTAACCTCCATTCTGTTAGCACCATGTCAGTTAACCTCCATTCTGTTCTGTTAGCACCATGTCAGTTAGCCTCCATTCTGTTAGCACCATGTCAGTTAGCCTCCATTCTGTTAGCACCATGTCAGTTAGCCTCCATTCTGTTAGCACCATGTCAGTTAACCTCAATTCTGTTAGCACCATGTCAGTTAGCCTCAATTCTGTTAGCACCATGTCAGTTAGCCTCCATTCTGTTATGTTAGCACCATGTCAGTTAGCCTCCATTCTGTTAGCACCATGTCAGTTAGCCTCCATTCTGTTCTGTTAGCACCATGTCAGTTAACCTCCATTCTGTTCTGTTAGTACCATGTCAGTTAGCCTCCATTCTGTTAGCACCATGTCAGTTAGCCTCCATTCTGTTAGCACCATGTCAGTTAGCCTCCATTCTGTTAGTACCATGTCAGTTAGCCTCCATTATGTTAGCACCATGTCAGTTAGCCTCCATTATGTTCTGTTAGCACCATGTCAGTTAACCTCCATTCTGTTCTGTTAGCACCATGTCAGTTAGCCTCCATTCTGTTCTGTTAGCACCATGTCAGTTAGCCTCCATTCTGTTAGTACCATGTCAGTTAACCTCCATTCTGTTAGCACCAGCCTCCATTCTGTTCTGTTAGCACCATGTCAGTTAGCCTCCATTCTGTTCTGTTAGCACCATGTCAGTTAACCTCCATTCTGTTCTGTTAGTACCATGTCAGTTAGCCTCCATTCTGTTAGCACCATGTCAGTTAGCCTCCATTCTGTTAGCACCATGTCAGTTAGCCTCCATTCTGTTAGTACCATGTCAGTTAACCTCCATTCTGTTAGCACCATGTCAGTTAACCTCCATTCTGTTAGCACCATGTCAGTTAACCTCCATTATGTTAGCACCATGTCAGTTAACCTCCATTATGTTCTGTTAGCACCATGTCAGTTAACCTCCATTCTGTTCTGTTAGCACCATGTCAGTTAACCTCCATTCTGTTAGTACCATGTCAGTTAACCTCCATTCTGTTCTGTTAGCACCATGTCATTTAGCCTCCATTCTGTTCTGTTAGCACCATGTCAGTTAATCTCCATTCTGTTCTGTTAGCACCATGTCAGTTAACCTCCATTCTGTTAGCACCATGTCAGTTAGCCTCCATTATGTTAGCACCATGTCAGTTAACCTCCATTATGTTAGCACCATGTCAGTTAACCTCCATTCTGTTAGTACCATGTCAGTTAACCTCCATTCTGTTCTGTTAGTACCATGTCAGTTAGCCTCCATTCTGTTCTGTTAGTACCATGTCAGTTAACCTCCATTCTGTTAGCACCATGTCAGTTAACCTCCATTCTGTTCTGTTAGTACCATGTCAGTTAACCTCCATTCTGTTCTGTTAGCACCATGTCAGTTAACCTCCATTCTGTTCTGTTAGCACCATGTCAGTTAGCCTCCATTCTGTTAGCACCATGTCAGTTAACCTCCATTCTGTTCTGTTAGTACCATGTCAGTTAGCCTCCATTCTGTTAGTACCATGTCAGTTAGCCTCCATTCTGTTAGTACCATGTCAGTTAACCTCCATTCTGTTAGCACCATGTCAGTTAACCTCCATTCTGTTATGTTAGCACCATGTCAGTTAGCCTCCATTCTGTTCTGTTAGCACCATGTCAGTTAGCCTCCATTCTGTTAGCACCATGTCAGTTAGCCTCCATTCTGTTCTGTTAGCACCATGTCAGTTAACCTCCATTCTGTTCTGTTAGTACCATGTCAGTTAGCCTCCATTCTGTTAGCACCATGTCAGTTAACCTCCATTCTGTTAGCACCATGTCAGTTAACCTCCATTATGTTAGCACCATGTCAGTTAACCTCCATTATGTTCTGTTAGCACCATGTCAGTTAACCTCCATTCTGTTCTGTTAGCACCATGTCAGTTAACCTCCATTCTGTTAGTACCATGTCAGTTAACCTCCATTCTGTTCTGTTAGCACCATGTCATTTAGCCTCCATTCTGTTCTGTTAGCACCATGTCAGTTAATCTCCATTCTGTTCTGTTAGCACCATGTCAGTTAACCTCCATTCTGTTAGCACCATGTCAGTTAGCCTCCATTATGTTAGCACCATGTCAGTTAACCTCCATTATGTTAGCACCATGTCAGTTAACCTCCATTCTGTTAGTACCATGTCAGTTAACCTCCATTCTGTTCTGTTAGTACCATGTCAGTTAGCCTCCATTCTGTTCTGTTAGTACCATGTCAGTTAACCTCCATTCTGTTAGTACCATGTTCTGTTAGCACTATGTCAGTTAGCCTCCATTCTGTTAGCACCATGTCAGTTAGCCTCCATTCTGTTAGCACCATGTCAGTTAACCTCCATTCTGTTAGCACCATGTCAGTTAACCTCCATTCTGTTAGCACCATGTCAGTTAGCCTCCATTCTGTTCTGTTAGCACCATGTCAGTTAGCCTCCATTCTGTTAGCACCATGTCAGTTAGCCTCCATTCTGTTAGCACCATGTCAGTTAGCCTCCATTCTGTTCTGTTAGCACCATGTCAGTTAGCCTCCATTCTGTTCTGTTAGTACCATGTCAGTTAGCCTCCATTCTGTTAGCACCATGTCAGTTAGCCTCCATTCTGTTAGCACCATGTCAGTTAGCCTCCATTCTGTTAGTACCATGTCAGTTAGCCTCCATTATGTTAGCACCATGTCAGTTAGCCTCCATGTCAGTTAACCTCCATTCTGTTCTGTTAGCACCATGTCAGTTAGCCTCCATTCTGTTCTGTTAGTACCATGTCAGTTAGCCTCCATTCTGTTAGTACCATGTCAGTTAACCTCCATTCTGTTAGCACCATGTCAGTTAACCTCCATTCTGTTATGTTAGCACCATGTCAGTTAGCCTCCATTCTGTTCTGTTAGCACCATGTCAGTTAGCCTCCATTCTGTTCTGTTAGCACCATGTCAGTTAACCTCCATTCTGTTCTGTTAGTACCATGTCAGTTAGCCTCCATTCTGTTAGCACCATGTCAGTTAGCCTCCATTCTGTTAGCACCATGTCAGTTAGCCTCCATTCTGTTAGTACCATGTCAGTTAACCTCCATTCTGTTAGCACCATGTCAGTTAACCTCCATTCTGTTAGCACCATGTCAGTTAACCTCCATTCTGTTAGCACCATGTCAGTTCTGTTAGCACCATGTCAGTTAACCTCCATTCTGTTCTGTTAGCACCATGTCAGTTAGCCTCCATTCTGTTAGCACCATGTCAGTTAACCTCCATTCTGTTCTGTTAGCACCATGTCAGTTAGCCTCCATTCTGTTCTGTTAGCACCATGTCAGTTAATCTCCATTCTGTTCTGTTAGCACCATGTCAGTTAACCTCCATTCTGTTCTGTTAGCACCATGTCAGTTAGCCTCCATTCTGTTAGCACCATGTGTTAACCTCCACCATGTCAGTTAACCTCCATTCTGTTAGTACCATGTCAGTTAACCTCCATTCTGTTCTGTTAGTACCATGTCAGTTAGCCTCCATTCTGTTCTGTTAGTACCATGTGTTCAGTTAGCACCATGTCAGTTAACCTCCATTCTGTTAGCACCATGTCAGTTAACCTCCATTCTGTTCTGTTAGCACCATGTCAGTTAACCTCCATTCTGTTCTGTTAGCACCATGTCAGTTAGCCTCCATTCTGTTAGCACCATGTCAGTTAACCTCCATTCTGTTCTGTTAGCACCATGTCAGTTAGCCTCCATTCTGTTAGTACCATGTCAGTTAGCCTCCATTCTGTTAGTACCATGTCAGTTAACCTCCATTCTGTTAGCACCATGTCAGTTAACCTCCATTCTGTTATGTTAGCACCATGTCAGTTAGCCTCCATTCTGTTCTGTTAGCACCATGTCAGTTAGCCTCCATTCTGTTAGCACCATGTCAGTTAGCCTCCATTCTGTCAGTTAGCCTCCATTCTGTTAGCACCATGTCAGTTAACCTCCATTCTGTTAGCACCATGTCAGTTAACCTCCATTATGTTAGCACCATGTCAGTTAACCTCCATTATGTTCTGTTAGCACCATGTCAGTTAACCTCCATTCTGTTCTGTTAGCACCATGTCAGTTAACCTCCATTCTGTTAGTACCATGTCAGTTAACCTCCATTCTGTTCTGTTAGCACCATGTCATTTAGCCTCCATTCTGTTCTGTTAGCACCATGTCAGTTAATCTCCATTCTGTTCTGTTAGCACCATGTCAGTTAACCTCCATTCTGTTAGCACCATGTCAGTTAGCCTCCATTCTGTTAGCACCATGTCAGTTAACCTCCATTATGTTAGCACCATGTCAGTTAACCTCCATTCTGTTAGTACCATGTCAGTTAACCTCCATTCTGTTCTGTTAGTACCATGTCAGTTAGCCTCCATTCTGTTCTGTTAGTACCATGTCAGTTAACCTCCATTCTGTTAGCACCATGTCAGTTAACCTCCATTCTGTTCTGTTAGTACCATGTCAGTTAACCTCCATTCTGTTCTGTTAGTACCATGTCAGTTAGCCTCCATTCTGTTAGTACCATGTCAGTTAACCTCCATTCTGTTAGCACCATGTCAGTTAACCTCCATTCTGTTCTGTTAGTACCATGTCAGTTAGCCTCCATGTACCATGTCAGTTAGCCTCCATTCTGTTAGTACCATGTCAGTTAACCTCCATTCTGTTAGCACCATGTCAGTTAACCTCCATTCTGTTATGTTAGCACCATGTCAGTTAGCCTCCATTCTGTTCTGTTAGCACCATGTCAGTTAGCCTCCATTCTGTTAGCACCATGTCAGTTAGCCTCCATTCTGTTCTGTTAGCACCATGTCAGTTAACCTCCATTCTGTTCTGTTAGTACCATGTCAGTTAGCCTCCATTCTGTTAGCACCATGTCAGTTAGCCTCCATTCTGTTAGCACCATGTCAGTTAGCCTCCATTCTGTTAGTACCATGTCAGTTAGCCTCCATTCTGTTAGTACCATGTCAGTTAACCTCCATTCTGTTAGCACCATGTCAGTTAACCTCCATTCTGTTAGCACCATGTCAGTTAACCTCCATTATGTTAGCACCATGTCAGTTAACCTCCATTATGTTCTGTTAGCACCATGTCAGTTAACCTCCATTCTGTTCTGTTAGCACCATGTCAGTTAACCTCCATTCTGTTAGTACCATGTCAGTTAACCTCCATTCTGTTCTGTTAGCACCATGTCATTTAGCCTCCATTCTGTTCTGTTAGCACCATGTCAGTTAATCTCCATTCTGTTCTGTTAGCACCATGTCAGTTAACCTCCATTCTGTTAGCACCATGTCAGTTAGCCTCCATTCTGTTAGCACCATGTCAGTTAACCTCCATTATGTTAGCACCATGTCAGTTAACCTCCATTCTGTTAGTACCATGTCAGTTAACCTCCATTCTGTTCTGTTAGTACCATGTCAGTTAGCCTCCATTCTGTTCTGTTAGTACCATGTCAGTTAGCCTCCATTCTGTTAGTACCATGTCAGTTAGCCTCCATTCTGTTAGTACCATGTCAGTTAACCTCCATTCTGTTAGCACCATGTCAGTTAACCTCCATTCTGTTCTGTTAGTACCATGTCAGTTAACCTCCATTCTGTTCTGTTAGCACCATGTCAGTTAACCTCCATTCTGTTCTGTTAGCACCATGTCAGTTAACCTCCATTCTGTTCTGTTAGCACCATGTCAGTTAACCTCCATTATGTTCTGTTAGTACCATATCAGTTAGCCTCCATTCTGTTAGTACCATGTCAGTTAGCCTCCATTCTGTTAGTTCCATGTCAGTTAACCTCCATTCTGTTAGCACCATGTCAGTTAGCCTCCATTCTGTTAGTACCATGTCAGTTAGCCTCCATTCTGTTAGCACCATGTCAGTTAGCCTCCATTCTGTTCTGTTAGCACCATGTCAGTTAACCTCCATTCTGTTCTGTTAATACCATGTCAGTTAGCCTCCATTCTGTTAGTACCATTTCAGTTAACCTCCATTCTGTTAGCACCATGTCAGTTAACCTCCATTCTGTTAGCACCATGTCAGTTAACCTCCATTCTGTTAGCACCATGTCAGTTAACCTCCATTCCATTCTGTTAGCACCATGTCAGTTAACCTCCATTCTGTTCTGTTAGTACCATGTCAGTTAGCCTCCATTCTGTTCTGTTAGTACCATGTCAGTTAGCCTCCATTCTGTTAGCAGCATGTCAGCTAGCCTCCATTCTGTTAGCACCATCCATTCTGTTCTGTTAGCACCATGTCAGTTAACCTCCATTCTGTTCTGTTAGCACCATGTCAGTTAGCCTCCATTCTGTTAGCACCATGTCAGTTAGCCTCCATTCTGTTAGCACCATGTCAGTTAAGCCTCCATTCTGTTAGTCCTAACCTCCATTCTGTTAGCACAAAATGTCAGTTAGCCTCCATTCTGTTAGCACCATGTCAGTTAGCCTCCATTCTGTTAGCACCATGTCAGTTAGCCTCCATTCTGTTAGTACCATGTCATGCCTCCATTCTGTTAGTACCATGTCAGTTACCCTCCATTCTGTTATGTCAGTTAACCTCCATGTCAGTTAACCTCCATTCTGTTCTGTTAGCACCATGTCAGTTAACCTCCATTCTGTTCTGTTAGTACCATGTCAGTTAGCCTCCATTCTGTTAGTACCATGTCAGTTAACCTCCATTCTGTTAGCACCATGTCAGTTAACCTCCATTCTGTTAGCACCATGTCAGTTAACCTCCATTCTGTTAGTACCATGTCAGTTAACCTCCATTCTGTTCTGTTAGCACCATGTCAGTTAGCCTCCATTCTGTTCTGTTAGTACCATGTCAGTTAGCCTCCATTCTGTTCTGTTAGCACCATGTCAGTTAGCCTCCATTCTGTTCTGTTAGTACCATGTCAGTTAGCCTCCATTCTGTTAGCACCATGTCAGTTAACCTCCATTCTGTTAGCACCATGTCAGTTAGCCTCCATTCTGTTAGCACCATGTCAGTTAACCTCCATTATGTTAGCACCATGTCAGTTAACCTCCATTCTGTTCTGTTAGCACCATGTCAGTTAACCTCCATTCTGTTCTGTTAGTACCATGTCAGTTAGCCTCCATTCTGTTAGCACCATGTCAGTTAACCTCCATTCTGTTCTGTTAGCACCATGTCAGTTAACCTCCATTATGTTCTGTTAGCACCATGTCAGTTAACCTCCATTCTGTTCTGTTAGTACCATGTCAGTTAGCCTCCATTCTGTTAACACCATGTCAGTTAGCCTCCATTCTGTTCTGTTAGTACCATGTCAGTTAAGCACCATGTCTAGCCTCCATTCTGTTCTGTTAGTACCATGTCAGTTAACCTCCATTCTGTTAGCACCATGTCAGTTAACCTCCATTCTGTTAGCACCATGTCAGTTAGCCTCCATTCTGTTCTGTTAGCACCATGTCAGTTAACCTCCATTCTGTTCTGTTAGTACCATGTCAGTTAGCCTCCATTCTGTTAGCACCATGTCAGTTAACCTCCATTCTGTTCTGTTAGCACCATGTCAGTTAACCTCCATGTCAGTTAGCCTTCTGTTAGCACCATGTCAGTTAACCTCCATTCTGTTAGCACCATGTCAGTTAGCCTCCATTCTGTTCTGTTAGCACCATGTCAGTTAGCCTCCATTCTGTTCTGTTAATACCATGTCAGTTAGCCTCCATTCTGTTAGTGCACCATTTCAGTTAGCCTCCATTCTGTTGTTAGTACCATGTCAGTTAACCTCCATTCTGTTAGCACCATGTCAGTTAACCTCCATTCTGTTAGCACCATGTCAGTTAACCTCCATTATTCTGTTAGCACCATGTCAGTTAACCTCCATTCTGTTCTGTTAGCACCATGTCAGTTAACCTCCATTCTGTTCTGTTAGTACCATGTCAGTTAGCCTCCATTCTGTTAGCACCATGTCAGTTAACCTCCATTCTGTTCTGTTAGCACCATGTCAGTTAACCTCCATTATGTTCTGTTAGCACCATGTCAGTTAACCTCCATTCTGTTAGTACCATGTCAGTTAACCTCCATTCTGTTCTGTTAGCACCATGTCAGTTAGCCTCCATTCTGTTCTGTTAGTACCATGTCAGTTAGCCTCCATTCTGTTCTGTTAGCACCATGTCAGTTAGCCTCCATTCTGTTCTTAGCACCATGTCAGTTAGCCTCCATTCTGTTAGCACCATGTCAGTTAACCTCCATTCTGTTAGCACCATGTCAGTTAACCTCCATTCTGTTCATGTCAGTTAACCTCCATTCTGTTGTTAACCTCCATTATTCTGTTAGCACCATGTCAGTTAACCTCCATTCCATTCTGTTAGCACCATGTCAGTTAACCTCCATTCTGTTCTGTTAGTACCATGTCAGTTAGCCTCCATTCTGTTCTGTTAGTACCATGTCAGTTAGCCTCCATTCTGTTAGCAGCATGTCAGTTAGCCTCCATTCTGTTAGCAGCATGTCAGTTAGCCTCCATTCTGTTAGCAGCATGTCAGTTAACCTCCATTCTGTTCTGTTAGTACCATGTCAGTTAGCCTCCATTCTGTTAGCACCATGTCAGTTAGCCTCCATTCTGTTAGCACCATGTCAGTTAGCCTCCATTCTGTTAGTACCATGTCAGTTAGCCTCCATTCTGTTAGTACCATGTCAGTTAACCTCCATTCTGTTAGCACCATGTCAGTTAACCTCCATTATGTTAGCACCATGTCAGTTAACCTCCATTCTGTTCTGTTAGCACCATGTCAGTTAACCTCCATTCTGTTCTGTTAGTACCATGTCAGTTAGCCTCCATTCTGTTAGCACCATGTCAGTTAACCTCCATTCTGTTCTGTTAGCACCATGTCAGTTAACCTCCATTATGTTCTGTTAGCACCATGTCAGTTAACCTCCATTCTGTTAGTACCATGTCAGTTAACCTCCATTCTGTTCTGTTAGCACCATGTCAGTTAGCCTCCATTCTGTTCTGTTAGTACCATGTCAGTTAGCCTCCATTCTGTTCTGTTAGCACCATGTCAGTTAGCCTCCATTCTGTTCTGTTAGTACCATGTCAGTTAGCCTCCATTCTGTTAGCACCATGTCAGTTAGCCTCCATTCTGTTAGCACCATGTCAGTTAGCCTCCATTCTGTTAGCACCATGTCAGTTAACCTCCATTCTGTTCTGTTAGTACCATGTCAGTTAACCTCCATTCTGTTAGCACCATGTCAGTTAGCCTCCATTCTGTTAGCACCATGTCAGTTAACCTCCATTCTGTTCTGTTAGCACCATGTCAGTTAACCTCCATTATGTTCTGTTAGCACCATGTCAGTTAACCTCCATTCTGTTAGTACCATGTCAGTTAACCTCCATTCTGTTCTGTTAACACCATGTCAGTTAGCCTCCATTCTGTTCTGTTAGTACCATGTCAGTTAGCCTCCATTCTGTTCTGTTAGCACCATGTCAGTTAGCCTCCATTCTGTTCTGTTAGTACCATGTCAGTTAGCCTCCATTCTGTTAGTACCATTTCAGTTAACCTCCATTCTGTTAGCACCATGTCAGTTAGCCTCCATTCTGTTAGCACCATGTCAGTTAACCTCCATTATGTTCTGTTAGTACCATGTCAGTTAACCTCCATTCTGTTAGCACCATGTCAGTTAACCTCCATTCTGTTAGCACCATGTCAGTTAACCTCCATTCTGTTAGCACCATGTCAGTTAGCCTCCATTCTGTTAGCACCATGTCAGTTAACCTCCATTATGTTAGCACCATGTCAGTTAACCTCCATTCTGTTAGTACCATGTCAGTTAACCTCCATTCTGTTCTGTTAGTACCATGTCAGTTAGCCTCCATTCTGTTCTGTTAGTACCATGTCAGTTAGCCTCCATTCTGTTAGTACCATGTCAGTTAGCCTCCATTCTGTTAGTACCATGTCAGTTAGCCTCCATTCTGTTAGCACCATGTCAGTTAGCCTCCATTATGTTAGCACCATGTCAGTTAGCCTCCATTATGTTAGTACCATGTCAGTTAGCCTCCATTCTGTTAGTACCATGTCAGTTAGCCTCCATTCTGTTAGCACCATGTCAGTTAGCCTCCATTCTGTTAGTACCATGTCAGTTAGCCTCCATTCTGTTCTGTTAGCACCATGTCAGTTAGCCTCCATTCTGTTAGTACCATGTCAGTTAGCCTCCATTCTGTTAGTACCATGTCAGTTAGCCTCCATTCTGTTAGTACCATGTCAGTTAGCCTCCATTCTGTTAGCACCATGTCAGTTAGCCTCCATTCTGTTCTGTTAGCACCATGTCAGTTAGCCTCCATGCTGTTCTGTTAGCACCATGTCAGTTAGCCTCCATTCTGTTAGCACCATGTCAGTTAACCTCCATTCTGTTAGCACCATGTCAGTTAGCCTCCATTCTGTTCTAGCACCATGTCAGTTAGCCTCCATTCTGTTCTGTTAGCACCATGTCAGTTAGCCTCCATTCTGTTCTGTTAGCACCATGTCAGTTAGCCTCCATTCTGTTAGTACCATGTCAGTTAGCCTCCATTCTGTTCTGTTAGCACCATGTCAGTTAGCATTCTCCATTCTGTTCTGTTAGCACCATGTCAGTTAGCCTCCATTCTGTTAGTACCATGTCAGTTAGCCTCCATTCTGTTAGCACCATGTCAGTTAGCCTCCATTCTGTTCTGTTAGTACCATGTCAGTTAACCTCCATTCTGTTCTGTTAGTACCATGTCAGTTAGCCTCCATTCTGTTCTGTTAGCACCATGTCAGTTAGCCTCCATTCTGTTAGCACCATGTCAGTTAGCCTCCATTCTGTTAGCACCATGTCAGTTAGCCTCCATTCTGTTCTGTTAGCACCATGTCAGTTAACCTCCATTCTGTTAGCACCATGTCAGTTAGCCTCCATTCTGTTAGCACCATGTCAGTTAGCCTCCATTCTGTTAGCACCATGTCAGTTAGCCTCCATTCTGTTCTGTTAGCACCATGTCAGTTAGCCTCCATTCTGTTCTGTTAGCACCATGTCAGTTAGCCTCCATTCTGTTAGTACCATGTCAGTTAGCCTCCATTCTGTTCTGTTAGTACCATGTCAGTTAGCCTCCATTCTGTTCTGTTAGCACCATGTCAGTTAGCCTCCATTCTATTCTGTTAGCACCATGTCAGTTAATCTCCATTCTGTTCTGTTAGTACCATGTCAGTTAACCTCCATTCTGTTAGCACCATGTCAGTTAGCCTCCATTCTGTTAGTACCATGTCAGTTAGCCTCCATTCTGTTAGCACCATGTCAGTTAGCCTCCATTCTGTTCTGTTAGCACCATGTCAGTTAACCTCCATTCTGTTCTGTTAGCACCATGTCAGTTAACCTCCATTCTGTTAGCACCATGTCAGTTAACCTCCATTCTGTTTGCACCATGTCAGTTAACCTCCATTCTGTTAGCACCATGTCAGTTAACCTCCATTCTGTTAGCACCATGTCAGTTAACCTCCATTCTGTTAGCACCATGTCAGTTAGCCTCCATTCCATTCTGTTAGCACCATGTCAGTTAGCCTCCATTCTGTTAGCACCATGTCAGTTAACCTCTATACCTCCCCATCTCAGTTTATCAAGTCATTTGAGTTGTTAGATTTCCTCAGCCCCATTAACGATCAACCTTATAGAAAACCAAGTGACGGGGCTGCCATTTGGCAGAAAAACAAATGATTCAAATGATGGATTGTGCCTTTAATGGTTTGCTCTTTGTGTTTCAGTTACATGCGTCATGCATACGGACTGGGAGAACACTACAACTCAGTGGAAGGTATGAAAGACCCGGCTACTCAAGAGGAGACCTGAGACTCTCATTCAGTTCCGTTATAAAGAATGATAAAGTATAAACTATACTGAACAAAAATATAAACACAACATGTAAAGTGTTGGTTCCATGTTTCATGAGCTGAAATAAAAGATCCCAGAAATGTTCTATACGCACAAAAAGCTTATTTCTCTCAAATGTTGTGCACAAATTTGTTTACATCCCTGTTAGTGAGCATTTCTCCTTTGCCAAGATAATCCATCCACCTGACAGCTGTGGCATATCAAAAAAAAAAAGCTGCTTATACAGCATTGCCAGTACACAGGTGCACCTTGTGCTGGGGACAATAAAAGGCCACTCTAAAACGTGCAGTTTTGTCACACAACACAATGCCACAGATGTCTCAAGTTTTGAGGGAGTGTGCAGTTGGCATGGTGACTGCAGGAATGTCCACCGGAGCCGTTGCCAGAGAAGGGAATGTTAACTTCTCTACCATAAGCCGCCTCCATTTTAGAGAATTTGGAAGTACGTCCAACCGGCCTCGCAACCTTCAAACCACGTGCATGGCGTTTTGTGGTCGAGCAGTTTGCTGACGTCAACGTTGTGGATAGAGTGCCCCCTGGTGGTGGTGGGGTTATGGTATGGTGTTTACTGATGTCAACGTTGTGAACAGAGTGCCCCCTGGTGGTGGTGGGGTTATGGTATGGTGTTTGCTGATGTCAACGTTGTGAACAGAGTGCCCCATGGTGGTGGTGGGGTTATGGTGACTGTGGGGTTATGGTGGTGGGGTTAGGCTAATGGGTAGGCATAAGCTACGGACAACTAACACAATTTCATTTTATGGATAGCAATTTGAATGCACAGAGATACCGGGACGAGATCCTGAGGCCCATTTATTGTTTTTAAGGTATCTGTTACCAACAGATGCATATCTGTATTCCCAGTCATGTTAATTCCATAGATTAGGGCCTCATGAATTCATTTCAATTGACCTATTTCCCCATCGCCGTAAAATCAAGGACATTGTTGCATGTTGCGTTTTTATATTTTTGTTCGGTTTATATGGTGTTATCAGATTTACAGGTTTACTGTCTAAATGAAGGGTTTGCCATCCATGGAATTTGATGGGAGAGGAGTGAGAGAGGCAATAATTCCACCTAACTCTGTGGCGACTGAGAGAGTAGTTTGCCATCACAGTGAGCTGAGGACGAATTGGAAGTAGCTTTTCCTTCATCAGATCTTGTGAATACTCCTGAAATCACCATGGAAATGTTATGTATTAAATATCGCTTTTTTGGTGGTGTGATGTGCTGTTATTTCCTGTGACTGCAATATCAAAGGCTGATTGTCTTGTGTGTTGTGAATGCTGATGGACAATACAATTATCAAAATGGTTTTCAATTTAGTTTGATTTCCACTGGAAAGACATAAATGTAATAAAATAATAAACCAGAACATATTGTCATGTTGAATGCCCAATGTGCCAATTTGAGGCATTTTATTTTCCATTGATCGGGATTCAGGGGTTTAGCTCTTATAGCAGCTAGAATGGTTCTGAAGTTCAGACAAAACCAGAAGGAAATAGAATATCCTAAAATAAAACCAGATTTCCAGCAGTGTCATCAAGCGTCTTGTTTCTATGGGAACCTGCCTCCCTTTGTGGGAGTTTTTTTGTATCCTGTGTACCAAATTATGGCTAACCATCTGGTTATCAGACCTTTGAAAGCTAACTCAAAAGTCATTCAATTTGAGCTCGAAGAAAATGATCAACGTTCCCAAATCGGTTCCAAGATTAACGCAGTACACTGACTGTATATAACATTAGGAACACCTGCTCTTTCCATGACGTAGGCTGACCAGGTGAATCCAGGTGAAAGCTATGATCCCTTATTGATGTCACTTGTTAAATCCACTTCAATCAGAACACCTTAAATAGCCATCACTATCAGCTACCACCCGGTTACTCAACCCTGCACCTTAGAGGCTGCTGCACTATGTACATAGACATGGAATCACTGGTCACCTTCATAATGTTTACATACTGCTTTACTCATCTCATATGTACAGTGCCTTTGGAAAATATTGGATCGGGTTCAAGTCCGGGTTCTGGCTGGGCCACTGAAGGACAGTCATAGACTGCCCCCAGGAGGGAAAGAGGTTGGGACATCCTAGAAATGTTTTAGAGTATTATAATATATACCATTTAGCAGATGCTTATATCCAAAGCTACTTAGTCACGTGTGCATTCATTTATATATATATATATATACAGTGGCGAGAACAAGTATTTGATACACTGCCGATTTTGCAGGTTTTCCAAATTGACAAAGCATGTAGAGGTCTGTAATTTTTATCACAGGTTAACTTCAACTGTGAGAGACGGAATCTAAAACATAAATCCAGAAAATCACATTGTATGATTTTTAAGTAATTAATTTGCATTGAATTCGGTATCATTGAAAGCGAAGACCGACAATCGCCGAAACATCTATTCTATAACGACATGAATGAATGTCACTCTGAACTATCCATCCTAACAACGACAGAGAGAGAGAGAGAGACTCCAACAGAAACAAACTTTTCAACAGAGACCCCGACAACACACTGAGCGTAAATATATATTGATTGCAATTGTTCCCGAATGAGTGAGCGTTCATGTGCAAAGGATTAGCATTTCAACTGTTATAATTATCAACTGTGTGTCGTCTCATCTCAGTCGACCCCCTTTTTAACACCAAGCCGTGATGCCGGTTTATCCCACTAGGGAAACTCCGTCATCATTTCCTTGTAACTATCTACTGTTTGTTTATGCATTTCTGTGAATTACTTAGTTAGTAAATAAATGATTTAAGACAATTGATGTATGGATGACTCATAGTGAAGACTGCGTTCGTGCAGATGTTCTTTCAATCCAATATTTATTACATGCTTGTCCACCAGGTGGCATCAGAGGACCATAGTAAGAGACCAGACTCCTGACACAATATCATAAGGCCAAAACAATGAGCTAGGTTGGCCAGAGAGCTAGGTGGGATAGAGAACTAGGTTGGACAGAGAGCTAGGTTAGTCAGAGAGCTAGGTGGGACAGAGAGCTAGGTTGGACAGAGAGCTAGGTTAGTCAGAGAGCTAAGTTGGACAGAGAGCCAGGTTGGACAGAGAGCTAGGTTAGTCAGAGAGCTAAGTTGGACAGAGAGCCAGGTTGGATAGAGAGCCAGGTTGGACAGAGAGCTAGGTTGGATAGAGAGCTAGGTTGGATAGAGAGCTAGGTTGGATAGAGAGCTAGGTTGGATAGAGAGCTAGGTTGGATAGAGAGCTAGGTTGGATGGACAGAGAGCTAGGTTGGATAGAGAGCTAGGTTGGACAGAGAGCTAAGTTGGATAGAGAGCTAGGTTGGATAGAGAGCTAGGTTGAATAGAGAGCTAAGTTGGACAGAGAGCTAGGTGGGATAGAGAGCTAGGTTGGACAGAGAGCTAGGTTAGTCAGAGAGCTAAGTTGGACAGAGAGCTAGGTTAGTCAGAGAGCTAAGTTGGACAGAGAGCCAGGTTGGACAGAGAGCTAGGTTGGATAGAGAGCTAGGTGGGATAGAGAGCTAGGTGGGATAGAGAGCTAGGTTGGACAGAGAGCTAGGTTGGATAGAGAGCTAGGTGGGATAGAGAGCTAGGTTGGACAGAGAGCTAGGTTAGTCAGAGAGCTAAGTTGGACAGAGAGCTAGGTTGGACAGAGAGCTAGGTTGGATAGAGAGCTAGGTTAGTCAGAGAACTAGGTTAGTCAGAGAGCTAAGTTGGACAGGGAGCTAGGTGGGACAGAGAGCTAGGTTGGACAGAGAGTTAGGTTGAACAGAGAGTTAGGTTGGACAGAAAGCTAGGTTGGACAGAAAGCTAGGTTGGACAGAGAGCTAGGTTGGACAGAGAACTAGGTTGGACAGAGAACTAGGTTGGACAGAGAGCTAGGTGGGACAGAAAGCTAGGTTGGATAGAGAGCTAGGTTGGACAGAGAGCTAGGTTGTATAGAGAGCTAGGTGGGACAGTGAATATAGAGAGTTTGCCGTTGTTCACTCTGGAAAATGTACATGAACACACTTAAAACAATATAAGTAAAGTAACCACTTGTATTCTATTGTATATTCAGAGGATGGTATATTGTTTTGTATTTTCAGATATATATATGGTATTGCCATATTATAAAAACAGACTTCTTGGCTATTGCATTACTCATTCAGTTAAAACTCCTTTTAACGTATTTTTAATCTATACATGAGCTAAGGTTTCATACATTTCTACACATTCATTTCCTCAGTGGTATTTCTATCCTCTGCTATTCTGTCATCCTCAGCATACGTTGATCTATCTCACAGAAAGCTCATCTTCATGGCCACCTCCTCTATTCTCTTTTCTCTGAGGCCGACGGGCATCTGTTCTCTTCCAACCTGAGAGAGAGACTGAATTCATTTCCCATCTCTGCCTCCAGAGTAGAGAGAGAGAGAGAGAGAGCTCAGCGCATTGTAGCAGTCTGCAGGATGGGTCCCAAATGGATTCCTATTCCCTATAAAGTACACCACTTTTCACCAGAGCCCTATGGAACCTGGTCAAAAGTAGTGCACTACATAGGGAATAGAGTGCTATTTAGGACTTAGGCTCTGTCTAAGGACAGACAGACAGAGTTGGGTCTGGCTCATGAATTATGCATAAGGTTTAATTGCAAACCCAGAAACTAATGCCTTTAGACTGGTTAACAGCAGGGGAACCATACATCTCTGCAAACTGAATGAAAAATCATTTAGGGGGGAAAGAGGCCACTAATTGATGAATATTTAAGGCCGTGCCGTGGAAGGACGGCTCGGAGCTCAGATTTACATCACATAATTGTGACATTTTGTTTCAATCAATTCCAAAGTGCTAGTCGGGTTAGGAGGGAAAGTGCACTTAGGAGAGAGACGGCCTTGACAGAGGAACAGAGAGGATGTCCAGTTGGAATGAAAGCCTGTCAGGGTCTTAGTCATATTTAATGGCTCTTAGAATCGGGGGGACACTTTTAATTTGACCCTTCACTCACTGTCCTACATCTATCAAATGCCACTTACAAGGCCATTGTAGGTCCAGTCAAGCAGCAGTTTCCATTAATGGTCAGCTTCACATACAGTAGCAGTGCTATGGTTTGTCTGTGTGTGTGGGTGTGTATCCTGTGTCTGTCCTGTGTGTGGGTAGCAGTGCTATGGTTTGTCTCGTTTGTTTTTGAAAACCAGTTAGTGAGTGTCCAAGAAAAGACAGCAAAACACGGCTGGCATTGGAGAGACCACATCTGTTTTAATGTCTGTCCTGGAGAGACCACATCTGTTTTAATGTATGAGAGACCACATCTGTTTTAATGTATCTGTCCTGGAGAGACCACATCTGTTTTAATGTGTCTGTCCTGGAGAGACCACATCTGTTTTAATGTGTCTGTCCTGGAGAGACCACATCTGTTTTAATGTGTGAGAGACCACATCTGTTTTAATGTGTCTGTCCTGGAGAGACCACATCTGTTTTAATGTGTCTGTCCTGGAGAGACCACATCTGTTTTAATGTGTGTCTGTCCTGGTCTGTCCTGGAGACCACATCTGTTTTAATGTGTCTGTCCTGGAGAGACCACATCTGTTTTAATGTGTCTGTCCTGGAGAGAACACATCTGTTTTAATGTGTCTGTCCTGGAGAGACCACATCTATTTTAATGTGTCTGTCCTGGAGAGACCACATCATCTGTTTTAATGTGTCTGTCCTGGAGAGACCACATCTGTTTTAATGTGTCTGTCCTGGAGAGACCACATCTGTTTTAATGTGTCTGTCCTGGAGAGACCACATCTGTTTTAATGTGTCTGTCCTGGAGAGACCACATCTGTTTTAATCTGTGTCTGTCCTGAGAGACCACATCTGTCCTGGAGAGACCACATCTGTTTTAATGTGTCTGTCCTGGAGAGACCACATCTGTTTTAATGTGTCTGTCCTGGAGAGACCACATCTGTTTTAATGTGTCTGTCCTGGAGAGACCACATCTGTTTTAATGTGTCTGTCCTGGAGAGACCACATCTGTTTTAATGTGTCTGTCCTGGAGAGACCACATCTGTTTTAATGTGTCTGTCCTGGAGAGACCACATCTGTTTTAATGTGTCTGTCCTGGAGAGACCACATCTGTTTTAATGTGTCTGTCCTGGAGAGACCACATCTGTTTTAATGTGTCTGTCCTGGAGAGACCACATCTGTTTTAATGTGTCTGTCCTGGAGAGACCACATCTGTTTTAATGTGTCTGTCCTGGAGAGACCACATCTGTTTTAATGTCTGTCCTGGAGAGACCACATCTGTTTTAATGTGTCTGTCCTGGAGAGACCACATCTGTTTTAATGTGTCTGTCCTGGAGAGACCACATCTGTTTTAATGTGTCTGTCCTGGAGAGACCACATCTGTTTTAATGTGTGTCCTGGAGAGACCACATCTGTTTTAATGTGTCTGTCCTGGAGAGACCACATCTGTTTTAATGTGTCTGTCCTGGAGAGACCACATCTGTTTTAATGTGTCTGTCCTGGAGAGACCATCTGTTTTAATCTGTTTTAATGTGTCTGTCCTGGAGAGACCACATCTGTTTTAATGTCTGTCCTGGAGAGACCACATCTGTTTTAATGTGTGAGAGACCACATCTGTTTTAATGTGTCTGTCCTGGAGAGACCACATCTGTTTTAATGTGTCTGTCCTGGAGAGACCACATCTGTTTTAATGTGTCTGTCCTGGAGAGACCACATCTGTTTTAATGTGTCTGTCCTGGAGAGACCACATCTGTTTTAATGTGTCTGTCCTGGAGAGACCACATCTGTTTTAATGTGTCTGTCCTGGAGAGACCACATCTGTTTTAATGTGTCTGTCTGGAGAGACCACATCTGTTTTAATGTGTCTGTCCTGGAGAGACCACATCTGTTTTAATGTGTCTGTCCTGGAGAGACCACATCTGTTTTAATGTGTGAGAGACCACATCTGTTTTAATGTCTGTCCTGGAGAGACCACATCTGTTTTAATGTCTGTCCTGGAGAGACCACATCTGTTTTAATGTCTGTCCTGGAGAGACCACATCTGTTTTAATGTGTCTGTCCTGGAGAGACCACATCTGTTTTAATGTCTGTCCTCTGTTTTAATGTGTCTGTCCTGGAGAGACCACATCTGTTTTAATGTGTCTGTCCTGGAGAGACCACATCTGTTTTAATGTGTCTGTCCTGGAGAGACCACATCTGTTTTAATGTGTCTGTCCTGGAGAGACCACATCTGTTTTAATGTGTCTGTCCTGGAGAGACCACATCTGTTTTAATGTGTCTGTCCTGGAGAGACCACATCTGTTTTAATGTGTCTGTCCTGGAGAGACCACATCTGTTTTAATGTGTCTGTCCTGGAGAGACCACATCTGTTTTAATGTGTGAGAGACCACATCTGTTTTAATGTGTCTGTCCTGGAGAGACCACATCTGTTTTAATGTGTCTGTCCTGGAGAGACCACATCTGTTTTAATGTGTCTGTCCTGGAGAGACCACATCTGTTTTAATGTGTCTGTCCTGGAGAGACCACATCTGTTTTAATGTGTCTGTCCTCATCTGTTTTAATCTGTTTTAATGTGTCTGGAGAGACCACATCTGTTTTAATGTGTCTGTCCTGGAGAGACCACATCTGTTTTAATGTGTCTGTCCTGGAGAGACCACATCTGTTTTAATGTGTCTGTCCTGGAGAGACCACATCTGTTTTAATGTGTCTGTCCTGGAGAGACCACATCTGTTTTAATGTGTCTGTCCTGGAGAGACCACATCTGTTTTAATGTGTCTGTCCTGGAGAGACCACATCTGTTTTCTGTTTTGGAGAGACCACATCTGTTTTAATGTGTCTGTCCTGGAGAGACCACATCTGTTTTAATGTGTCTGTCCTGGAGAGACCACATCTGTTTTAATGTCTGTCCTGGGAGACCACATCTGTTTAATGTGTCTGTCCCACATCTGTTTTAATGTGTCTGTCCTGGAGAGACCACATCTGTTTTAATGTGTCTGTCCTGGAGAGACCACATCTGTTTTAATGTGTCTGTCCTGGAGAGACCACATCTGTTTTAATGTGTCTGTCCACATCTGTTTTAATGTGTCTGTCCTGGAGAGACCACATCTGTTTTAATGTGTCTGTCCTGGAGAGACCACATCTGTTTTAATGTGTCTGTCCTGGAGAGACCACATCTGTTTTAATGTGTCTGTCCTGGAGAGACCACATCTGTTTTAATGTGTCTGTCCTGGAGAGACCACATCTGTTTTAATGTGTCTGTCCTGGAGAGACCACATCTGTTTTAATGTGTCTGTCCTGGAGAGACCACATCTGTTTTAATGTGTCTGTCCTGGAGAGACCACATCTGTTTTAATGTGTCTGTCCTGGAGAGACCACATCTGTTTTAATGTGTCTGTCCTGGAGAGACCACATCTGTTTTAATGTGTCTGTCCTGGAGAGACCACATCTGTTTTAATGTCTGTCCTGGAGAGACCACATCTGTTTTAATGTGTCTGTCCTGGAGAGACCACATCTGTTTTAATGTGTCTGTCCTGGAGAGACCACATCTGTTTTAATGTGTCTGTCCTGGAGAGACCACATCTGTTTTAATGTGTCTGTCCTGGAGAGACCACATCTGTTTTAATGTCTGTCCTGTCTGTTTTAATGTGTCTGTCCTGGAGAGACCACATCTGTTTTAATGTGTCTGTCCTGGAGAGACCACATCTGTTTTAATGTGTCTGTCCTGGAGAGACCACATCTGTTTTAATGTGTCTGTCCTGGAGAGACCACATCTGTTTTAATGTGTCTGTCCTGGCATCACATCTGTTTTAATGTCTGTCCTGGAGAGACCACATCTGTTTTAATGTGTCTGTCCTGGAGAGACCACATCTGTTTTAATGTCTGTCCTGGAGAGACCACATCTGTTTTAATGTGTCTGTCCTGGAGAGACCACATCTGTTTTAATGTGTCTGTCCTGGAGAGACCACATCTGTTTTAATGTGTCCTGGAGAGACCACATCCTGGAGAGACCACATCTGTTTTAATGTGTCTGTCCTGGAGAGACCACATCTGTTTTAATGTGTCTGTCCTGGAGAGACCACATCTGTTTTAATGTGTCTGTCCTGGAGAGACCACATCTGTTTTAATGTGTCTGTCCTGGAGAGACCACATCTGTTTTAATGTGTCTGTCCTGGAGAGACCACATCTGTTTTAATGTCTGTCTGTTTTAATGTCTGTCCTGGAGAGACCACCTGGAGAGACCACATCTGTTTTAATGTGTCTGTCCTGGAGAGACCACATCTGTTTTAATGTGTCCTGGAGAGACCACATCTGTTTTAATGTGTCTGTCCTGAGAGACCACATCTGTTTTAATGTGTCTGTCCTGGAGAGACCACATCTGTTTTAATGTGTCTGTCCTGGAGAGACCACATCTGTTTTAATGTGTCTGTCCTGGAGAGACCACATCTGTTTTAATGTCTGTCCTGGAGAGACCACATCTGTTTTAATGTGTCTGTCCTGGAGAGACCACATCTGTTTTAATGTGTCTGTCCTGGAGAGACCACATCTGTTTTAATGTCTGTCCTGGAGAGACCACATCTGTTTTAATGTGTCTGTCCTGGAGAGACCACATCTGTGTCTGTCCTGGAGAGACCACATCTGTTTTAATGTGTCTGTCCTGGAGAGACCACATCTGTTTTAATGTGTCTGTCCTGGAGAGACCACATCTGTTTTAATGTGTCTGTGACCACATCTGTTTTAATGTGTCTGGAGAGACCACATCTGTTTTAATGTGTCTGTCCTGGAGAGACCACATCTGTTTTAATGTGTCTGTCCTGGAGAGACCACATCTGTTTTAATGTGTCTGTCCTGGAGAGACCACATCTGATGTCCACATCTGTTTTAATGTGTCTGTCCTGGAGAGACCACATCTGTTTTAATGTGTCTGTCCTGGAGAGACCACATCTGTTTTAATGTGTCTGTCCTGGAGAGACCACATCTGTTTTAATGTGTCTGTCCTGGAGAGACCACATCTGTTTTAATGTGTCTGTCCTGGAGAGACCACATCTGTTTTAATGTCTGTCCTGGAGAGACCACATCTGTTTTATGTGTCTGTCCTGGAGAGACCACATCTGTTTTAATGTGTCTGTCCTGGAGAGACCACATCTGTTTTAATGTGTCTGTCCTGGAGAGACCACATCTGTTTTAATGTGTCTGTCCTGGAGAGACCACATCTGTTTTAATGTGTCTGTCCTGGAGAGACCACATCTGTTTTAATGTGTCTGTCCTGGAGAGACCACATCTGTTTTAATGTCTGTCCTGGAGAGACCACATCTGTTTTAATGTGTCTGTCCTGGAGAGACCACATCTGTTTTAATGTGTCTGTCCTGGAGAGACCACATCTGTTTTAATGTGTCTGTCCTGGAGAGACCACATCTGTTTTAATGTGTCTGTCCTGGAGAGACCACATCTGTTTTAATGTCTGTCCTGGAGAGACACATCTGTTTTAATCTGGAGAGACCACATCTGTTTTAATGTCTGTCCTGGAGAGACCACATCTGTTTTAATGTGTCTGTCCTGGAGAGACCACATCTGTTTTAATGTGTCTGTCCTGGAGAGACCACATCTGTTTTAATGTGTCTGTCCTGGAGAGACCACATCTGTTTTAATGTGTCTGTCCTGGAGAGACCACATCTGTTTTAATGTGTCTGTCCTGGAGAGACCACATCTGTTTTAATGTGTCTGTCCTCCTGGAGAGACCACATCTGTTTTAATGTGTCTGTCCTGGAGAGACCACATCTGTTTTAATGTGTCTGTCCTGGAGAGACCACATCTGAGAGACCACATCTTTTAATGTGTCTGTCCTGGAGAGACCACATCTGTTTTAATGTCTGTCCTGGAGAGACCACATCTGTTTTAATGTGTCTGTCCTGGAGGACCACATCTGTTTTAATGTCTGTCCTGGAGAGACCACATCTGTTTTAATGTGTCTGTCCTGAGAGACCACATCTGTTTTAATGTGTCTGTCCTGGAGAGACCACATCTGTTTTAATGTGTCTGTCCTGGAGAGACCACATCTGTTTTAATGTGTCTGTCCTGGAGAGACCACATCTGTTTTAATGTGTCTGTCCTGGAGAGACCACATCTGTTTTAATGTGTCTGTCCTGGAGAGACCACATCTGTTTTAATGTGTCTGTCCTGGAGAGACCACATCTGTTTTAATGTGTCTGTCCTGGAGACCACATCTGTTTTAATGTGTCTGTCCTGGAGAGACCACATCTGTTTTAATGTGTCTGTCCTGGAGAGACCACATCTGTTTTAATGTGTGAGAGACCACATCTGTTTTAATGTGTCTGTCCTGGAGAGACCACATCTGTTTTAATGTGTGAGAGACCACATCTGTTTTAATGTGTCTGTCCTGGAGAGACCACATCTGTTTTAATGTGTCTGTCCTGGAGAGACCACATCTGTTTTAATGTGTGAGAGACCACATCTGTTTTAATGTGTCTGTCCTGGAGAGACCACATCTGTTTTAATGTCTGTCCTGTCCTGTGAGAGACCACATCTGTTTTAATGTGTCTGTCCTGGAGAGACCACATCTGTTTTAATGTGTCTTCCTAACATCTGTTTTAATGTGTCTGTCCTGGAGAGACCACATCTGTTTTAATGTGTCTGTCCTGGAGAGACCACATCTGTTTTAATGTGTCTGTCATCTGTTTTAATGTGTGAGAGACCACATCTGTTTTAATGCGTCTGTCCTGGAGAGACCACATCTGTTTTAATGTCTGTCCTGGAGAGACCACATCTGTTTTAATGTCTGTCCTGGAGAGACCACATCTGTTTTAATGTCTGTCCTGGAGAGACCACATCTGTTTTAATGTGTCTGTCCTGGAGAGACCACATCTGTTTTAATGTGAGAGACCACATCTGTTTTAATGTCTGTCCTGAGAGACCACATCTGTTTTAATGTGTCTGTCCTGGAGAGACCACATCTGTTTTAATGTGTCTGTCCTGGAGAGACCACATCTGTTTTAATGTGTCTGTCCTGGAGAGACCACATCTGTTTTAATGTGTCTGTCCTGGAGAGACCACATCTGTTTTAATGTGTCTTCCTGGAGAGACCACATCTGTTTTAATGTGTCTGTCCTGGAGAGACCACATCTGTTTTAATGTGTCTGTCCTGGAGAGACCACATCTGTTTTAATGTGTCTGTCCTGGAGACCACATCTGTTTTAATGTGTCTGTCCTGGGAGACCACATCTGTTTTAATGTGTCTGTCCTGGAGAGACCACATCTGTTTTAATGTCTGTCCTGTTTTAATGTGTCTGGAGAGACCACATCTGTTTTAATGTGTCTGTCCTGGAGAGACCACATCTGTTTTAATGTGTCTGTCCTGGAGAGACCACATCTGTTTTAATGTCTGTCCTGGAGAGACCACATCTGTTTTAATGTCTGTCCTGGAGAGACCACATCTGTTTTAATGTGTCTGTCCCACATCTGAGTCCTGGACCACATCTGTTTTAATGTGTCTGTCCTGGAGAGACACATCTGTTTTAATGTGTCTGAGAGACCACATCTGTTTTAATTTCTGTCCTGGAGAGACCACATCTGTTTTAATCCTGGAGAGACCACATCTGTTTTAATGTCTGTCTGTCATCTGGAGAGAGACCACATCTGTTTTAATGTCTGTCCTGGAGAGACCACATCTGTTTTAATGTGTCTGTCCTGGAGAGACCACATCTGTTTTAATGTCTGTCCTGGAGAGACCACATCTGTTTTAATGTGTCTGTCCTGGAGAGACCACATCTGTTTTAATGTGTCTGTCCTGGAGAGACCACATCTGTTTTAATGTGTCTGTCCTCATCTGTCTGTCCTGGAGAGACCCATCTGTTTTAATGTGTCTGTCCTGGAGAGACCCATCATCTGTTTTAATGTCTGTCCTGGAGAGACCACATCTGTCCTTGTTTTAATGTGTCTGTCCTGGAGAGACCACATCTGTTTTAATGTGTCTGTCCTGGAGAGACCACATCTGTTTTAATGTGTCTGTCCTGGAGAGACCACATCTGTTTTAATGTGTCTGTCCTGGAGAGACCACATCTGTTTTAATGTGTCTGTCCTGGAGAGACCACATCTGTTTTAATGTGTCTGTCCTGGAGAGACCACATCTGTTTTAATGTGTCTGTGTCTGTTTTCCTGGAGAGACCACATCTGTTTTAATGTGTCTGTCCTGGAGAGACCACATCTGTTTTTGTCTTACATCTGTGTCTGTCCTGGAGAGACCACATCTGTTTTAATGTGTCTGTCCTGGAGAGACCACATCTGTTTTAATGTGTCTGTCCTGGAGAGACCACATCTGTTTTAATGTGTCTGTCCTGGAGAGACCACATCTGTTTTAATGTGTCTGTCCTGGAGAGACCACATCTGTTTTAATGTGTCTGTCCTGGAGAGACCACATCTGTTTTAATGTATCTGTCCTGGAGAGACACATCTGTTTTAATGTGTCTGTCCTGGAGAGACCATCTGTTTTACTGTGTCTGTCCTGGAGAGACCACATCTGTTTTAATGTGTCTGTCCTGGGAGACCACATCTGTTTTAATGTGTCTGTCCTGGAGAGACCACATCTGTTTTAATGTGTGGAGAGACCACATCTGTTTTAATGTGTCTGTCCTGGAGAGACCACATCTGTTTTAATGTCTGTCCTGAGAGACCACATCTGTTTTAATGTGTCTGTCCTGGAGAGACCACATCTGTTTTAATGTCTGTCCTGGAGAGACCACATCTGTTTTAATGTGTCTGTCCTGGAGAGACCACATCTGTTTTAATGTGTCTGAGAGTCCTGGAGAGACCACATCTGTTTTAATGTGTGAGAGACCACATCTGTTTTACTGTGTCTGTCCTGGAGAGACCACATCTGTTTTAATGTGTCTGTCCTGGAGAGACCACATCTGTTTTAATGTGTCTGTTCTGGGGAGACCACATCTGTTTTAATGTGTGAGAGACCACATCTGTTTTAATGTCTGTCCTGGAGAGACCACATCTGTTTTAATGTGTCTGTCCTGGAGAGACCACATCTGTTTTAATGTCTGTCCTGGAGAGACCACATCTGTTTTAATGTGTCTGTCCTGGAGAGACCACATCTGTTTTAATGTGTCTGTCCTGGAGAGACCACATCTGTTTTAATGTGTCTGTCCTGGAGAGACCACATCTGTTTTAATGTGTCTGTCCTGGAGAGAACACATCTGTTTTAATGTGTCTGTCCTGGAGAGACCACATCTATTTTAATGTGTCTGTCCTGGAGAGACCACATCTGTTTTACTGTGTCTGTCCTGGAGAGACCACATCTGTTTTAATGTGTCTGTCCTGGAGAGACCACATCTGTTTTAATGTGTCTGTCCTGGAGAGACCACATCTGTTTTAATGTGTCTGTCCTGGAGAGACCACATCTGTTTTAATGTGTCTGTCCTGGAGAGACCACATCTGTTTTAATGTGTGAGAGACCACATCTGTTTTAATGTGTCTGTCCTGGAGAGACCACATCTGTTTTAATGTCTGTCCTGGAGAGACCACATCTGTTTTAATGTGTCTGTCCTGGAGAGACCACATCTGTTTTAATGTGTCTGTCCTGGAGAGACCACATCTGTTTTAATGTGTCTGTCCTGGAGAGACCACATCTGTTTTAATGTGTCTGTTCTGGGGAGACCACATCTGTTTTAATGTGTGAGAGACCACATCTGTTTTAATGTGTCTGTCCTGGAGAGACCACATCTGTTTTAATGTGTGAGAGACCACATCTGTTTTAATGTGTCTGTCCTGGAGAGACCACATCTGTTTTAATGTGTCTGTCCTGGAGAGACCACATCTGTTTTAATGTGTCTGTCCTGGAGAGACCACATCTGTTTTAATGTGTCTGTCCTGGAGAGACCATGTCTGTCCTGAGAGACCATCTGTTTTAATGTGTCTGTCCTGGAGAGACCACATCTGTTTTAATGTGTCTGTCTGTTTTAATGTGTGAGAGACCACATCTGTTTTAATGTGTCTGTCCTGGAGAGACCACATCTGTTTTAATGTGTCTGTCCTGGAGAGACCACATCTGTTTTAATGTGTCTGTCCTGGAGAGACCACATCTGTTTTAATGTGTCTGTCCTGGAGAGACCACATCTGTTTTAATGTGTGTCCTGGAGAGACCACATCTGTTTTAATGTCTGTCCTGGAGAGACCACATCTGTTTTAATGTGTCTGTCCTGGAGAGACCACATCTGTTTTAATGTCCTGGAGACCATCTGTTTTAATGTGTCTGTCCTGGAGAGACCACATCTGTTTTAATGTGTCTGTCTGTCTGTTTTAATGTGTGAGAGACCACATCTGTTTTAATGTGTCTGTCCTGGAGAGACCACATCTGTTTTAATGTCTGTCCTGGAGAGACCACATTTGTTTTAATGTGTCCTGGAGAGACCACATCTGTTTTAATGTGTGTCCTGGAGAGACCACATCTGTTTTAATGTGTCTGTCCTGGAGAGACCACATCTGTCCTGAGAGACCACATCTGTTTTAATGTGTCTGTCCTGGAGAGACCACATCTGTTTTAATGTGTCTGTCCTGGAGAGACCACATCTGTTTTAATGTGTCTGTCCTGGAGAGACCACATCTGTTTTAATGTGTCCTGTCCTGGAGAGACCACATCTGTTTTAATGTGTCTGTCCTGGAGAGATGTGTCTGTCCACATCTGTTTTAATGTGTCTGTCCTGGAGAGACCACATCTGTTTTAATGTGTCTGTCCTGAGAGACCACATCTGTTTTAATGTGTCTGTCCTGGAGAGACCACATCTGTTTTAATGTGTCTGTCCTGGAGAGACCACATCTGTTTTAATGTGTCTGTCCTGGAGAGACCACATCTGTTTTAATGTGTCTGTCCTGGAGAGACCACATCTGTTTTAATGTGTCTGTCCTGGAGAGACCACATCTGTTTTAATGTGTCTGTCCTGGAGAGACCACATCTGTTTTAATGTGTCTGTCCTGGAGAGACCACATCTGTTTTAATGTGTGAGAGACCACATCTGTTTTAATGTGTCTGTCCTGGAGAGACCACATCTGTTTTAATGTGTCTGTCCTGGAGACACATCTGTTTTAATGTGTCTGTCTGGGAGAGACCACATCTGTTTTTAATGTCCTGGAGAGACCACATCTGTTTTAATGTCTGTCCTGGAGAGACCACATCCTGGAGAGACCACATCTGTTTTAATGTGTCTGTCCTGGAGAGACCACATCTGTTTTAATGTGTCTGTCCTGGAGAGACCACATCTGTTTTAATGTGTCTGTCCTGGAGAGACCACATCTGTTTTAATGTGTCTGTCCTGTCCTGGAGAGACCACATCTGTTTTAATGTGTCTGTCCTGGAGAGACCACATCTGTTTTAATGTGTCTGTCCTGGAGAGACCACATCTGTTTTAATGTGTCTGTCCTGGAGAGACCACATCTGTTTTAATGTGTCTGTCCTGGAGAGACCACATCTGTTTTAATGTGTCTGTCCTGGAGAGACCACATCTGTTTTAATGTCTGTCCTGGAGAGACCACATCTGTTTTAATGTGTGAGAGACCACATCTGTTTTAATGTGTCTGTCCTGGAGAGACCACATCTGTTTTAATGTGTCTGTCCTGGAGAGACCACATCTGTTTTAATGTGTCTGTCCTGGAGAGACCACATCTGTTTTAATGTGTCTGTCCTGGAGACCACATCTGTTTTAATGTGTCTGTCCTGGAGAGACCACATCTGTTTTAATGTGTCTGTCCTGGAGAGACCACATCTGTTTTAATGTGTGAGAGACCACATCTGTTTTAATGTGTCTGTCCTGGAGAGACCACATCTGTTTTAATGTGTCTGTCCTGGAGAGACCACATCTGTTTTAATGTGTCTGTCCTGGAGAGACCACATCTGTTTTAATGTGTGAGAGACCACATCTGTTTTAATGTGTCTGTCCTGGAGAGACCACATCTGTTTTAATGTGTCTGTCCTGAGAGACCACATCTGTTTTAATGTGTCTGTCCTGGAGAGACCACATCTGTTTTAATGTGTCTGTCCTGGAGAGACCACATCTGTTTTAATGTGTCTGTCCTGGAGAGACCACATCTGTTTTAATGTCTGTCCTGAGAGACCACATCTGTTTTAATGTGTCTGTCCTGGAGAGACCACATCTGTTTTAATGTGTCTGTCCTGTCTGTCCTGGAGAGACCACATCTGTTTTAATGTGTCTGTCCTCACTACATCTGTTTTAATGTGTGAGAGACCCATCTGTTTTAATGTGTCTGTCCTGGAGAGACCACATCTGTTTTAATGTGTCTGTCCTGGAGAGACCACATCCTGCTTTAATGTGTCTGTCCTGGAGACCACATCTGTTTTAATGTCTGTCCTGGAGAGACCACATCTGTTTTAATGTGTCTGTCCTGGAGAGACCACATCTGTTTTAATGTGTCTGTCCTGGAGAGACCACATCTGTTTTAATGTGTCTGTCCTGGAGAGACCACATCTGTTTTTTTAATCTGTTTTAATGTGTCTGTCCTGGAGAGACCACATCTGTTTTAATGGGTCTGTCCTGGAGAGACCACATCTGTTTTAATGTGTCTGTCCTGGAGATACCACATCTGTTTTAATGTGTCTGTCCTGGAGAGACCACATCTGTTTTAATGTGTCTGTCCTGGAGAGACCACATCTGTTTTAATGTGTCTGTCCTGGAGAGACCACATCTGTTTTAATGTGTCTGTCCTGGAGAGACCACATCTGTTTTAATGTGTCTGTCCTGGAGAGACCACATCTGTTTTAATGTGTCTGTCCTGGAGAGACCACATCTGTTTTAATGTGTCTGTCCTGGAGAGACCACATCTGTTTTAATGTGTCTGTCCTGGAGAGACCACATCTGTTTTAATGTGTGAGAGACCACATCCTGGAGAGACCACATCTGTTTTAATGTCTGTCCTGAGAGACACATCTGTTTTAATGTGTCTGTCCTGGAGAGACCACATCTGTTTTAATGTCTGTCCTGGAGAGACCACATCTGTTTTAATGTGTCTGTCCTGGAGAGACCACATCTGTTTTAATGTGTCTGTCCTGGAGAGACCACATCTGTTTTAATGTGTCTGTCCTGGAGAGACCACATCTGTTTTAATGTGTCTGTCCTGGAGAGACCACATCTGTTTTAATGTGTCTGTCCTGGAGAGACCACATCTGTTTTTGGGTCTGTGGAGAGACCACATCTGTTTTAATGTGTCTGTCCTGGAGAGACCACATCTGTTTTAATGTCTGTCCTGGAGAGACCACATCTGTTTTAATGTCTGTCCTGGAGAGACCACATCTGTTTTAATGTGTCTGTCCTGAGAGACCACATCTGTTTTAATGTGTCTGTCCTGGAGAGACCACATCTGTTTTAATGTGTCTGTCCTGGAGACCACATCTGTTTTAATGTGTCTGTCTGGAGAGACCACATCTGTTTTAATGTCTGTCCTGAGAGACCACATCTGTTTTAATGTGTCTGTCCTGGAGAGACCACATCTGTTTTAATGTCTGTCCTGGGAGAGACCACATCTGTTTTAATGTGTCTGAGAGACCACATCTGTTTTATGTGTCTGTCCTGGAGAGACACATCTGTTTTAATGTCTGTCCTGGAGAGACCACATCTGTTTTAATGTGTCTGTCCTGAGAGACCTGACATCTGTTTTAATGTGTCTGTCCTGGAGAGACCACATCTGTTTTAATGTGTCTGTCCTGGGAGACCACATCTGTTTTAATGTGTCTGTCCTGGAGAGACCACATCTGTTTTAATGTCTGTCCTGGAGAGACCACATCTGTTTTAATGTGTCTGTCCTGGAGAGACATCTGTTTTAATGTGTCATCCTGACCACATTTTAATGTGTCTGTCCTGGAGAGACCACATCTGTTTTAATGTCTGTCCTGGAGAGACCACATCTGTTTTAATGTGTCTGTCCTGGAGAGACCACATCTGTTTTAATGTGTCTGTCCTGGAGAGACCACATCTGTTTTAATGTCTGTGAGAGACCACATCTGTTTTAATGGTCTGTCCTGGAGAGACCACATCTGTTTTAATGTGTCTGTTCTGGAGAGACCACCTGAGAGACCACATCTGTTTTAATGTGTCTGTCCTGGAGAGACCACATCTGTTTTTAATGTCTGTCCTGGAGAGACCACATCTGTTTTAATGTGTCTGTCCTGGAGAGACCACATCTGAGACCACATCTTTTAATGTGTCTGTCCTGGAGAGACCACATCTGTTTTAATTTGAGAGACCACATCTGTGTCTGTCCTGGAGAGACCACATCTGTTTTTTAATGTGTCTGTCCTGGAGAGACCACATCTGTTTTAATGTGTCTGTCCTGGAGAGACCACATCTGTTTTAATGTGTCTGTCCTGGAGAGTTTTGGAGAGACCACATCTGTTTTAATGTGTCTGTCCTGGATGTGTGAGAGACCACATCTGTTTTAATGTGTCTGTCCTGGAGAGACCACATCTGTTTTAATGTGTCTGTCCTGGAGCCACATCTGTTTTAATGTGTCTGTCCTGGAGAGACCACATCTGTTTTAATGTGTCTGTCCTGGAGAGACCACATCTGTTTTAATGTGTGAGAGACCACATCTGTTTTAATGTGTCTGTCCTGGAGAGACCACATCTGTTTTAATGTGTCTGTCCTGGAGAGACCACATCTGTTTTAATGTGTCTGTCCTGGAGAGACCACATCTGTTTTAATGTGTCTGTCCTGGAGAGACCACATCTGTTTTAATGTGTCTGTCCTGGAGAGACCACATCTGTTTTAATGTGTCTGTCCTGGAGAGACCACATCTGTTTTAATGTGTCTGTCCTGGAGAGACCACATCTGTTTTAATGTGTCTGTCCTGGAGAGACCACATCTGTTTTAATGTCTGTGGAGAGACCACATCTGTTTTAAATGTCCTGGAGAGACCACATCTGTTTTAATGTGTCTGTCCTGGAGAGACCACATCTGTTTTAATGTCTGTCCTGGAGAGACCACATCTGTTTTAATGTGTCTGTCCTGGAGAGAATCTGTTTTAATGTCATCTGTTTTAATGTGTCTGTCCTGTCCTGGTCCTGGAGACCACATCTGTTTTAATGTGTCTGTCCTGGAGAGACCACATCTGTTTTAATGTGTCTGTCCTGGAGAGACCACATCTGTTTTAATGTGTCTGTCCTGGAGAGACCACATCTGTTTTAATGTGTCTGTCCTGCCACATCTGTTTTAATGTGTCTGTCCTGGAGAGACCACATCTGTTTTAATGTGTCTGTCCTGGAGAGACCACATCTGTTTTAATGTGTCTGTCCTGGAGAGACCACATCTGTTTTAATGTGTCTGTCCTGGAGAGACCACATCTGTTTTAATGTGTCTGTCCTGGAGAGACCACATCTGTTTTAATGTGTCTGTCCTGGAGAGACATCAGACCACATCTGTTTTAATGTGTCTGTCCTGGAGAGACCACATCTGTTTTAATGTGTCTGTCCTGGAGAGACCACATCTGTTTTAATGTGTCTGAGAGACCACATCTGTTTTAATGTGTCTGTCCTGGAGAGACCACATCTGTTTTAATGTGTCTGTCCTGGAGAGACCACATCTGTTTTTTGTCCTACATCTGTTTTAATGTCTGTCCTGGAGAGACCACATCTGTTTTAATGTGTCTGTCCTGGAGAGACCACATCTGTTTTACATCTGTTTTAATGTCTGTCCTGGAGAGACCACATCTGTTTTAATGTGTCTGTCCTGGAGAGACCACATCTGTTTTAATGTGTCTGTCCTGGAGAGACCACATCTGTTTTAATGTGTCTGTCCTGGAGAGACCACATCTGTTTTAATGTGTCTGTCCTGGAGAGACCACATCTGTTTTAATGTGTCTGTCCTGGAGAGACCACATCTGTTTTAATGTGTCTGTCCTGGAGAGACCACATCTGTTTTAATGTGTCTGTCCTGGGAGACCACATCTGTTTTAATGTGTCTGTCCTGGAGAGACCACATCTGTTTTAATGTGTCTGTCCTGGAGAGACCACATCTGTTTTAATGTGTCTGTCCTGGAGAGACCACATCTGTTTTAATGTGTCTGTCCTGGAGAGACCACATCTGTTTTAATGTGTCTGTCCTGGAGAGACCACATCTGTTTTAATGTGTCTGTCCTGGAGAGACCACATCTGTTTTAATGTGTCTGTCCTGGAGAGACCACATCTGTTTTAATGTGTGTCCTGGAGAGACCACATCTGTTTTAATGTGTCTGTCCTGGAGAGACCACATCTGTTTTAATGTGTCTGTCCTGGAGAGACCACATCTGTTTTAATGTGTGAGAGACCACATCTGTTTTAATGTGTCTGTCCTGGAGAGACCACATCTGTTTTAATGTGTCTGTCCTGGAGAGACCACATCTGTTTTAATGTGTCTGTCCTGGAGAGACCACATCTGTTTTAATGTCTGTCCTGGAGAGACTGTCTGTTTGGAGTCTGTCCTGGAGACATCTGTTTTAATGTGTCTGTCCTGGAGACCACATCTGTTTTAATGTGTCTGTCCTGGAGAGACCACATCTGTTTTAATGGGTCTGTCCTGGAGAGACCACATCTGTTTTAATGTGTCTGTCCTGGAGATACCACATCTGTTTTAATGTGTCTGTCCTGGAGAGACCACATCTGTTTTAATGTGTCTGTCCTGGAGAGACCACATCTGTTTTAATGTCTGTCCTGGAGAGACCATCATCTGTTTTAATCTGTTTTAATGTCTGTCCTGGAGAGACCACATCTGTTTTAATGTGTCTGTCCTGGAGAGACCACATCTGTTTTAATGTGTCTGTCCTGGAGAGACCACATCTGTTTTAATGTCTGTCCTGGAGAGACCACATCTGTTTTAATGTGTCTGTCCTGGAGAGACCACATCTGTTTTAATGTGTGAGAGACCACATCTGTTTTAATGGGTCTGTCCTGGAGAGACCACATCTGTTTTAATGTGTCTGTCCTGGAGAGACCCATCTGTTTTAATGTGTCTGTCCTGGAGAGACCACATCTGTTTTAATGTGTCTGTCCTGGAGAGACCACATCTGTTTTAATGTCCTGAGAGACCACATCTGTTTTAATGTGTCTGTCCTGGAGAGACCACATCTGTTTTAATGTGTCTGTCCTGGAGAGACCACATCTGTTTTAATGTGTCTGTCCTGGAGAGACCATCTGTTTTAATCACATCTGTTTTAATGTGTCTGTCCTGGAGAGACCACATCTGTTTTAATGTGTGGAGAGACCACATCTGTTTTAATGTGTCTGTCCTGGAGACCACATCTGTTTTAATGTGTCTGTCCTGGAGAGACCACATCTGTTTTAATGTGTCTGTCCTGGAGAGACCACATCTGTTTTAATGTGTCTGTCCTGGAGAGACCACATCTGTTTTAATGTGTCTGTCCTGGAGAGACCACATCTGTTTTAATGTCTGTCCTGGAGAGACCACATCTGTTTTAATGTGTCTGTCCTGGAGAGACCACATCTGTTTTAATGTGTCTGTCCTGGAGAGACCACATCTGTTTTAATGTGTCTGTCCTGGAGAGACCACATCTGTTTTAATGTGTCTGTCCTGGAGAGACCACATCTGTTTTAATGTGTCTGTCCTGGAGAGACCACATCTGTTTTAATGTGTGAGAGACCACATCTGTTTTAATGGGTCTGTCCTGGAGAGACCACATCTGTTTTAATGTCTGTCCTGGAGAGACCACATCTGTTTTAATGTGTGAGAGACCACATCTGTTTTAATGTGTCTGTCCTGGAGAGACCACATCTGTTTTAATGTGTCTGTCCTGGAGAGACCACATCTGTTTTAATGTGTCTGTCCTGGAGAGACCACATCTGTTTTAATGTGTCTGTCCTGGAGAGACCACATCTGTTTTAATGTGTCTGTCCTGGAGAGACCACATCTGTTTTAATGTGTCTGTCCTGGAGAGACCACATCTGTTTTAATGTGTCTGTCCTGGAGAGACCACATCTGTTTTAATGTGTCTGTCCTGGAGAGACCACATCTGTTTTAATGTGTCTGTCCTGGAGAGACCACATCTGTTTTATCTGTTTTAATGTCTCTGGAGAGACCACATCTGTTTTAATGTGTCTGTCCTGGAGAGACCACATCTGTTTTAATGTGTCTGTCCTGGAGAGACCACATCTGTTTTAATGTGTCTGTCCTGGAGAGACCACATCTGTTTTAATGTGTCTGTCCTGGAGAGACCACATCTGTTTTAATGTGTCTGTCCTGGAGAGACCACATCTGTTTTAATGTGTCTGTCCTGGAGAGACCACATCTGTTTTAATGTGTCCTGAGAGACCACATCTGTTTTAATGTCTGGAGAGACCACATCTGTTTTAATGTGTCTGTCCTGGAGAGACCACATCTGTTTTAATGTGTCTGTCCTGGAGAGACCACATCTGTTTTTTAATGTCCTGGAGAGACCACATCTGTTTTAATGTGTCTGTCCTGGAGAGACCACATCTGTTTTAATGTGTCTGTCCTGGAGAGACCACATCTGTTTTAATGTGTCTGTCCTGGAGAGACCACATCTGTTTTAATGTGTCTGTCTGTCCTGGAGAGACCACATCTGTTTTAATGTGTCTGTCCTGGAGAGACCACATCTGTTTTAATGTGTCTGTCCTGGAGAGACCACATCTGTTTTAATGTGTCTGTCCTGGAGAGACCACATCTGTTTTAATGTGTCTGTCCTGGAGAGACCACATCTGTTTTAATGTGTCTGTCCTGGAGAGACCACATCTGTTTTAATGTGGAGAGACCACATCTGTCCTGGAGAGACCACATCTGTTTTAATGTGTCTGTCCTGGAGAGACCACATCTGTTTTAATGTGTCTGTCCTGGAGAGACCACATCTGTTTTAATGTGTCTGTCCTGGAGAGACCACATCTGTTTTAATGTGTCTGTCCTGGAGAGACCACATCTGTTTTAATGTGTCTGTCCTGGAGAGACCACATCTGTTTTAATGTGTCTGTCCTGGAGAGACCACATCTGTTTTAATGTCTGTCCTGGAGAGACCACATCTGTTTTAATGTGTCTGTCCTGAGACCACATCTGTTTTAATGTGTCTGTCCTGGAGAGACCACATCTGTTTTAATGTGTCTGTCCTGGAGAGACCACATCTGTTTTAATGTGTCTGTCCTGGAGAGACCACATCTGTTTTAATGTGTCTGTCCTGGAGAGACCACATCTGTTTTAATGTCTGTCCTGGAGAGACCACATCTGTTTTAATGTGTCTGTCCTGGAGAGACCACATCTGTTTTAATGTGTCTGTCCTGGAGAGACCACATCTGTTTTAATGTGTCTGTCCTGGAGAGACCACATCTGTTTTAATGTGTCTGTCCTGGAGAGACCACATCTGTTTTAATGTGTCTGTCCTGGAGAGACCACATCTGTTTTAATGTGTCTGTCCTGGAGAGACCACATCTGTTTTAATGTGTCTGTCCTGGAGAGACCACATCTGTTTTTAATGTCTGTCCTGGAGAGACCACATCTGTTTTAATGTGTCTGTCCTGGAGAGACCACATCTGTTTTACTGTGTCTGTCCTGGAGAGACCACATCTGTTTTAATGTGTCTGTCCTGGAGAGACCACATCTGTTTTAATGTGTGAGAGACCACAGCTGTTTTAATGTGTCTGTCCTGGAGAGACCACATCTGTTTTAATGTGTGAGAGACCACATCTGTTTTAATGTGTCTGTCCTGGAGAGACCACATCTGTTTTAATGTGTCTGTCCTGGAGAGACCACATCTGTTTTAATGTGTCTGTCCTGGAGAGACCACATCTGTTTTAATGTGTCCTGGACATCTGTTTTAATGTGTCTGTCCTGGAGAGACCACATCTGTTTTAATGTGTCTGTCCTGGAGAGACCACATCTGTTTTAATGTGTGTCTGTCCTGGAGAGACCACATCTGTTTTAATGTGTCTGTCCTGGAGAGACCACATCTGTTTTAATGTGTCTGTCCTGGAGAGACCACATCTGTTTTAATGTGTCTGTCCTGGAGAGACCACATCTGTTTTAATGTCTGTCCTGGAGAGACCACATCTGTTTTATGTGTCTGTCCTGGAGAGTCACATCTGTTTTAATGTGTCTGTCCTGGAGAGACCACATCTGTTTTAAATGAGAGACCACATCTGTTTTAATGTCCTGGAGAGACACATCTGTTTTAATGTGTTTTCCTGGAGAGACCACATGTGTCTGTCCTGGGAGAGACATCTGTTTTAATGTGTCTGTCTGTTTTAATGTGTCTGTCCTGGAGAGACCACATCTGTCTGTCCTGGAGAGACCACATCTGTTTTAATGTGTCTGTCCTGGAGAGACCACATCTGTTTTTAATGTGTCTGTCCTGGAGAGACCACATCTGTTTTAATGTGTCTGTCCTGGAGAGACCACATCTGTTTTAATGTGTCTGTCCTGGAGAGACCACATCTGTTTTAATGTGTCTGTCCTGGAGAGACCACATCTGTTTTAATGTGTCTGTCCTGGAGAGACCACATCTGTTTTAATGTGTCTGTCCTGGAGAGACCACATCTGTTTTAATGTGTCTGTCCTGGAGAGACCACATCTGTTTTAATGTCTGTCCTGAGAGACCACATCTGTTTTAATGTGTCTGTCCTGGAGAGACCACATCTGTTTTAATGTGTCTGTCCTGGAGAGACCACATCTGTTTTAATGTGTCTGTCCTGGAGACCACATCTGACCACATCTGTTTTAATGTGTCTGTCCTGGAGAGGCCACATCTGTTTTAATGTGTCTGTCCTGGAGAGACCCATCTGTTTTAATGTGTCTGTCCTGGAGAGACCACATCTGTTTTAATGTGTCTGTCCTGGAGAGACCACATCTGTTTTAATGTGTCTGTCCTGGAGAGACCACATCTGGAGAGACCACATCTGTTTTAATGTGTCTGTCCTGGAGAGACCACATCTGTTTTAATGTCTGTCCTGGAGAGACCACATCTGTTTTAATGTGAGAGACCACATCTGTTTTAATGTCTGTCCTGGAGAGACCACATCTGTTTTATGTGTCTGTCCTGGAGAGACCACATCTGTTTTAATGTGTCTGTCCTGGAGAGACCACATCTGTTTTAATGTGTCTGTCCTGGGGAGACCACATCTGTTTTAATGTGTGAGAGACCACATCTGTTTTAATGTGTCTGTCCTGGAGAGACCACATCTGTTTTAATGTGTCTGTCCTGGAGAGACCACATCTGTTTTAATGTGTCTGTCCTGGAGAGACCACATCTGTTTTAATGTGTCTGTCCTGGAGAGACCATCTGTTTTAATGTGTCTGTCCTCTGTTTTAATGTCCTGAGAGACCACATCTGTTTTAATGTGTCTGTCCTGGAGAGACCACATCTGTTTTAATGTGTCTGTCCTGGAGAGACCACATCTGTTTTAATGTGTCTGTCCTGGAGAGACCACATCTGTTTTAATGTGTCTGTCCTGGAGAGACCACATCTGTTTTAATGTGTCTGTCCTGGAGAGACCACATCTGTTTTAATGTGTCTGTCCTGGAGAGACCACATCTGTTTTAATGTGTCTGTCCTGGGAGACCACATCTGTTTTAATGTGTCTGTTTTAATGTGTCTGTCCTGGAGAGACCACATCTGTTTTTTTACATCTGTTTTAATGTGTCTGTCCTGGAGAGACCACATCTGTTTTAATGTCTGTCCTGGAGAGACCACATCTGTTTTAATGTGTCTGTCCTGGAGAGACCACATCTGTTTTAATGTGTGGAGAGACCACATCGTTTTAATGTGTCTGTCCTGGAGAGACCACATCTGTTTTAATGTGTCTGTCCTGGAGAGACCACATCTGTTTTAATGTGTCTGTCCTGGAGAGACCACATCTGTTTTAATGTGTCTGTCCTGGAGAGACACATCTGTTTTAATGTGTCTGTCCTGGAGAGACCACATCTGTTTTAATGTGTCTGTCCTGGAGAGACCACATCTGTTTTAATGTGTCTGTCCTGGAGAGACCACATCTGTTTTAATGTGTCTGTCCTGGAGAGACCACATCTGTTTTAATGTGTCTGTCCTGGAGAGACCACATCTGTTTTTTTAATGTGTCTGGAGAGACCACATCCTGGAGAGACCACATCTGTTTTAATGTGTCTGTCCTGGAGAGACCACATCTGTTTTAATGTGTGAGAGACCACATCTGTTTTAATGTGTCTGTCCTGGAGAGACCACATCTGTTTTAATGTGTCTGTCCTGGAGAGACCACATCTGTTTTAATGTGTCTGTCCTGGAGAGACCACATCTGTTTTAATGTGTCTGTCCTGGAGAGACCACATCTGTTTTTTAATGTGAGAGACCACATCTGTTTTAATGTGTCTGTCCTGGAGAGACCACATCTGTTTTAATGTGTCTGTCCTGGAGAGACCACATCTGTTTTAATGTGTCTGTCCTGGAGAGACCACATCTGTTTTAATGTGTCTGTCCTGGAGAGACCACATCTGTTTTAATGTGTCTGTCCTGGAGAGACCACATCTGTTTTAATGTCTGTCCTGGAGAGACCACATCTGTTTTAATGTGTCTGTCCTGGAGAGACCACATCTGTTTTAATGTCTGTCCTGGAGAGACCACATCTGTTTTAATGTGTCTGTCCTGGAGAGACCACATCTGTTTTAATGTGTCTGTCCTGGATCTGTTTTAATGTGTCTGTCCTGGAGAGACCACATCTGTTTTAATGTGTCTGTCCTGGAGAGACCACATCTGTTTTAATGTGTGTCCTGGAGAGACCACATCTGTTTTAATGTGTGAGAGACCACATCTGTTTTAATGTGTCTGTCCTGGAGAGACCACATCTGTTTTAATGTGTCTGTCCTGGAGAGACCACATCTGTTTTAATGTGTCTGTCCTGTTTTAATGTGTCTGGAGAAGACCACATCTGTTTTAATGTCTGTCCTGAGAGACCACATCTGTTTTAATGTGTCTGTCCTGGAGAGACCACATCTGTTTTAATGTCTGTCCTGGAGAGACCACATCTGTTTTAATGTGTCTGTCCTGGAGAGACCACATCTGTTTTAATGTGTCTGTCCTGGAGAGACCACATCTGTTTTAATGTGTCTGTCCTGGAGAGACCACATCTGTTTTAATGTGTCTGTCCTGGAGAGACCACATCTGTTTTAATGTGTGAGAGACCACATCCTGGAGAGACCACATCTGTTTTAATGTATCTGTCCTGGAGAGAATCTGTTTTAATGTGTCTGTCCTGGAGAGACCACATCTGTTTTAATTGTCTGTAATCTGTTTTAATGTGTGAGAGACCACATCTGTTTTACTGTGTCTGTCCTGGAGAGACCACATCTGTTTTAATGTGTCTGTCCTGGAGAGACCACATCTGTTTTAATGTGTCTGTCCTGGAGAGACCACATCTGTTTTAATGTCTGTCCTGGAGAGACCACATCTGTTTTAATGTGTCTGTCCTGGAGAGACCACATCTGTTTTAATGTGTCTGTCCTGGAGAGACCACATCTGTTTTAATGTGTCTGTCCTGGAGAGACCACATCTGTTTTAATGTGTGAGAGACCACATCTGTTTTAATGTGTCTGTCCTGGAGAGACCACATCTGTTTTAATGTGTCTGTCCTGGAGAGACATCTGTTTTAATGTGTCTGTCCTGGAGAGACCACATCTGTTTTAATGTGTCTGTCCTGGAGAGACCACATCTGTTTTAATGTGTCTGTCCTGGAGAGACCACATCTGTTTTAATGTGTCTGTCCTGGAGAGACCACATCTGTTTTAATGTGTCTGTCCTGGAGAGACCACATCTGTTTTAATGTCTGTCCTGGAGAGACCACATCTGTTTTAATGTGTCTGTCCTGGAGAGACCACATCTGTTTTAATGTGTCTGTCCTGGAAGACCACATCTGTTTTAATGTCTGTCTGGAGAGACCACATCCTGGAGAGACCACATCTGTTTTAATGTGTCTGTCCTGGAGAGACCACATCTGTTTTAATGTGTCTGTCCTGGAGACCACATCTGTTTTAATGTCTGTCCTGGAGAGACCACATCTGTTTTAATGTGTCTGTCCTGGAGAGACCACATCTGTTTTAATGTGTCTGTCCTGGAGAGACCACATCTGTTTTAATGTGTCTGTCATCTGGAGAGACCACATCTGTTTTAATGTGTCTGTCCTGAGAGACCACATCTGTTTTAATGTGTCTGTCCTGGAGAGACCACATCTGTTTTAATGTGTCTGTCCTGGAGAGACCACATCTGTTTTAATGTGTGAGAGACCACATCTGTTTTAATGTGTCTGTCCTGGAGAGACCACATCTGTTTTAATGTGTCTGTCCTGGAGAGACCACATCTGTTTTAATGTGTGAGAGACCACATCTGTTTTAATGTGTCTGTCCTGGAGAGACCACATCTGTTTTAATGTGTGAGAGACCACATCTGTTTTAATGTGTCTGTCCTGGAGAGACCACATCTGTTTTAATGTGTCTGTCCTGGAGAGACCACATCTGTTTTAATGTGTCTGTCCTGGAGACCACATCTGTTTTAATGTGTCTGTCCTGGAGAGACCACATCTGTTTTAATGTGTCTGTCCTGGAGAGACCACATCTGTTTTAATGTGTCTGTCCTGGAGAGACCACATCTGTTTTAATGTGTCTGTCCTGGAGAGACCACATCTGTTTTAATGTGTGTCCTGAGAGACCACATCTGTTTTAATGTGTCTGTCCTGGAGATGTCCTGGAGAGACCACATCTGTTTTAATGTGTCTGTCCTGGAGAGACCACATCTGTTTTAATGTCTGTCCTGGAGAGACCACATCTGTCCTTTCTGTTTTAATGTGTCTGTCCTGGAGAGACCACATCTGTTTTAATGTGTCTGTCCTGGAGAGACCACATCTGTTTTAATGTGTCTGTCCTGGAGAGACCACATCTGTTTTAATGTGTCTGTCCTGGAGAGACCACATCTGTTTTAATGTGTGTCCTGGAGACCACATCTGTTTTAATGTGTCTGTCCTGGAGAGACCACATCTGTTTTAATGTGTCTGTCCTGGAGAGACCACATCTGTTTTAATGTGTCCTGGAGAGACCACATCTGTTTTAATGTGTCTGTCCTGGAGAGACCACATCTGTTTTAATGTGTCTGTCCTGGAGAGACCACATCTGTTTTAATGTGTCTGTCCTGGAGAGACCACATCTGTTTTAATGTGTCTGTCCTGGGAGACCACATCTGTTTTAATGTGTCTGTCCTGAGAGACCACATCTGTTTTAATGTGTGTGGAGAGACCACATCTGTTTTAATGTGTCTGTCCTGGAGAGACCACATCTGTTTTAATGTCTGTCCTGGAGAGACCACATCTGTTTTAATGTGTCTGTCCTGGAGAGACCACATCTGTTTTAATGTGTCTGTCCTGGAGAGACCACATCTGTTTTAATGTGTCTGGAGAGACCACATCTGTTTTAATGTGTCTGTCCTGGAGAGACCACATCTGTTTTAATGTGTCTGTCCTGGAGAGACCACATCTGTTTTTTTACATCTGTGTCTGTCCTGGAGAGACCACATCTGTTTTAATGTGTCTGTCCTGGAGAGACCACATCTGTTTTAATGTGTCTGTCCTGGAGAGACCACATCTGTTTTAATGTGTCTGTCCTGGAGAGACCACATCTGTTTTAATGTGTCTGTTCCTGGGAGACCACATCTGTTTTAATGTGAGAGACCACATCTGTTTTAATGTGTCTGTCCTGACCACATCTGTTTTAATGTGTGAGACCACATCTGTTTTAATGTGTCTGTCCTGGAGAGACCACATCTGTTTTAATGTCTGTCCTGACCACATCTGTTTTAATGTGTCTGTCCTGAGAGACCACATCTGTTTTAATGTGTCTGTCCTGAGAGACCACATCTGTTTTAATGTCTGTCCTGGAGAGACCACATCTGTTTTAATGTGTCTGTCCTGGAGAGACCACATCTGTTTTAATGTGTCTGTCCTGGAGAGACCACATCTGTTTTAATGTTTAATAATGTGTCTGTCCTGGAGAGACCACATCTGTTTTAATGTGTCTGTCCTGGAGAGACCACATCTGTTTTTAATGTCTGTCCTGAGAGACCACATCTGTTTTAATGTGTCTGTCCTGGAGAGACCACATCTGTTTTAATGTGTCTGTCCTGGAGAGACCACATCTGTTTTAATGTGTCTGTCCTGGAGAGACCACATCTGTTTTAATGTGTGAGAGACCACATCTGTTTTAATGTGTCTGTCCTGGAGAGACCACATCTGTTTTAATGTGTCTGTCCTGGAGAGACCACATCTGTTTTAATGTCTGTCCTGGAGAGACCACATCTGTTTTAATGTGTCTGTCCTGGAGAGACCACATCTGTTTTAATGTGTCTGTCCTGGAGAGACCACATCTGTTTTAATGTGTCTGTCCTGGAGAGACCACATCTGTTTTACTGTGTCTGTCCTGGAGAGACCACATCTGTTTTAATGTGTCTGTCCTGGAGAGACCACATCTGTTTTAATGTGTCTGTCCACATCTGTTTTAATGTGTCTGTCCTGAGAGACCACATCTGTTTTAATGTGTCTGTCCTGGAGAGACCACATCTGTTTTAATGTCATCTGGAGAGAGACCACATCTGTTTTAATGTGTCTGTCCTGGAGAGACCACATCTGTTTTAATGTGAGAGACCACATCTGTTTTAATGTGTCTGGAGAGACCACATCTGTTTTAATGTGTCTGTCCTGGAGAGACCACATCTGTTTTAATGTGTCTGTCCTGGAGAGACCACATCTGTTTTAATGTGTCTGTCCTGGAGAGACCACATCTGTTTTAATTGTCTGTCCTGTCTGACCACATCCTGGATCTGTTTTAATGTGTCTGTCCACATCTGTTTTAATGTGTCTGTCCTGGAGAGACCACATCTGTTTTAATGTGTCTGTCCTGGAGAGACCACATCTGTTTTAATGTGTCTGTCCTGGAGAGACCACATCTGTTTTTTTCTGTCCTGAGAGACCACATCTGTTTTAATGTGTCCTGGAGAGACCACATCTGTTTTTTAATGTGTGGAGAGACCACATCTGTTTTAATGTCTGTCTGGAGAGACCACATCTGTTTTAATGTGTCTGTCCTGAGAGACCACATCTGTTTTAATGTGTCTGTCCTGGAGAGACCACATCTGTTTTAATGTGTCTGTCCTGGAGAGACCACATCTGTTTTAATGTGTCTGTCCTGGAGAGACCACATCTGTTTTAATGTGTCTGTCCTGGAGAGACCACATCTGTTTTAATGTGTCTGTCCTGGAGAGACCACATCTGTTTTAATGTGTGAGAGACCACATCTGTTTTAATGTGTCTGTCCTGGAGAGACCACATCTGTTTTAATGTGTCTGTCCTGGAGAGACCACATCTGTTTTAATGTGTCTGTCCTGGAGAGACCACATCTGTTTTAATGTGTCTGTCCTGGAGAGACCACATCTGTTTTAATGTGTCTGTCCTGGAGAGACCACATCTGTTTTAATGTGTGTCCTGGAGAGACCACATCTGTTTTAATGTGTCTGTCCTGGAGAGACCACATCTGTTTTAATGTGTCTGTCCTGGAGAGACCACATCTGTTTTAATGTGTCTGTCCTGGAGAGACCACATCTGTTTTAATGTGTCTGTCCTGGAGAGACCACATCTGTTTTAATGTGTCTGTCCTGGAGAGACCACATCTGTTTTAATGTGTCTGTCCTGGAGAGACCACATCTGTTTTAATGTCTGTCCTGTGTCCTAATGTGTGTCCTGGAGAGACCACATCTGTGTGTCCTGTTTTAATGTGTGTGAGAGACCACATCTGTTTTAATGTGTCTGTCCTGGAGAGACCACCTGTGTGTGTCCTGTGTGTGGTGTGTGTCCTGTGTGTGGGTATGTGTGTCTCATGTGTGTGGGTGTGTGTCCTGTATGTGTGGGTGTGTGTCCTGTGTGTTGGTGTGTGTCCTGTGTGTGTGGGTGTGTGTCCTGTGTGTGTGTGTGTGTGCGTGTGTGTCCTGTGTGTGTGGGTGTGTGTCCTGTGTGTGTGTGTGTGTGTCCTGTGTGTGTGGGTGTGTGTCCTGTGTGTGTGGGTGTGTGTCCTGTGTGTGTGGGTGTGTGTCCTGTGTGTGTGGGTGTGTATCCTGTGTCTGTCCTGTGTGTGTGGGTGTGTGTCCTGTGTGTGTGGGTGTGTATCCTGTGTCTGTCCTGTGTGTGTGGGTGTGTGTCCTGTGTGTGTGGGTGTGTGTCCTGTGTGTGTCCTGTTTTGGGTATTTTTGTGTGTGCGCTTGTGTTAAGTATAACATTGCTGTTGCAACAACAGAGTTTACCATGGGATTAGCCAGGACAGTATGCCAAGCCCTTAAACAACAGAATAGATAGTTTACCATGGGATTAGCCTGGACAGTATGCCAAGCCCTTAAACAACAGAATAGATAGTTTACCATGGGATTAGCCTGGACAGTATGCCAAGCCCTTAAACAACAGAATAGATAGTTTACCATGGGATTAGCCAGGACAGTATGCCAAGCCCTTAAACAACAGAATAGATAGTTTACCATGGGATTAGCCTGGACAGTATGCCAAGCCCTTAAACAACAGAATAGATAGTTTACCATGGGATTAGCCTGGACAGTATGCCAAGCCCTTAAACAACAGAATAGATAGTTTACCATGGGATTAGCCTGGACAGTATGCCAAGCCCTTAAACAACAGAATAGATGTTTACCATGGGATTAGCCTGGACAGTATGCCAAGCAAGCCCTTAAACAACAGAATAGATAGTTTACCATGGGATTAGCCTGGACAGTATGCCAAGCCCTTAAACAACAGAATAGATAGTTTACCATGGGATTAGCCTGGACAGTATGCCAAGCCCTTAAACAACAGAATAGATAGTTTACCATGGGATTAGCCTGGACAGTATGCCAAGCCCTTAAACAACAGAATAGATAGTTTACCATGGGATTAGCCTGGACAGTATGCCAAACCCTTAAACAACAGAATAGATAGTTTACCATGGGATTAGCCTGGACAGTATTGCCAATGCCCTAAACAACAGAATAGATAGTTTACATGGGATTAGCCTGACAGTATGCCAAGCCCTTAAACAACAGAATAGATAGTTTACCATGGGATTAGCCTGGACAGTATGCCAAGCCCTTAAACAACAGAATAGATAGTTTACCATGGGATTAGCCTGGACAGTATGCCAAGCCCTTAAACAACAGAATAGATAGTTTACCATTGGATTAGCCTGGACAGTATGCCAAGCCCTTAAACAACAGAATAGATAGTTTACCATGGGATTAGCCAGGACAGTATGCCAAGCCCTTAAACAACAGAATAGATAGTTTACCATTGGATTAGCCTGGACAGTATGCCAAGCCCTTAAACAACAGAACAGTTATTTCAGAAAGAAAACACCACGTAGAAATATGTTTAACAACTTAAAGCTGAAATACCCTTCAAGGTGAAATACCCTTCAAGGTGAAATACCCTTCAAGCTGAAATACCCTTCAAGGTGAAATACCCTTCAAGGTGAAATACCCTTCAAGGTGAAATACCCTTCAAGCTGAAACACCCTTCAAGCTGAAATACCCTTCAAGGTGAAATACCCTTCAAGCTGAAATACCCTTCAAGCTGAAATACCCTTCAAGCTGAAATACCCTTCAAGGTGAAAACCCTTCTTGAAAAACCTTCCTTCAACCCTTCTCTGCTCAAACCTTCTCCAACCTATCTCCTGATTCTGCCTCCTCAACCCTCCTCTCCTCCCTTTCTGCATCCCTTGATTCTCTATGTCCCCTATCCTCCAGGCCGGCTCGGTCCTCCCCTCCTGCTCCGTGGCTCGACGACTCATTGCGAGCTCACAGAACAGGGCTCCGGGCAGCCGAGCGGAAATGGAGGAAAACTCGCCTCCCTGCGGACCTGGCATCCTTTCACTCCCTCCTCTCTACATTTTCCTCTTCTGTCTCTGCTGCTAAAGCCACTTTCTACCACTCTAAAGTTCAAGCATCTGCCTCTAACCCTAGGAAGCTCTTTGCCACCTTCTCCTCCCTCCTGAATCCTCCCCCCTCCCCCCCTCCCTCTCTGCAGATGACTTCGTCAACCATTTTGAAAAGAAGGTCGACGACATCCGATCCTCGTTTGCTAAGTCAAACGACACCGCTGGTTCTGCTCACACTGCCCTACCCTGTGCTCTGACCTCTTTCTCCCCTCTCTCTCCAGATGAAATCTCGCGTCTTGTGACGGCCGGCCGCCCAACAACCTGCCCGCTTGACCCTATTCCCTCCTCTCTTCTCCAGACCATTTCCGGAGACCTTCTCCCTTACCTCACCTCGCTCATCAACTCATCCCTGACCATTGGCTACGTCCCTTCTGTCTTCAAGAGAGCCAGAGTTGCACCCCTTCTGAAAAAACCTACACTCGATCCCTCCGATGTCAACAACTACAGACCAGTATCCCTTCTTTCTTTTCTCTCCAAAACTCTTGAACGTGCCGTCCTTGGCCAGCTCTCCCGCTATCTCTCTCAGAATGACCTTCTTGATCCAAATCAGTCAGGTTTCAAGACTAGTCATTCAACTGAGACTGCTCTTCTCTGTATCACGGAGGCCCTCCGCACTGCTAAAGCTAACTCTCTCTCCTCTGCTCTCATCCTTCTAGACCTATCGGCTGCCTTCGATACTGTGAACCATCAGATCCTCCTCTCCATCCTCTCCGAGTTGGGCATCCGGCACGGCCCACGCTTGAATTGCGTCCTACCTGACAGGTCGCTCCTACCAGGTGGCGTGGCGAGAATCTGTCTCCCTCACCACGCGCTCTCACCACTGGCGTCCCCCAGGGCTCTGTTCTAGGCCCTCTCCTATTCTCGCTATACACCAAGTCACTTGGCTCTGTCATAACCTCACATGGTCTCTCCTATCATTGCTATGCAGACGACACACAATTAATCTTCTCCTTTCCCCCTTCTGATGACCAGGTGGCGAATCGCATCTCTGCATGTCTGGCAGACATATCAGTGTGGATGACGGATCACCACCTCAAGCTGAACCTCGGCAAGACGGAGCTGCTCTTCCTCCCGGGAAGGACTGCCCGTTCCATGATCTCGCCATCACGGTTGACAACTCCATTGTGTCCTCCTCCCAGAGTGCTAAGAACCTTGGCGTGATCCTGGACAACACCCTGTCGTTCTCAACTAACATCAAGGCGGTGGCCCGTTCTTGTAGGTTCATGCTCTACAACATCCGCAGAGTACGACCCTGCCTCACACAGGAAGCAGCGCAGGTCCTAATCCAGGCACTTGTCATCTCCCGTCTGGATTACTGCAACTCGCTGTTGGCTGGGCTCCCTGCCTGTGCCATTAAACCCTACAACTCATCCAGAACGCCGCAGCCCGTCTGGTGTTCAACCTTCCCAAGTTCTCTCACGTCACCCCGCTCCTCCGCTCTCTCCACTGGCTTCCAGTTGAAGCTCGCATCCGCTACAAGACCATGGTGCTTGCCTACGGAGCTGTGAGGGGAACGGCACCTCAGTACCTCCAGGCTCTGATCAGGCCCTACACCCAAACAAGGGCACTGCGTTCATCCACCTCTGGCCTGCTCGCCTCCCTACCACTGAGGAAGTACAGTTCCCGCGCAGCCCAGTCAAAACTGTTTGCTGCTCTGGCCCCCAATGGTGGAACAAACTCCCTCACGACGCCAGGACAGCGGAGTCAATCACCACCTTCCGGAGACACCTGAAACCCCACCTCTTTCAGGAATACCTAGGATAGGATAAAGTAATCCTTCTCACCCCCTTAAAAGATTTAGATGCACTATTGTAAAGTGGCTGTTCCACTGGATGTCTTAAGGTGAACGCACCAATTTGTAAGTCGCTCTGGATAAGAGCGTCTGCTAAATGACTTAAATGTAATGTAATGTAAATGTAATATAAGTTGGTTAACCCTATCAAGTTTAGGCTAATGATAATGCAATATCAAAATCTATTCTACCTCGCGGCTATCTGATGCTAGGTTCGGATGCACTATTGTAAAGTGGCTGCTCCACTGGATGTCATAAGGTGAAAGCACCAATATGTAAGTCGCTCTGGATAAGAGCGTCTGCTAAATGACTTAAATGTATTGTAATGTATTGTATTGTATTGTAATGTATTGTATTGTATTGTATTGTATTGTATTGTATTGTATTGTATTGTAATGTATTGTAATGTAATGCATTGTATTGTATTGTATTGTATTGTAGTGTAATGTATTGTAATGTATTGTATTGTAATGTAATGTATTGTATTGTATTGTATTGTATTGTAATGTAATGTATTGTATTGTATTGTATTGTATTGTAATGTAATGTATTGTAATGTATTGTAATGTATTGTATTGTATTGTAATGTATTGTAATGTAATGTAATGTATTGTAATGTATTGTATTGTATTGTATTGTAATGTAATGTAATGTAATGTATTGTAATGTAATGTAATGTATTGTAATGTATTGTAGTGTAATGTATTGTAATGTATTGTAATGTAATGTAATGTATTGTATTGTAATGTAATGTATTGTATTGTAATGTATTGTAATGTATTGTATTGTATTGTAATGTATTGTAATGTAATGTAATGTATTGTAATGTATTGTAGTGTAATGTATTGTATTGTAATGTAATGTATTGTATTGTATTGAAATGTATTGTATTGTAATGTATTGTAATGTATTGTATTGTAATGTATTGTATAGATGCACTACTGTTCCACTGGATGTCATAAGGTGAATGCACCAATTTGTAAGTCGCTCTGGATAAGAGCGTCTGCTAAATGACTTAAATGTAAATGTAAATGTAAATACCCTTCAAGCTGAAATACCCTTCAAGCTGAAATACCCTTCAAGCTGAAATACCCTTCAAGCTGAAATACCCTTCAAGGTGAAATACCCTTCAAGCTGAAATACCCTTCAAGGTGAAATACTCTTCAAGCTGAAATACCCTTCAAGCTGAAATACCCTTCAAGGTGAAATACCCTTCAAGCTGAAATACCCTTCAAGCTGAAATACCCTTCAAGGTGAAATACCCTTCAAGGTGAAATACCCTTCAAGCTGAAATACCCTTCAAGCTGAAATACCCTTCAAGCTGAAATACCCTTCAAGGTGAAATAGTGTACCGTCTGATGTCTTGCCTGGGAGAGTTAGAAGCAGGTCACTGCTCTGGCAAGGCCCAGTCCTCAGAAGAGTGTGTGTGTGTGTGTGTGTGTGTGTGTGTGTGTGTGTAGTACTATCTGCGTGGGTACTGTAAATCCTCAAAGTCCTCACAAGGATAGTAAAACGAGGACAAAGGCTATTTTAAGATTAGGGGTTAGGGGTTAGAAAAATTTGATTTTGAATGGAAATCAATTTTAGGTCTCCAGATGGATATAACATACTGTGTGTATATATGTTTAAATATATATATATATATATATACATATAAAGGGCATGAGTTAGGTGAATTCATTTTAGGAGTCCGAGGAGTTAGTAGAATTAGTTATAGGAGTCCTAGGAGTTAGTGGGATTAGTTATAGGAGTCCTAGGAGTTAGTAGAATTAGTTATAGGAGTCCTAGGAGTTAGTGGGATTAGTTATAGGAGTCCTAGGAGTTAGTAGAATTAGTTATAGGAGTCCTAGGAGTTAGGGGAATTAGTTTTAGGAGTCCTAGGAGTTAGTGGAATACGTTTTAGGAGTTATTAGAATTATATGAGTCCTAGGAGTTAGTAGAATTAGTTTTAGGAGTCCTGGGAGTTAGTGGAATACGTTTTAGGAGTCCTAGGAGTTAGTGGAATACGTTTTAGGAGTCCTAGGAGTTAGTGGAACTATATGAGTCCTAGGAGTTAGTGGAACTATATGAGTCCTAGGAGTTAGTGGAACTATATGAGTCCTAGGAGTTAGTGGAACTATATGAGTCCTAGGAGTTAGTGGAACTATATGAGTCCTAGGAGTTAGTGGAACTATACGAGTCCTAGGAGTTAGTGGAACTATACGAGTCCTAGGAGTTAGTGGAACTATATGAGTCCTAGGAGTTAGTGGAACTATACGAGTCCTAGGAGTTAGTGGAACTATACGAGTCCTAGGAGTTAGTGGAACTATACGAGTCCTAGGAGTTAGTGGAACTATACGAGTCCTAGGAGTTAGTGGAACTATACGAGTCCTAGGAGTTAGTGGAACTATACGAGTCCTAGGAGTTAGTGGAACTATACGAGTCCTAGGAGTTAGTGGAACTATACGAGTCCTAGGAGTTAGTGGAACTATACGAGTCCTAGGAGTTAGTGGAACTATATGAGTCCTAGGAGTTAGTAGAACTATACGAGTCCTAGGAGTTAGTGGAACTATACGAGTCCTAGGAGTTAGTGGAACTATATGAGTCCTAGTAGTTAGTAGAACTATACGAGTCCTAGGAGTTAGTGGAACTATACGAGTCCTAGGAGTTAGTAGAACTATACGAGTCCTAGGAGTTAGTGGAATTATACGAGTCCTAGGAGTTAGTGGAACTATATGAGTCCTAGGAGTTAGTAGAACTATACGAGTCCTAGGAGTTAGTAGAACTATACGAGTCCTAGGAGTTAGTGGAACTATACGAGTCCTAGGAGTTAGTGGAACTATATGAGTCCTAGGAGTTAGTAGAACTATACGAGTCCTAGGAGTTAGTAGAACTATACGAGTCCTAGGAGTCACCACCATGTGTATAGATATAAATTGAATGAGTGAAATGTATATAGCTTATCATATGTTAGTGCAGTGTGTGTGTTACGCTTTGAACACACCGACAGCGCCATTGCATTTTGGTACGCCAGAATGACATTGCATTTCCAATGAAACGGCGTTGTGCAGCATTGCGTTAGAGGCAGTTGCAGTTCGTTCTGTGTGGTGCAGATGTTGGATTTATCGAAGGTACGAGTCAAACTGTATGAGTAGACGGCTTGACAGAAATGGGTGCAGAAGGTGAATGTTAAACTGTTGTTACACACACAGCTCACCATTCAGGCTACCTCGTGTTGTTAGGCTACCTCGTGTTGTTAGGCTACCTCGTGTTGTTAGACTACCTCGTGTTGATAGGCTACCTCGTGTTGATAGGCTACCTCGTGTTGATAGACTACCTCGTGTTGATAGACTACCTCGTGTTGATAGGCTACCTCGTGTTGATAGGCTACCTCGTGTTGATAGGCTACCTCGTGTTGATAGACTACCTCGTGTTGTTAGACTACCTCGTGTTGATAGGCTACCTCGTGTTGATAGGCTACCTCGTGTTGATAGGCTACCTCGTGTTGATAGACTACCTCGTGTTGATAGGCTACCTCGTGTTGATAGGCTACCTCGTGTTGGTAGGCTACCTCGTGTTGATAGGCTACCTCGTGTTGATAGGCTACCTCGTGTTGGTAGACTACCTCGTGTTGATAGGCTACCTCGTGTTGATAGGCTACCTCGTGTTGTTAGGCTACCTCGTGTTGATAGGCTACCTCGTGTTGATAGGCTACCTCGTGTTGGTAGACTACCTTGTGTTGTTAGGCTACCTCGTGTTGATAGGCTACCTCGTGTTGTTAGGCTACCTCGTGTTGATAGGCTACCTCGTGTTGGTAGACTACCTTGTGTTGTTAGGCTACCTCGTGTTGATAGGCTACCTCGTGTTGATAGGCTACCTCGTGTTGATAGGCTACCTCGTGTTGATAGGCTACCTCGTGTTGGTAGACTACCTCGTGTTGATAGGCTACCTCGTGTTGATAGGCTACCTCGTGCTGTTAGGCTACCTCGTGCTGATAGGCTACCTCGTGTTGATAGGCTACCTCGTGTTGATAGACTACCTCGTTGATAGACTACCTCGTGTTGATAGGCTACCTCGTGCTGATAGGCTACCCTCGTGCTGATAGGCTACCTCGTGTTGATAGGCTACCTCGTGTTGATAGGCTACCTCGTGTTGATAGACTACCTCGTGTTGATAGACTACCTCGTGTTGATAGGCTACCTCGTGTTGATAGGCTACCTCGTGTTGATAGGCTACCTCGTGTTGATTGACTACCTCGTGTTGATTGACTACCTCGTGTTGATAGGCTACCTCGTGTTGATAGACTTGTTGATAGGCTACCTCGTGTTGGTAGACTACCTCGTGTTGATAGGCTACCTCGTGTTGATAGGCTACCTTGTGTTGATAGGCTACCTCGTGTTGATTGACTACCTCGTGTTGATAGGCTACCTCGTGTTGATAGACTACCTCGTGTTGATAGACTACCTCGTGTTGGTAGACTACCTCGTGTTGATAGACTACCTCGTGTTGATAGACTACCTCGTGTTGATAGGCTACCTCGTGTTGATAGGCTACCTCGTGTTGATAGACTACCTCGTGTTGATAGACTACCTCGTGTTGGTAGACTACCTCGTTGGTAGACTACTGCTGGTAGACTACCTCGTGTTGGTAGACTACCTCGTGTTGGTAGACTACCTCGTGTTGGTAGACTACCTCGTGTTGGTAGACTACCTCGTGTTGGTAGACTACCTCGTGTTGGTAGACTACCTCGTGTTGGTAGGCTACCTCGTGTTGATAGGCTACCTCGTGTTGATAGGCTACCTTGTGTTGTTAGGCTACCTCGTGTTGATAGACTACCTTGTGTTGATAGGCTACCTCGTGTTGTTAGACTACCTCGTGTTGGTAGACTACCTCGTGTTGGTAGACTACCTCGTGTTGGTAGACTACCTCGTGTTGGTAGACTACCTCGTGTTGATAGGCTACCTCGTGTTGATAGGCTACCTCGTGTTGTTAGGCTACCTCGTGTTGTTAGGCTACCTCGTGTTGATAGGCTACCTCGTGTTGGTAGACTACCTCGTGTTGATAGGCTACCTCGTGTTGATAGACTACCTCGTGTTGATAGGCTACCTCGTGTTGATAGGCTACCTCGTGTTGATAGGCTACCTCGTGTTGATAGGCTACCTTGTGTTGTTAGGCTACCTCGTGTTGATAGACTACCTTGTGTTGATAGGCTACCTCGTGTTGTTAGGCTACCTCGTGTTGGTAGACTACCTCGTGTTGATAGGCTACCTCGTGTTGATAGGCTACCTTGTGTTGTTAGGCTACCTCGTGTTGATAGGCTACCTCGTGTTGATAGGCTACCTTGTGTTGATAGGCTACCTCGTGTTGATAGACTACCTCGTGTTGATAGGCTACCTCGTGTTGATAGGCTACCTCGTGTTGATAGGCTACCTTGTGTTGATAGGCTACCTCGTGTTGTTAGGCTACCTCGTGTTGATAGACTACCTCGTGTTGATAGGCTACCTCGTGTTGATAGGCTACCTTGTGTTGATAGGCTACCTCGTGTTGATAGACTACCTCGTGTTGATAGGCTACCTCGTGTTGATAGGCTACCTCGTGTTGTTAGGCTACCTCGTGTTGATAGACTACCTTGTGTTGATAGGCTACCTCGTGTTGTTAGGCTACCTCGTGTTGATAGACTACCTCGTGTTGATAGGCTACCTTGTGTTGATAGACTACCTCGTGTTGATAGGCTACCTCGTGTTGTTAGGCTACCTCGTGTTGATAGACTACCTCGTGTTGATAGGCTACCTCGTGTTGTTAGGCTACCTCGTGTTGATAGACTACCTCGTGTTGTTAGGCTACCTCGTATTGATAGGCTACCTCGTGTTGTTAGGCTACCTCGTGTTGATAGACTACCTCGTGTTGATAGGCTACCTCGTGTTGTTAGGCTACCTCGTGTTGATAGACTACCTCGTGTTGATAGGCTACCTCGTGTTGATAGACTACCTCGTGTTGATAGGCTACCTCGTGTTGTTAGGCTACCTCGTGTTGATAGGCTACCTCGTGTTGATAGACTACCTCGTGTTGATAGGCTACCTCGTGTTGACAGACTACCTCGTGTTGATAGGCTACCTCGTGTTGATAGGCTACCTCGTGTTGATAGACTACCTCGTGTTGTTAGGCTACCTCGTATTGATAGGCTACCTCGTGTTGTTAGGCTACCTCGTGTTGATAGACTACCTCGTGTTGATAGGCTACCTCGTGTTGATTGACTACCTCGTGTTGTTAGGCTACCTCGTGTTGATAGACTACCTCGTGTTGATAGGCTACCTCGTGTTGATAGACTACCTCGTGTTGATAATCTACCTCGTGTTGATAGGCTACCTCGTGTTGATAGGCTACCTCGTGTTGATTGACTACCTCGTGTTGTTAGGCTACCTCGTGTTGATTGACTACCTCGTGTTGATAGGCTACCTCGTGTTGATTGACTACCTCGTGTTGATAGGCTACCTGGTGTTGATTGACTATCTCGTGTTGATAGGCTACCTCGTGATGATTGACTACCTCGTGATGATTGACTACCTCGTGTTGATATGCTACCTCGTGTTGATAGGCTACCTGGTGTTGTTAGGCTACCTCGTGTTGATTGACTACCTCGTGATGATTGACTACCTCGTGTTGATAGGCTACCTGGTGTTGATTGACTATTGAATATTAATTTCTCTACTATAAGCCGCCTCCAACGTTGTTTTAGAGAATTTGTCAGTACGTCCAACCGGCCTCCCAACCGCTGACCACGTCTAACCACGCCAGCCCAGGACCTCCACATCCGGCTTCTTCACCTGCGGGATCGTCTGAGACCAGTTGATGAAACTGAGGAGTTTTTCTGTCTGTAATAAACCCCTTTTGTGGGGAAAAAATTATTCTGATTGGCTGGGCCTGACTCTCAAGTGGCTGGGCCTGACTCTCAAGTGGGTGGGCCTGGCTCTCAAGTGGGTGGGCCTGACTCTCAAGTGGCTGGGCCTGACTCTCAAGTGGCTGGGCCTGACTCTCAAGTGGCTGGGCCTGACTCTCAAGTGGGTGGGCCTGACTCTCAAGTGGGTGGGCCTGACTCTCAAGTGGCTGGGCCTGACTCTCAAGTGGCTGGGCCTGACTCTCAAGTGGCTGGGCCTGACTCTCAAGTGGGTGGGCCTGACTCTCAAGTGGGTGGGCCTGACTCTCAAGTGGCTGGGCCTGACTCTCAAGTGGCTGGGCCTGACTCTCAAGTGGCTGGGCCTGACTCTCAAGTGGCTGGGCCTGACTCTCAAGTGGGTGGGCCTGACTCTCAGGTGGGTGGGCCTATGCAGTCCCAGGCCCACCCATGACTGTGCCCATGCCCAGTCAATGTGAAATCCATAGATTAAGGCTTCATTAATTTATTTCCTTGTATGAAATGTAACTCAGTAAAATCGTTTAAACCGTAGCGTGTTGCAGTTTATATTTTTGTTCACTGTAGTTATAGTTGTTAAAAGTGTTTAAGAATTTACAGTTCAGCCTAAACATGAGGAAAGAGGTTTAAGTGTCGGTAGCTTGGCCGGTTCAAGAGTTACTGTTGTTGAGTTATATGCTAATTTATGCAAATGTTGGCAAATGTATATATTTATAGTTTCTAAAAGTTGTAATAATTGTACATGTAGAATAGCCTGAACATAAGTAAGTTGGTTTGGTGTCTCTAGCTTGGAACTGTTCAAGAGTTACTGTTGGTGAGTTGTATGCTAATTTATGCAAATTTGGGTAGTTATAGTTGATAAAGAGTTGAAAGAATTTGACGTTTGGATAGCCTGATTGTTTTAAAGGTAGTCTTGTAACTCAATATTGTCATTGGAGCGGGACCATTTTTTTAAAAGATTCCACTTTATTCCTATAGGTCTTATTTTAACCCATGTTAATTCATGCAATTCATAAAGTATACATAGTATTTAAAATGCTTTGACCATCAATCTGAGTTTGGGCCAGTTCCGAACATCTCATCTGCTGGGTTGGATGGTGAAATTACCATTCAAGTCAATGACCCTTTTATCTCATTTAAATCATATTTTAACTTTAATCCTATCAAAAATATTTTCTCAAACAATCTGAGTTGGGGCAGTCTGGACATTTGGAAGTTGGTTTTCGTGTTAAATGCTTAAATTGTTTAAGCTCTAGAGCGGGCTAATTAATTCAAAAATAATAATAATTGGACTATGTAAGAAATCTATTGTTGTGCTTTGCTCTGCAAGCATACCTAATAACAGTCATTTGAGTATGTAAGAAATCTATTGTTGTGCTTTGCCTCCACACCTAATGAGTATCATTGATTGGTGCTCTCTGTATCAGAACCTTATGCCCTGAGAGAGAGAGAGAGAGAAGAGTGACCAGTCAATACCAGGCGCTGAGCTACTGACTGACTGACTGACTGACTGACTGACTGGCTCTTTGTGTCCTGAGAGAGAGAACAGTGACCAGTCAATACCAGGCGCTGAGCTACTGACTGACTGACTGACTCCTTGTGTCCTGAGAGAGAGGGAGAACAGTGACCAGTCAATACCAGGCGCTGAGCTACTGACTGACTGACTGACTGACTGACTGACTGACTGACTGGCTTTGTGCCCTGAGAGAGAGGGAGAACAGTGACCAGTCAATACCAGGCGCTGAGCTACTGACTGACTGACTGACTGACTGACTGACTGACTGACTGACTGACTGACTGACTGGCTCTTTGTGTCCTGAGAGAGAGGGAGAACAGTGACCAGTCAATACCAGGCGCTGAGCTACTGACTGACTGACTGACTGACTGACTGACTGACTGACTGACTGACTGACTGACTGACTGACTGGCTCTTTGTGTCCTGAGAGAGAGGGAGAACAGTGACCAGTCAATACCAGGCGCTGAGCTACTGACTGACTGACTGGCTCCTTGTGTCTTGAGAGGGAGAACAGTGTAGATTCCAGTTGCATACCTAGTGCACTACTTTGATCAGAGGACATATATAGGACTATATAGGACATAGTATACCACTTGGAACAGAACTGGGATCTATTGTCTCTCATCTCGCTGAAACACAGATTCCGTATCCAGCTGCTGGCAAAGTATCAGGGCATTGTCTGTCAGTGCGATGGATGCACTCTCCATCCTGGTTCTTTATTCCATCGCTCTACCTGCTGGTGGACAGTAGGGGGCAGTATGTTTCTCTGAGGAAGAAGCTTGCCCCTTGATTCCATCCACAGCACAGGAACAAATAGCTGAGGGGAATTCAGATGTTTGCAGCTACAGTGTTGAAGTATGTGAAGAGTACTTGTAGGCTATACGAGGCAAAACTAGATATTATTGTAAATCAAAGATTAAATCTAAATGACCAGATTAGCCCACTGTAACAACAGATGAATAGATAATACTTAGGTACACTTAGGTAATACTTAGGTACACTTAGGTAATACTTAGGTACACTTAGGTACACTTAGGTAATACTTAGGTACACTTAAGTAATTTTAATTTTATTTCACCTTTATTTAACCAGGTAGGCTAGTTGAGAACAAGTTCTCATTTGCAACTGCGACCTGGCCAAGATAAATAATAGCAGTGTGAACAGACAACACAGAGTTACACATGGAGTAAACAATTAACAAGTCAATAACACAGTAGAAAAAAAGGGGGGAGTCTATATACAATGTGTGCAAAAGGCATGAGGTAGGCGAATAATTACAATTTTGCAGATTAACACTGGAGTGATAAATGATCAGATGGTCATGTACAGGTAGAGATATTGGTGTGCAAAAGAGCAGAAAAGTAAATAAATAAAACAGTATGGGGATGAGGTAGGTGAAAATGGGTGGGCTATTTACCAATAGACTATGTACAGCTGCAGCGATCGGTTAGCTGCTCAGATAGCTGATGTTTGAAGTTGGTGAGGGAGATAAAAGTATCCAACTTCAGCGATTTTTGCAATTCGTTCCAGTCACAGGCAGCAGAGTACTGGAACGAAAGGCGGCCGAATGAGGTGTTGGCTTTAGGGATGATCAATGAGATACACCTGCAGGAGCGCGTGCTACGGATGGGTGTTGCCATCGTGACCAGTGAACTGAGATAAGGCGGAGCTTTACCTAGCATGGACTTGTAGATGACCTGGAGCCAGTGGGTCTGGCGACGAATATGTAGCGAGGGCCAGCCGACTAGAGCATACAAGTCGCAGTGGTGGGTGGTATAAGGTGCTTTAGTGACAAAACGGATGACACTGTGATAGACTGCATCCAGTTTGCTGAGTAGAGTGTTGGAAGCCATTTTGTAGATGACATCGCCAAAGTCGAGGATCGGTAGGATAGTCAGTTTTACTAGGGTAAGCTTGGCGGCGTGAGTGAAGGAGGCTTTGTTGCGGAATAGAAAGCCGACTCTTGATTTGATTTTCGATTGGAGATGTTTGATATGAGTCTGGAAGGAGAGTTTGCAGTCTAGCCAGACACCTAGGTACTTATAGATGTCCACATATTCAAGGTCGGAACCATCCAGGGTGGTGATGCTAGTCGGGCATGCGGGTGCAGGCAGCGATCGGTTGAAAAGCATGCATTTGGTTTTACTAGCGTTTAAGAGCAGTTGGAGGCCACGGAAGGAGTGTTGTATGGCATTGAAGCTCGTTTGGAGGTTAGATAGCACAGTGTCCAATGACGGGCCGAAAGTATATAGAATGGTGTCGTCTGCGTAGAGGTGGATCAGGGAATCGCCCGCAGCAAGAGCAACATCATTGATATATACAGAGAAAAGAGTCGGCCCGAGAATTGAACCCTGTGGCACCCCCATAGAGACTGCCAGAGGACCGGACAGCATGCCCTCCGATTTGACACACTGAACTCTGTCTGCAAAGTAATTGGTGAACCAGGCAAGGCAGTCATCCGAAAAACCGAGGCTACTGAGTCTGCCGATAAGAATATGGTGATTGACAGAGTCGAAGGCCTTGGCAAGGTCGATGAAGACGGCTGCACAGTACTGTCTTTTATCGATGGCGGTAATGATATTGTTTAGTACCTTGAGCGTGGCTGAGGTGCACCCGTGACCGGCTCGGAAACCAGATTGCACAGCGGAGAAGGTACGGTGGGATTCGATATGGTCAGTGACCTGTTTGTTGACTTGGCTTTCGAAGACCTTAGATAAGCAGGGCAGGATGGATATAGGTCTGTAACAGTTTGGGTCCAGGGTGTCTCCCCCTTTGAAGAGGGGGATGACTGCGGCAGCTTTCCAATCCTTGGGGATCTCGGACGATATGAAACAGAGGTTGAACAGGCTGGTAATAGGGGTTGCGACAATGGCGGCGGATAGTTTCAGAAATAGAGGGTCCAGATTGTCAAGCCCAGCTGATTTGTACGGGTCCAGGTTTTGGAGCTCTTTCAGAACATCTGCTATCTGGATTTGGGTAAAGGAGAACCTGGAGAGGCTTGGGCGAGGAGCTGCGGGGGGGGCGGAGCTGTTGGCCGAGGTTGGAGAAGCCAGGCGGAAGGCATGGCCAGCCGTTGATAAATGTTTATTGAAGTTTTCGATAATCATGGATTTATCGGTGGTGACCGTGTTACCTAGCCTCAGTGCACTGGGCAGCTGGGAGGAGGTGCTCTTGTTCTCCATGGACTTCACAGTGTCCCAGAACTTTTTGGAGTTGGAGCTACAGGATGCAAACTTCTGCCTGAAGAAGCTGGCCTTAGCTTTCCTGACTGACTTTGTGTATTGGTTCCTGACTTCCCTGAACAGTTGCATATCACGGGGACTCTTCGATGCTATTGCAGTCCGCCACAGGATGTTTTTGTGCTGGTCGAGGGCAGTCAGGTCTGGAGTGAACCAAGGGCTGTATCTGTTCTTGGTTCTGCATTTTTTGAACGGAGCATGCTTATCTAAAATGGAGAGGAAGTTGCTTTTAAAGAATGACCAGGCATCCTCAACTGACGGGATGAGGTCAATGTCCTTCCAGGATACCCGGGCCAGGTCGATTAGGAAGGCCTGCTCACAGAAGTGTTTTAGGGAGCGTTTGACAGTGATGAGGGGTGGTCGTTTGACTGCGGCTCCGTAGCGGATACAGGCAATGAGGCAGTGATCGCTGAGATCCTGGTTGAAGACAGCGGAGGTGTATTTGGAGGGCCAGTTGGTCAGGATGACGTCTATGAGGGTGCCCTTGTTTACAGAGTTAGGGTTGTACCTGGTGGGTTCCTTGATGATTTGTGTGAGATTGAGGGCATCTAGCTTAGATTGTAGGACTGCCGGGGTGTTAAGCATATCCCAGTTTAGGTCACCTAACAGAACAAATTCTGAAGCTAGATGGGGGGGCGATCAATTCACAAATGGTGTCCAGGGCACAGCTGGGAGCTGAGGGGGGTCGGTAGCAGGCGGCAACAGTGAGAGACTTATTTCTGGAGAGAGTAATTTTCAAAATTAGTAGTTCGAACTGTTTGGGTATGGACCTGGAAAGTATGACATTACTTTGCAGGCTATCTCTGCAGTAGACTGCAACTCCTCCCCTTTGGCAGTTCTATCTTGACGGAAGATGTTATAGTTGGGTATGGAAATCTCTGAATTTTTGGTGGCCTTCCTGAGCCAGGATTCAGACACAGCAAGGACATCAGGGTTAGCAGAGTGTGCTAAAGCAGTGAGTAAAACAAACTTAGGGAGGAGGCTTCTGATGTTGACATGCATGAAACCAAGGCTTTTTCGATCACAGAAGTCAACAAATGAGGGTACCTGGGGACATGCAGGGCCTGGGTTTACCTCCACATCACCCGCGGAACAGAGAAGGAGTAGTATGAGGGTGCGGCTAAAGGCTATCAAAACTGGTCGCCTAGAGCGTTGGGGACAGAGAATAAGAGGAGCAGGTTTCTGGGCATGGTAGAATATATTCAGGGCATAATGCGCAGACAGGGGTATGGTGGGGTGCGGGTACAGCGGAGGTAAGCCCAGGCCCCGGGTGATGATGAGAGAGGTTGTATCTCTGGACATGCTGGTTGTAATGGGTGAGGTCACCGCATGTGTGGGAGGTGGGACAAAGGAGTTATCAGGGGTATGAAGAGTGGAACTAGGGGGTCCATTGTGAACTAAAACAATGATAACTAACCTGAACAACAGTATACAAGGCATATTGACATTCGAGAGAGACATACAGCGAGGCATACAGTAATCACAGGTGTTGAATTGGGAAAGCTAGCTAAAACAGTAGGTTAGACAACAACAGCTAATCAGCTGGCACGACAACAGCAGGTAAAATGGCGTTGACTAGGCAACGGGGCCAACAGATAAAACAAACAAGCAGAATGGAGTACCGTGATTAATGGACAGTCCAGAGTGCATCAGCTATGTGGCCAAGAGATCAGTGTCCAGGGGGCAGCGGTGGATGGGGCAGGGAAGCTGGACTGGCGAGTGTTATCCAGGTTAAGAAAAACGAACAATGACTAAATAGCTTGTAGCTAGTTAGCTGGTTAGCTTCTGGAGGTTCTTGAGTGTGTTCTAATTTTTTTTAAAATAATAGCGATTCCGTATCACATTGGGTGAGGCAGGTTTCCGGAAGGTATAAACAAATTAAAAATCAAAAAGAGATAGAAAGTAAATATGGGAGTTTGGGACACGGCGATGCAGATGGTTAGCAGGCCTGTGCTAGCAAGCTAACAGTTCGTAGATAGCTAGATAGCTAGATAGCTAGTTGTGAAGACCCAGCTGAAAAATGTTCCATTTGCGGTGGGAATCCGGGGAAGAAATCGGTGGATGAAAAAAATAAATAGGTCCGTTATGCTCTGGTTAGAGTCGCGTTGTTCGAACTGGCGAGAGCTTTCCGGGCTGAAGGTTAGCTGATGACCGGTTAGCTGAAGACCGCTAGCATGGCTAGTGGTTTGCTGGCTAGCTAGCTTCAGTTGAGCTTCAGTTGAGGGGTTCCGGTTCCGAAGTAAATATAAATATAAATACTTTAGGAAAAATAGCTACATTGGGTGAGGCGGGTTGCAGGAGAGTATTTGGAAGCTTAGGTTTAGCAAAAAGTTTTTAAAGAGATATGCGAAGAAAAATATGTAAAAAACGAAGGAGATATATACAGGGGACACAACACGACAGGACTTACTGCTACGCCATCTTGGAAACTGAGGTACACTTAGGTAATACTTAGGTACACTTAGGTAATACTTAGGTACACTTAAGTAATACTTAGGTACACTTAGGTAATACTTAGGTACACTTAGGTAATACTTAGGTACACTTAAGTAATACTTAGGTACACTTAAGTAATAAGTGTGACCGATATGAGAAATATTAAAGATTGTTTTCCACAATTGATGCCTTTCAGAGAATACATACAATAGAGACATCTGGACGATCAGCCACTGATCTAGCAGACATCTGGTCTAGCAGACATCTGGACGATCAGTCACTGATCTAGCAGACATCTGGACCATCAGTCACTGATCTAGCAGACATCTGGACCATCAGTCACTGATCTAGCAGACATCTGGACCATCAGTCACTGATCTAGCAGACATCTGGACCATCAGTCACTGATCTAGCAGACATCTGGACCATCAGTCACTGATCTAGCAGACATCTGGACCATCAGTCACTGATCTAGCAGACATCTGGACAATCAGTCACTGATCTAGCAGACATCTGGACCATCAGTCACTGATCTAGCAGACATCTGGACCATCAGTCACTGATCTAGCAGACATCTGGACCATCAGTCACTGATCTAGCAGACATCTGGACCATCAGTCACTGATCTAGCAGACATCTGGACCATCAGTCACTGATCTAGCAGACATCTGGACAATCAGTCACTGATCTAGCAGACATCTGGACAATCAGTCACTGATCTAGCAGACATCTAGACAATCAGTCACTGATCTAGCAGACATCTGGACAATCAGTCACTCATCTAGCAGACATCTGGACAATCAGTCACTGATCTAGCAGACATCTGGACAATCAGTCACTGATCTAGCAGACATCTGGACAATCAGTCACTGATCTAGTAGACATCTGGACCATCAGTCACTGATCTAGCAGACATCTGGACAATCAGTCACTGATCTAGTAGACATCTGGACCATCAGTCACTGATCTAGCAGACATCTGGACCATCAGTCACTGATCTAGCAGACATCTGGACCATCAGTCACTGATCTAGCAGACATCTGGACCATCAGTCACTGATCTAGCAGACATCTGGACCATCAGTCACTGATCTAGCAGACATCTGGACAATCAGTCACTGATCTAGCAGACATCTGGACCATCAGTCACTGATCTAGCAGACATCTGGACCATCAGTCACTGATCTAGCAGACATCTGGACCATCAGTCACTGATCTAGCAGACATCTGGACCATCAGTCACTGATCTAGCAGACATCTGGACCATCAGTCACTGATCTAGCAGACATCTGGACAATCAGTCACTGATCTAGCAGACATCTGGACAATCAGTCACTGATCTAGCAGACATCTGGACAATCAGTCACTGATCTAGCAGACATCTGGACAATCAGTCACTCATCTAGCAGACATCTGGACAATCAGTCACTGATCTAGCAGACATCTGGACAATCAGTCACTGATCTAGTAGACATCTGGACCATCAGTCACTGATCTAGCAGACATCTGGACAATCAGTCACTGATCTAGTAGACATCTGGACAATCAGTCACTGATCTAGCAGACATGTGGACAATCAGTCACTGATCTAGTAGACATCTGGACCATCAGTCACTGATCTAGTAGACATCTGGACCATCAGTCACTGATCTAGCAGACATCTGGACAATCAGTCACTGATCTAGTAGACATCTGGACCATCAGTCACTGATCTAGCAGACATCTGGACAATCAGTCACTGATCTAGTAGACATCTGGACAATCAGTCACTGATCTAGCAGACATGTGGACAATCAGTCACTGATCTAGTAGACATCTGGACCATCAGTCACTGATCTAGCAGACATCTGGACCATCAGTCACTGATCTAGTAGACATCTGGACCATCAGTCACTGATCTAGCAGACATCTGGACAATCAGTCACTGATCTAGCAGACATCTGGACAATCAGTCACTGATCTATCAGACATCTGGACAATCAGTCACTGATCTAGCAGACATCTGGACAATCAGTCACTCCATCTAGCAGACATCTGGGCGATCAGTCACTCCATCTATCAGACATCTGGACGATCAGTCACTCCATCTATCAGACATCTGGACGATCAGTCACTCCATCTAGCAGACATCTGGGCGATCAGTCACTCCATCTAGCAGATCAGTCACTCCATCTATTAGACATCTGGGCGATCAGTCACTCCATCTATTAGACATCTGGGCGATCAGTCACTCCATCTATCAGACTTTACTGAAGAAAATAGCACAAAGTCAAACAAATCCCAATGTGCCACAAAACCAGCCTGAAACGTACCGACCTTAACAATCACACACAAAGACATTAATTATTTTAGTTATCTGTTATTTTACCAGGTCAGTTGACTGAGAACACGTTCTCATTTGCAGCAACAACATGGGGAATAGTTACAGGGGAGAGGAGGGGGATGAATGAGCCAATTGTAAACTGGGGTTTATTAGGTGACCGTGTTGGTTTGAGGGCCAGATTGGGAATTTAGCCAGGACACCGGGGTTAACACCCCTACTCTTACGATAAGTGCCATGGGATCTTTAATGACCTCAGAGCGTCAGGACACCCGTTTAACGTCCCATCCGAAAGATGGCACCCTACCCAGGGCAGTGTCCCCAATCACTGCCCTGGGGAATTGGGATATTTTTTTAGACCAGAGGAAAGAGTGCCTCCTACTGGCCCTCCAACACCACTTCCAGCAGCATCTGGTCTCCCATCCAGGTACTGACTAGGCCAACCCTGCTTAGCTTCAGAAGCAGGCCAGCAGTGGTATGCAGGGTGGTATGCTGGGTGGTATGCAGGGTGTTATGCTGGGTAGTATGCAGGGTGGTATGCTGGGTGGTATGCTGCGTGGTATGCAGGGTAGTATGCAGGGTGGTATGCTGGGTGGTATGCTGGGTGGTATGCAGGGTGGTATGCTGGGTGGTATGCCGGGTGGTATGCTGGGTGGTAAGCCGGGTGGTATGCTGGGTGGTATGCTGGGTGGTATGCCGGGTGGTATGCTGGGTGGTATGCTGGGTGGTATGCAGGGTGGTATGCTGGGTGGTATGCTGCGTGGTATGCAGGGTGGTATATATATATATATATATATATATATAGAGAGAGAGAGAGACAGAAAGAGAGAACTGAGAGAGAGAGAGAGAGAGATATAGAGACAGAGAGAGAGAGAGAGAGACAGACAGACAGACAGACAGACAGACAGACAGACAGACAGACAGAGTGAAAGTGGTGATACAGAGATAAGATCGATATTAACGATAACAACCAACATATTCCTCAAGGACTTTCTCCCCACCTTCAACCTGCGCGTGTGTGTGGGTGTGTGCGCGTGCGCGCGTGTGTGTGTGTGCGTGTGCATGTGTGTGTGTGCATGTTTGTGTTTGCGAGTGCGCATCGGAGACAGATGTTTGACCACTGAGGCTTGGATGCCGTGGGCACTGTGTGTTCTAGAAAATCCCAGCACAGATGCTGCTACCTGGTGTTCACTGGGCTCCAACACCAGGCCACTCAGCCAATCATGGACAAGACAAAGTAATATGGAGTCAGATTGCTTACGGATCAGTCAGCTCAGATTCATTCTACAAAGGTGAATATGCAACATTAGCTGTAACGTTTTTGCTGAAATGTTACTTGGTACTTGAGTTGTACGGGAAATCACATGTCTAATAACCGTCTACCACAAACGTTGTGTCAAATACATTGTATATCTGTTGGACCATAATGCATCATGTTCAGTCCACTGTATCTACTGACCTTTGTCGCGAGGAGACAGCAAATGTCCACACGGTCCCAAACAGAAGAGGAGACAGCAGATGTCCACACGGTCCCAAACAGAAGAGGAGACAGCAGATGTCCACACGGTCCCAAACAGAAGAGGAGACAGCAGATGTCCACACGGTCCCAAACAGAAGAGGAGACAGCAGATGTCCACACGGTCCCAAACAGAAGAGGAGACAGCAGATGTCCACACGGTCCCAAACAGAAGAGGAGACAGCAGATGTCCACACGGTCCCAAACAGAAGAGGAGACAGCAGATGTCCACACGCACGGTCCCAAACAGGAGAGGAGACAGCAGATGTCCACACGGTCCCAAACAGAAGAGGAGACAGCAGATGTCCACACGGTCCCAAACAGAAGAGGAGACAGCAGATGTCCACACGATCCCAAACAGAAGAGGAGACAGCAGATGTCCACACGGTCCCAAACAGAAGAGGAGACAGCAGATGTCCACACGGTCCCAAACAGGAGAGGAGACAGCAGATGTCCACACGGTCCCAAACAGAAGAGGAGACAGCAGATGTCCACACGGTCCCAAACAGAAGAGGAGACAGCAGATGTCCACACGGTCCCAAACAGAAGAGGAGACAGCAGATGTCCACACGGTCCCAAACAGAAGAGGAGACAGCAGATGTCGGTCCCAAACAGAAGAGGAGACAGCAATGTCCACACGGTCCCAAACAGAAGCAGATCTCCACACGGTCCCAAACAGAAGAGGAGACAGCAGATGTCCACACGGTCCCAAACAGAAGAGGAGACAGCAGATGTCCACACGGTCCCAAACAGAAGAGGAGACAGCAGATGTCCACACGGTCCCAAACAGAAGATGAGACAGCAGATGTCCACACGGTCCCAAACAGAAGAGCAGCAGATGTCCACACGGTCCCAAACAGAAGAGGAGACAGCAGATGTCCACACGGTCCCAAACAGAAGAAGGAGACAGCAGATGTCCACACGGTCCCAAACAGAAGAGGAGACAGCAGATGTCCACACGGTCCCAAACAGAAGAGGAGACAGCAGATGTCCACACGGTCCCAAACAGAAGAGGAGACAGCAGATGTCCACACGGTCCCAAACAGAAGAAGAGACAGCAGATGTCCACACGGTCCCAAACAGGAGAGGAGACAGCAGATGTCCACACGGTCCCAAACAGAAGAGGAGACAGCAGATGTGTCCCAAAAAAGAAGAGGAGACAGCAGATGTCCCAGATGTCCACACGGTCCCAAACAGGAGAGGAGACAGCAGATGTCCACATGGTCCCAAACAGAAGAGGAGACAGCAGATGTCCACACGGTCCCAAACAGAAGAGGAGACAGCAGATGTCCACACGGAGCAGATGTCCACACGGTCCCAAACAGAAGACGAGACAGCAGATGTCCACACGGTCCCAAACAGAAGAGAGGAGACAGCAGATGTCCACACGGTCCCAAACAGAAGAGGAGACAGCAGATGTCCACACGGTCCCAAACAGAAGAGGAGACAGCAGATGTCCACACGGTCCCAAACAGAAGAGGAGACAGCAGATGTCCACACGGTCCCAAAAGAAGAGGAGACAGCAGATGTCCACACGGTCCCAAACAGAAGAAGAGACAGCAGATGTCCACACGGTCCCAAACAGGAGAGGAGACAGCAGATGTCCACACGGTCCCAAACAGAAGAGGAGACAGCAGATGTCTACACGGATCCAAACAGAAGAGGAGACAGCAGATGTCCACAAGGTCCCAAACAGAAGAAGAGACAGCAGATGTCCACACGGTCCCAAACAGAAGAGGAGACAGCAGATGTCCACACGGTCCCAAACAGAGAGAGCAGATGTCCACACGGTCCCAAACAGAAGAGGAGACAGCAGATGTCCACACGGTCCCAAACCAGCAGATGTCCACACGGTCCCAAACAGGAGAGGAGACAGCAGATGTCCACACGGTCCCAAACAGAAGAGGAGACAGCAGATGTCCACACGGTCCCAAACAGAAGAGGAGACAACAGATGTCCACACGGTCCCAAACAGAAGAGGAGACAGCAGATGTCCACACGGTCCCAAACAGAAGAGGAGACAGCAGATGTCCACACGGTCCCAAACAGAAGAGGAGACAGCAGATGTCCACACGGTCCCAAACAGAAGAGGAGACAGCAGATGTCCACACGGTCCCAAACAGAAGAGGAGACACAGATGTCCACGGTCCCAAACAGGAGAGGAGACAGCAGATGTCCACACGGTCCCAAACAGGAGAGGAGACAGCAGATGTCCACACGGTCCCAAACAGAAGAGGAGACAGCAGATGTCCACACGGTCCCAAACAGAAGAGGAGACAGCAGATGTCCACACGGTCCCAAACAGAAGAGGAGACAGCAGATGTCCACACGGTCCCAAACAGAAGAGGAGACAGCAGATGTCCACACGGTCCCAAACAGAAGAGGAGACAGCAGATGTCCACACGGTCCCAAACAGAAGAGGAGACAGCAGATGTCCACACGGTCCCAAACAGGAGAGGAGACAGCAGATGTCCACACGGTCCCAAACAGAAGAGGAGACAGCAGATGTCCACACGGTCCCAAAAAGAAGAGGAGACAGCAGATGTCCACACGGTCCCAAACAGAAGAGGAGACAGCAGATGTCCACACGGTCCCAAACAGAAGACGAGACAGCAGATGTCCACACGGTCCCAAACAGAAGAGGAGACAGCAGATGTCCACACGGTCCCAAACAGAAGACGAGACAGCAGATGTCCACACGGTCCCAAACAGAAGAGGAGACAGCAGATGTCCACACGGTCCCAAACAGAAGAGGAGACAGCAGATGTCCACACGGTCCCAAACAGGAGAGGAGACAGCAGATGTCCACACTGTCCCAAACAGAAGAGGAGACAGCAGATGTCCACACGGTCCCAAACAGAAGAGGAGACAGCAGATGTCCACACGGTCCCAAACAGAAGAGGAGACAACAGATGTCCACACGGTCCCAAACAGAAGAGGAGACAAACACTCTGCAGGTGTCTCTCCTACCACGAGGAGGGATGGAGGGCACCACTGCTATGTACATTGAGTCATTGGACTCTGGTCATTTTAATCATGTTTACTGTTTTACTCAATTACACTCAGATGTTATTTGTTACCTGCTCCGAATACAACAGGTGTAGACTGTACTGTGAAATGCTGAATACAACAGGTGTAGACTGTATCCAGAGAACACTGATACCCCAGAGAACACTGATACTCCAGCTGCTCTTTCTTCATCTGACTACGTTTTCTCTCATAGTTCATCTGGTCATAGTATGGTTGCACACTCATTTCTCCTACTCATCTCTCCTACCTCAAGATGTTTTCCTTTCTCCCTCTCTCACCTGTCCATCTCCTCATTTGAATTCCATGCTGTCACTGTCACCAATCCACTGAAGCTTAACATTTACTGTCATCTATCGCCAACCAGGTGTTCTTGGAGAGTTCCTCAATGAGCTAGACACCTTGGAGAGTTCCTCAATGAGCTAGACACCTCGGAGAGTTCCTCAATGAGCTAGACACCTCGGAGAGTTCCTCAATGAGCTTGACACCTTGGAGAGTTCCTCAATGAGCTTGACACCTTGGAGAGTTCCTCAATGAGCTAGACACCTTGGAGAGTTCCTCAATGAGCTAGACACCTTGGAGAGTTCCTCAATGAGCTAGACACCTCGGAGAGTTCCTCAATGAGCTAGACACTTTGGAGAGTTCCTCAATGAGCTTGACACCTTGGAGAGTTCCTCAATGAGCTTGACACCTTGGAGAGTTCCTCAATGAGCTAGACACCTTGGAGAGTTCCTCAATGAGCTAGACACCTTGGAGAGTTCCTCAATGAGCTAGACACCTCGGAGAGTTCCTCAATGAGCTAGACACCTTGGAGAGTTCCTCAATGAGCTAGACACCTCGGAGAGTTCCTCAATCAGCTTGACACCTTGGAGAGTTCCTCAATGAGCTTGACACCTTGGAGAGTTCCTCAATGAGCTAGACACCTCGGAGAGTTCCTCAATGAGCTAGACACCTGGGAGAGTTCCTCAATGAGCTAGACACCTCGGAGAGTTCCTCAATGAGCTAGACACCTTGGAGAGTTCCTCAATGAGCTAGACACCTTGGAGAGTTCCTCAATTAGCTTGACACCTTGGAGAGTTCCTCAATTAGCTTGACACCTTGGAGAGTTTCTCAATCAGCTTGACACCTTGGAGAGTTTCTCAATCAGCTTGACACCTTGGAGAGTTCCTCAATGAGCTAGACACCTTGGAGAGTTCCTCAATGAGCTAGACACCTCGGAGAGTTCCTCAATGAGCTAGACACCTCGGAGAGTTCCTCAATGAGCTTGACACCTTGGAGAGTTCCTCAATGAGCTTGACACCTTGGAGAGTTCCTCAATGAGCTTGACACCTTGGAGAGTTCCTCAAGGAGCTAGACACCTTGGAGAGTTCCTCAATGAGCTATACACCTCGGAGAGTTCCTCAATGAGCTAGACACCTTGGAGAGTTCCTCAATGAGCTAGACACCTCGGAGAGTTCCTCAATCAGCTTGACACCTTGGAGAGTTCCTCAATGAGCTTGACACCTTGGAGAGTTCCTCAATGAGCTAGACACCTCGGAGAGTTCCTCAATGAGCTATACACCTTGGAGAGTTCCTCAATGAGCTAGACACCTCGGAGAGTTCCTCAATGAGCTAGACACCTTGGAGAGTTCCTCAATTAGCTTGACACCTTGGAGAGTTCCTCAATTAGCTTGACACCTTGGAGAGTTTCTCAATCAGCTTGACACCTTGGAGAGTTTCTCAATCAGCTTGACACCTTGGAGAGTTCCTCAATGAGCTTGACACCTTGATAAGCTAATTTCCTGACAATGGTTCACCGCTCTTCGTACTTGGCGCCTTCAATCTCCCGACGTCCGCCTTTGATTCATTTCTTTCAACTCTTTCTTTACCCTCCTTGCCTCTTTTGACCTCATCCTGTCCCAGTCTCCTCCCACTTTCCCAATCCCCTCCCACTTCCCCAGTCCCCTCCCAATTTTCCCAATCCCCTCCCACTTTTCCAGTCCCCTCCCACTTTCACAAGGCAATACGCCTTACCTCATCTTTACTAGAGGCTGTTCTCCTACTAATCTCACTGTAACTCCCCTCCAGGTCTCTGTTCTCCTACTAATCTTACTGTAACCCCCTCCAGGTCCCTGTTCTCCTACTAGTCTCACTGTACCCCCTCCAGGTCCCTGTTCTCCTACTAATCTCACTGTACCCCCTCCAGGTCTCTGTTCTCCTACTATTCTCACTGTAACCTCTCATGGCTGGGCGTCTCAGACTCTATCAGATCCTCCTCTTCCCCCTCTCAGGGCTGGGTGTCTCAGGCTCTATCAGATCCTCCTCTCCCCCAGGGCTGGGCGTCTCAGGCTCTATCAGTTCCTCCTCTCCCCCCTCTCAGGGCTGGGCGTCTCAGGCTCTATCAGATCCTCCTCTTCCCCCTCTCAGGGCTGGGTATCTCAGGCTCTATCAGATCCTCCTCTCCACCCTCTCAGGGCTGGGTGTCTCAGGCTCTATCAGATCCTCCTCTCCCCCCTCTCAGGGCTGGGTATCTCAGGCTCTATCAGATCCTCCTCTCCACCCTCTCAGGGCTGGGCGTCTCAGGCTCTCCGATCCTCCTCTCCACCCTCTCAGGGCTGGGTATCTCAGGCTCTATCAGATCCTCCTCTCCACCCTCTCAGGGCTGGGTGTCTCAGGCTCTCAGATCCCCTCCTCTCCCCCTCTCAGGGCTGGGTATCTCAGGCTCTATCAGATCCTCCTCTCCACCCTCTCAGGGCTGGGTGTCTCAGGCTCTATCAGATCCTCCTCTCCACCCTCTCAGGGCTGGGCGTCTCAGGCTCTATCAGATCCTCCTCTCCACCCTCTCAGGGCTGGGCGTCTCAGGCTCTGTACACTCCTGGATTGCATCCTACGTGGCATGCCGCTCCTACCATGTGAGGTGGAGAGGATCTGTGTCTGCACCACATACTCTCACTACTGGTGTCCCCCAGGGCTTGGTTCTAGGCCCTCTCCTCTTCTCTCTGTACACCAAGGCACTCAGCTCCATCATATCCTCACATGGTCTCTCCTATCATTGCTATGCGTATGACACTCAACTACTTTTCTCCTTCCCCCTTCTGACACCCAGGTGGCGACACGCATCTCAGCTTGGATGTCGGCCCTTAAGCTCAAACTCCACAAGATGGAGCTGCTTTTCCTCCCGGGGAAGGCCTGGTCGCTCAAAGACCTCTCCATCACGGTTGACAATTTCACAGTGTAACCCTACCAGATTGCAAAGAAACATGGCGTGACACTGGACATTCTCTACAGAGGCTCTCTCCGTCTGGACTACTGCAACTCTCTGTTGGCTGGGCTCTGTGCTGGGCTGGGCTCCCTGCTGGGCTGGGCTCCGTGCTGGGCTGGGCTCCGTGCTGGGTTGGGCTCCGTGCTGGGCTGGGCTCCGTGCTGGGCTGGGCTCCGTGCTGGGCTGGGCTCCGTGCTGGGTTGGGCTCCGTGCTGGGCTGGGCTCCGTGCTGGGCTGGGCTCCGTGCTGGGCTGGGCTCCGTGCTGGGCTGGGCTCCGTGCTGGGCTGGGCTCCGTTCTGGGCTGGGCTCCGTGCTGGGCTGGGCTCCGTGCTGGGCTGGGCTCCGTTCTGGGCTGGGCTCCGTGCTGGGCTGGGCTCTGTGCTGGGCTTGGCTCTGTGCTGGGCTGGGCTCCGTGCTTGTGCCTTCAAACCCCTGCAATTTATCCAAAACGCTGCAGCCCACATGGTTTTCAACCTTCTCACGTTCTCTCATGTCTCTTCCTCCACACACTCCGCTGGCTTCCAGTCGAAGCTCACATCCACTACAAGAGTCTCTACCCCTCTCCTCATCCAGCTCTCATTCACCATCAATCATCCTAGATATACTGAGGAGGGAGTCTCTACCCCTCTCCTCATCCAGCTCTCATTCACCATCAATCATCCTAGATATACTGAGGAGGGAGCCTCTCTCTCTCACACACGCCACACCTCAGTCCAACACACACCTCAGCCCAACACACACACCTCAGTTCATCACACACACCTCAGCCCAACACACACACCTCAGTCCAGCACACACACCTCAGTCCAGCACACACACCTCAGTCCAGCACACACACCTCAGCCCAGCACACACACCTCAGCCCAACACACACACCTCAGCCCAACACACACACCTCAGTCCAACACACACACCTCAGCCCAACACACACACCTCAGTCCAGCAGACACACCTCAGCCCAACGCACACACCTCAGTCCAACACACACACCTACATAGGGAATATGGCCCTGGTCTAAAGTCGTGTACTACATAGGGAATATGGCCCTGGTCTAAAGTAGTGCACTACATAGGGAAAAGGGTGCAATTTGGAACTCAGATTCTCTCTACCCATGTGTTGTGGCTGTGTTAGTCTGGATAAGAAAGTGGATTAGTTTCACATAGTTTGGGATGGATGCCTGGAAGGTGATTCATGATTTGTGGTGATATAGGCCATTTATGTGACTAAACACAGGCCCATTGCCAAGGGACAGTAATATTCCTCTTATCAGAGATAACGTTGAGATCTATCCAGGCTCCTGTTATCAGAGATAACAAGATCTATCCAGTCTCCTGTTATCAGAGATAACAAGATCTATTCAGACTCCTCTTATCAGAGATACCGTTGAGATCTATCCAGTCTCCTCTTATCAGAGATGACAAGACATATCCAGTCTCCTGTTATCAGAGATAATGTTGAGATCTATCCAGTCTCCTGTTATCAGAGATAACGTTGAGATCTATCCAGTCTCCTGTTATCAGAGATAACGTTGAGATCTATCCAGTCTCCTCTTATCAGAGATAATGTTGAGATCTATTCAGTCTCCTCTTATCAGAGATAACGTTGAGATCTGTCCAATCTCATGTTATCAGAGATAACGTTGAGATCTATCCAGTCTCCTCTTATCAGAGATAACGTTGAGATCTATCCAATCTCCTGTTATCAGAGATAACATTGAGATCTGTCCAATCAAATCAAATCAAATCAAATCAAATTTATTTATATAGCCCTTCGTACATCAGCTGATATCTCAAAGTGCTGTACAGAAACCCAGCCTAAAACCCCAAACAGCAAACAATGCAGGTGTAAAAGCACGGTGGCTAGGAAAAACTCCCTAGAAAGGCCAAAACCTAGGAAGAAACCTAGAGAGGAACCAGGCTATGTGGGGTGCCCAGTCCTCTTCTGGCTGTGCCGGGTAGAGATTATAACAGAACATGACCAAGATGTTCAAATGTTCATAAATGACCAGCATGGTCGAATAATAATAAGGCAGAACAGTTGAAACTGGAGCAGCAGCACAGTCAGGTGGACTGGGGACAGCAAGGAGTCATCATGTCAGGTAGTCCTGGGGCACGGTCCTAGGGCTCAGGTCCTCCGAGAGAGAGAAAGAAAGAGAGAATTAGAGAGAGCATATGTGGGGTGGCCAGTCCTCTTCTGGCTGTGCCGGGTGGAGATTATAACAGAACGTGGCCAAGATGTTCAAATGTTCATAAATGACCAGCATGGTTGAATAATAGTAAGGCAGAACAGTTGAAACTGGAGCAGCAGCATGGCCAGGTGGACTGGGGACAGCAAGGAGTCATCATGTCAGGTAGTCCTGGGGCATGGTCCTAGGGCTCAGGTCCTCCGAGAGAGAGAAAGAAAGAGAGAAGGAGAGAATTAGAGAACGCACACTTAGATTCACACAGGACACCGAATAGGACAGGAGAAGTACTCCAGATATAACAAACTGACCCTAGCCCCCCGACACATAAACTACTGCAGCATAAATACTGGAGGCTGAGACAGGAGGGGTCAGGAGACACTGTGGCCCCATCCGAGGACACCCCCGGACAGGGCCAAACAGGAAGGATATAACCCCACCCACTTTGCCAAAGCACAGCCCCCACACCACTAGAGGGATATCTTCAACCACCAATTTACCATCCTGAGACAAGGCCGAGTATAGCCCACAAAGATCTCCGCCACGGCACAACCCAAGGGGGGGGCGCCAACCCAGACAGGCTGACCACAACAGTGAATCAACCCACCCAGGTGACGCACCCCCCCCAGGGACGGCATGAGAGAGCCCCAGTAAGCCAGTGACTCAGCCCCCGTAACAGGGTTAGAGGCAGAGAATCACAGTGGAAAGAGGGGAACCGGCCAGGCAGAGACAGCAAGGGCGGTTCGTTGCTCCAGAGCCTTTCCGTTCACCTTCCCACTCCTGGGCCAGACTACACTCAATCATATGACCCACTGAAGAGATGAGTCTTCAGTAAAGACTTAAAGGTTGAGACCGAGTTTGCGTCTCTGACATGGGTAGGCAGACCGTTCCATAAAAATGGAGCTCTATAGGAGAAAGCCCTGCCTCCAGCTGTTTGCTTAGAAATTCTAGGGACAATTAGGAGGCCTGCGTCTTGTGACCGTAGCGTACGTGTAGGTATGTACGGCAGGACCAAATCAGAGAGATAGGGAGGAGCAAGCCCATGTAATGCTTTGTAGGTTAGCAGTAAAACCTTGAAATCAGCCCTTGCTTTGACAGGAAGCCAGTGTAGAGAGGCTAGCACTGGAGTAATATGATCAAATTTTTTGGTTCTAGTCAGGATTCTAGCAGCCGTATTTAGCACTAACTGAAGTTTATTTAGTGCTTTATCCGGGTAGCCGGAAAATAGAGCATTGCAGTAGTCTAACCTAGAAGTGACAAAAGCATGGATTAATTTTTCTGCATCATTTTTGGACAGAAAGTTTCTGATTTTTGCAATGTTACGTAGATGGAAAAAAGCTGTCCTCGAAATGGTCTTGATATGTTCTTCAAAAGAGAGATCAGGGTCCAGAGTAACGCCGAGGTCCTTCACAGTTTTATTTGAGACGACTGTACAACCATTAAGATTAATTGTCAGATTCAACAGATCTCTTTGTTTCTTGGGACCTAGAACAAGCATCTCTGTTTTGTCCGAGTTTAATAGTAGAAAGTTTGCAGCCATCCACTTCCTTATGTCTGAAACACATGCTTCTAGCGAGGGCAATTTTGGGGCTTCACCATGTTTCATTGAAATGTACAGCTGTGTGTCATCCGCATAGCAGTGAAAGTTTACATTATGTTTTCGAATAACATCCCCAAGAGGTAAAATATATAGTGAAAACAATAGTGGTCCTAAAACAGAACCTTGAGGAACACCGAAATTTGTCAGAGGACAAACCATTCACAGAGACAAACTGATATCTTTCCGACAGATAAGATCTAAACCAGGCCAGAACATGTCCGTGTAGACCAATTTGGGTTTCCAATCTCTCCAAAAGAATGTGGTGATCGATGGTATCAAAAGCAGCACTAAGGTCTAGGAGCACGAGGACAGATGCAGAGCCTCGGTCCGATGCCATTAAAATGTCATTTACCACCTTCACAAGTGCCGTCTCAGTGCTATGATGGGGTCTAAAACCAGACTGAAGCATTTCGTATACATTGTTTGTCTTCAGGAAGACAGTGAGTTGCTGCGCAACAGCCTTCTCTAAAATTTTGAGAGGAATGGAAGATTCGATATAGGCCGATAGTTTTTATATTTTCTGGGTCAAGGTTTGGCTTTTTCAAGAGAGAGGCTTTATTACTGCCACTTTTAGTGAGTTTGGTACACATCCAGTGGATAGAGAGCCGTTTATTATGTTCAACATAGGAGGGCCAAGCACAGGAAGCAGCTCTTTCAGTAGTTTAGTTGGAATAGGGTCCAGTATGCAGCTTGAAGGTTTAGAGGCCATGATTATTTTCATCATTGTGTCAAGAGATATAGTACTAAAAGACTTGAGCGTCTCTCTTGATCCTAGGTCCTGGCAGAGTTGTGCAGACTCAGGACAACTGAGGTTTGGAGGAATACGCAGGTTTAAAAGGAGTCCGTAATTTGCTTTCTAATAATCATAATCTTTTCCTCAAAGAAGTTCATGAATTTATCACTGCTAAAGTGAAAGTCATCCTCTCTTGGGGAATGCTGCTTTTTAGTTAGCTTTGCGACAGTATCAAAAAGGAATTTCGGATTGTTCTTATTTTCCTCAATTAAGTTAGAAAAATAGGATGATCGAGCAGCAGTAAGGGCTCTTCGGTACTGCACGGTACCGTCCTTCCAAGCTAGTCGGAAGACTTCCAGTTTGGTGTGGCGCCATTTCCGTTCCAATTTTCTGGAAGCTTGCTTCAGAGCTCGGGTATTTTCTGTGTACCAGGGAGCTAGTTTCTTATGAGACATTTTTTTAGTTTTTAGGCGTGCAACTGCATCTAGGGTATTGCGCAAGGTTAAATTGAGATCCTCAGTTAGGTGGTTAATGGATTTTTGTCCTCTGGCGTCCTTGGGTAGGCAGAGGGAGTCTGGAAGGGCATCAAGGAATCTTTGTGTTGTCTGTGAATTTATAGCACGACTTTTGATGTTCCTTGGTTGGGGTCTGAGCAGATTATTTGTTGCAATTGCAAACGTAATAAAATGGTGGTCCGATAGTCCAGGATTATGAGGAAAAACATTAAGATCCACAACATTTATTCCATGGGACAAAACTAGGTCCAGAATATGACTGTTGTAGTGAGTAGGTCCAGAGACATGTTGGACAAAACCCACTGAGTCGATGATGGCTCCGAAAGCCTTTTGGAGTGGGTTTGTGGACTTTTCCATGTGAATATTAAAGTCACCAAAGATTAGAATATTATCTGCTATGACTACAAGGTCCGATAGGAATTCAGGGAACTCAGTGAGAAACGCTGTATATGGCCCAGGAGGCCTGTAAACAGTAGCTATAAAAAGTGATTGAGTAGGCTGCATAGATTTCATGACTAGAAGCTCAAAAGACGAAAACGTCATTTTTTTTTTTGTAAATTGAAATTTGCTATCGTAAATGTTAGCAACACCTCCGCCTTTGCGGGATGCACAGGGGATATGGTCACTAGTGTAGCCAGGAGGTGAGGCCTCATTTAACACAGTAAACAGGCTCCCTAACTGGGAGGGGGTCAGAGACAATTACTCGATGCCGACACATCTTTCTAGCTGATATGCACGCAGAAGCTATGTTGCGCTTGGTGATCTCTGACTGTTTCATCCTAACATCGTTGGTGCCGACGTGGATAACAATATCTCTATACTCTCTACACTCGCCAGTTTTAGCTTTAGCCAGCATCATCTTCAGATTAGCCTTAACGTCGGTAGCCCTGCCCCCTGGTAAACAGATTAGCCTTAACGTCGGTAGCCCTGCCCCCTGGTAAACAGTGTATGATCGCTGGATGATTCGCTTTAAGTCTAATACTGCGGGTAATGGAGTCCGCCAATGACTAGGGTTTTCAATTTGTCAGAGCTAATGGTGGGAAGCTTCGGCGTCTCAGACCCCGTAACGGGAGGAGTAGAGACCAGAGAAGACTCGGCCTCTGACACCGACCCGCTGGGGAGAACTGGTTGAAAGTTTCTGTCGGCTGAATGAGCGACACCGGTTGAGCGTTCCTACAGCATTTCCTTCCAGAAACCGTGAGAAAATTGTCCGGCTGCGGGGACTGTGCCAGGGGATTTATACTACTATCTGTACTTACTGGTGGCACAGACGCTGTTTCATCCTTTCCTACACTGAAATTACCCTTGCCTAACGATTGCGTCTGAAGCTGGGCTTGCAGTACAGCTATCCTCCCCGTAAGGCGAGCACAGCGGCTGCAATTAGAAGGCATCATGTTAATGTTACTACTTAGCTTCGGCTGTTGGAGGTCCTGACGAATCGTGTCCAGATAAAGCGTCCGGAGTGAAAAAGTTGAGGAAAAAATAAATAAATATATGAACGGTAATTAAAAAGTGAAAACCGTAAAGTTGTCAGGTAGCAAAATAGGTTGGCAACAAAACGCACAGCAACTCGAAAACAAGCCTGCATGTTGTGACCGGAAATGACGTCCTGGATGGACTGACACCGGGTTACGGGTGGACGGTCCTCTCCTGTTATCAGAATTGACATTGAGATCTGTCCAATCTCCTGTTATCAGAGATGACATTGAGATCTGTCCAGTCTGTACTGACTGTCAGGCTACTGTGAGATTACGCACCATTATATTCACATTCACAGAACAGAGAAAAATGCTTTATTTTCCCAGCCAAGCCTCGGCAGCTTTTCTTCCTCTGTAGAATATGGGATTTAAAAACAGACAGGGGTTGATACTGAGGATGTTCTACAACTGTGTAATTGTTCATTTTTGCTTTTTAATCAAAGTCTACACAAGGCTTGGTTTCACTTATTTACATTTCAGAAACCAGGGATAACACCACAGGCTTCTGGAAGAGGTTGAGGAGGAGAAGGGGAGGGGAGAGGAGAGAGGAGGAGAAGGGGAGGGGAGGGTAGAGGAGAGAGGAGGAGAAGGGAGGGGAGAGGCGACGAGGGAAGAGGAGAGAAGGAGGAGAGGAAAGGAGGGGTGGGGAATGAAGGAGAGGAGATGAGGTGAGGAGACAGGAGATGAGAGGATAGGTGCGGAGGAGAGAGGAGAGGAATGGACAGGAGGAGGGAGGAGAGTAGAAGGAAGGAGAGGAGGGGAGGGGACAGGAGGAGGGAGGAGAGGGGAAGAGAGGAAATGTAGATACTTAAGCCTCTGGTTAAGTTCCAGTAATCCCCATAGAAAGAAAAGGCTGGTGTCCCTCTGCTCTACTCACCTGCTGGGTACCTGGAGTCTATTAGCTGACATTTACTGGGAGGCCTTTGACCTGACCCTGATACAGTCTGACCCTGATACAGCCTGACCCTGTTACAGCCTGACCCTGTTACAGCCTGATCCTGTTACAGTCTGACCCTGATACAGTCTGACCCTGATACAGCCTGACCCTGTTACAGCCTGACCCTGTTACAGCCTGACCCTGTTACAGTCTGACCCTGTTACAGTCTGACCCTGTTACAGCCTGACCCTGTTACAGCCTGACCCTGTTACAGTCTGACCCTGTTACAGCCTGACCCTGTTACAGCCTGACCCTGTTACAGCCTGTTACAGTCTGACCCTGTTACAGCCTGACCCTGTTACAGCCTGACCCTGTTACAGCCTGACCCTGTTACAGCCTGTTACAGCCTGACCCTGTTACAGCCTGATCCTGTTACAGCCTGACCCTGTTAGAGTCTGACCTTTGTTACAGCCTGACCCCGTTACAGTCTGACCCTGTTACAGCATGACCCTGTTACAGCCTGACCCTGATACAGTCTGACCCTGTTACAGCCTGACCCTGATACAGCCTGACCCTGATACAGTCTGACCCTGTTACAGCCTGACCCTGTTACAGCCTGATCCTGTTACAGCCTGACCCTGTTACAGTCTGACCCTGTTACAGCCTGACCCTGTTACAGCCTGACCCTGTTACAGTCTGACCCTGTTACAGTCTGACCCTGTTACAGCCTGACCCTGTTACAGCCTGACCCTGTTATAGCCTGACCCTGATACAGTCTGACCCTGTTACAGCCTGTTACAGTCTGACCCTGTTACAGCCTGTTACAGTCTGACCCTGTTACAGCCTGACCCTGTTACAGCCTGACCCTGTTACAGTCTGACCCTGTTACAGCCTGACCCTGATACAGTCTGACCCTGTTACAGTCTGACCCTGTTACAGCCTGACCCTGATACAGTCTGACCCTGTTACAGTCTGACCCTGTTACAGCCTGACCCTGTTACAGTCTGATCCTGTTACAGTCTGACCCTGTTACAGTCTGACCCTGTTACAGTCTGACCCTGTTACAGTCTGACCCTGTTACAGCCTGACCCTGTTACAGCCTGTTACAGCCTGACCCTGTTACAGTCTGATCCTGTTACAGTCTGACCCTGTTACAGCCTGTTACAGCCTGACCCTGTTACAGTCTGATCCTGTTACAGTCGCTAGGTTAACTCTCTATTCCTGCCTTTTGACCAGCTCTCTTTCCCCATGTTTCAATTCAAGAGGCTTTATTGGCATGGGAAACATATGTTAGCATTGCTCTTTATTGGCATGGGAAACATATGTTAGCATTGCTCTTTATTGACATGGGAAACATATGTTAGCATTGCCAAAGCAAATGAGGTAGATAATAAACAAAAGTGAAATAAACAATAAAAATTAACAGCAAACATTTAACATCCCGAAGTTTCAAAAGAATAAAGATTTGGGTTCTGTCCTCCTGACTGGATGTATGGGGTTCTGTTGTCCTGACTGGGGTTCTGTCCTCCTGACTGGGGTTCTGTCCTCCTGACTGGATGTATGGGGTTCTGTTGTCCTGACTGGGGTTCTGTCCTCCTGACTGGGGTTCTGTCCTCCTGACTGGGGTTCTGTCCTCCTGACTGGATGTATGGGGTTCTGTTGTCCTGACTGGGGTTCTGTCCTCCTGACTGGGGTTCTGTCCTCCTGACTGGATGTATGGGGTTCTGTTGTCCTGACTGGGGTTCTGTCCTCCTGACTGGGGTTCTGTCCTCCTGACTGGATGTATGGGGTTCTGTCCTCCTGACTGGGGTTCTGTCATCCTGACTGGGGTTCTGTCATCCTGACTGGGGTTCTGTAATCCTGACTGGGGTTCTGTCATCCTGACTGGGGTTCTGTCATCCTGACTGGGGTTCTGTCATCCTGACTGGGATTCTGTCCTCCTGACTGGGGTTCTGTCATCCTGACTGGGATTCTGTCCTCCTTACTTGACTGACTGGGGATCTGTCCTCCTGACTGGGATTCTGTCCTCCTGACTGGGGTTCTGTCATCCTGACTGGGGTTCTGTCATCCTGACTGGGGTTCTGTCATCCTGACTGGGGTTCTGTCCTCCTGACTGGGGTTCTGTCATCCTGACTGGGGTTCTGTCCTCCTGACTTGACTGACTGGGGATCTGTCCTCCTGACTGGGGATCTGTCATCCTGATTGGATGGATGGGGAGACTGGAGACTAGATAGAGAGGAGAGATGGAAAGAGAGAAGAGAAGAAATGAGAGAGAGAAGACAGGCTATGTGCTCACTGCCCACAAAATGAGTTGGAAACTGAGCTGCACTTCCTAACCTCCTGCCCAATGTATGACCATATTAGAGAGACATATTTCCCTCAGATTACACAGATCCACAAAGAATTAGAAAATAAACCCGATTATGATGAACTCCCATATCTACTGGGTGAAATACCACAGTATCACAGCAGCAAGATGTGTGACCTGTTGCCACAAGAAAAGGTCAACCAGTGAAGAACAAACACCATTGTAAATACAAACCATATGTTTATTTATTGACAGAACCACAGTCAGGAGGACAGAACCCCAGTCAGGATGACAGAACCCCAGTCAGGATGACAGATCCCCAGTGAGGATGATAGAACCCCAGTCAGTCCAGTCAGGAGAACAGAACCCCAGTCAGGATGAGAGAACTCCAGTCAGGAGAACAGAACCCCAGTCAGGATGATAGAACTCCAGTCAGGATAACAGATCCCCAGTCAGGAGAACGGAACCCCAGTCAGGATGATAGAACTCCAGTCAAGAGAACATAACCCCAGTCAAGAGAACATAACCCAGTCAGAATGACAGAACCCCAGTCAAGAGAACATAACACCAGTCAGGAGGACAGAACCCCAGTCAGGATGACAGAACCCCAGTCAGTCCAGTCAGGATGACAGAACCCCAGTCAGGGTGACAGAACCCCAGTCAGGATGACAGAACACCAGTCAGGAGGACAGAACCCCAGTCAAGAGAACATAACCCCAGTCAGGATGACAGAACACCAGTCAGGAGGACAGAACCCCAGTCAGCACGACAGAACCCCAGTCAGGAGGACAGAACCCCAGTCAGGAGGACAGAACCCCAGTCAGTCCAGTCAGGAGGACAGAACCCCAGTCAGTCCAGTCAGGAGGACAGAACCCCAGTCAGTCCAGTCAGGAGGACAGAACCCCAGTCAGGATGAGAGAACCCCAGTCCGGATGACAGAACCCCAGTCAGGATGACAGAACCCCAGTCAGGAGGAAGAACCCCAGTAAGGATGACAGAACCCCAGTCAGTCCAGTCAGGAGGACAGAACCCCAGTCAAGATGACAGATCCACAGTCAGTCCAGTCAGGAGGACAGACCCCCAGTCAGGAGGACAGAACCCCAGCCAGTGCAGCCAGGATTACATAACCCCAGTCAGGATGACAGAACCCCAGTCAGTCCAGTCAGGATGACAGAACCCCAGTCAGGGTGACAGAACCCCAGTCAGGATGACAGATCCCCAGTCAGGAGGACAGAACCCCAGTCAGGATGATAGAACTCCAGTCAGGAGAACAGAACCCCAGTCAAGAGAACATAACCCCAGTCAAGAGAACATAACCCCAGTCAGGATGACAGAACCCCAGTCAAGAGAACATAACCCCAGTCAAGAGAACATAACCCCAGTCAGGATGACAGAACCCCAGTCAAGAGAACATAACCCCAGTCAGGATGACAGAACCCCAGTCAAGATGACAGATCCCCAGTCAATATGACAGATCCCCAGTCAGTCCTGTCAGGAGAACAGAACCCCAGTCAGGATGACAGAACCCCAGTCAGGAGAACAGAACCCCAGTCAGGATGATAGAACACCAGTCAGGATGACAGAACACCAGTCAGGAGGACAGAACCCCAGTCAAGATGACAGATGCCCAGTCAGTCCAGTCAGGAGGACAGAACCCCAGTCAAGATGACAGATCCCCAGTCAGTCCAGTCAGGAGGACAGAACCCCAGTCAAGATGACAGATCCCCAGTCAGTCCAGTCAGAAGGACAGAACCCCAGTCAGGATGAGAGAACACCAGTCAGGAGGACAGAACCCCAGTCAAGATGACAGATGCCCAGTCAGTCCAGTCAGGAGGACAGAACCCCAGTCCGGATGACAGAACCCCAGTCCGGATGACAGAACCCCAGTCCGAATGACAGAACCCCAGTCCGGATGACAGAACCCCAGTCAGGAGAACATAACCCCAGTCAAGGGAACAGAACCCCAGTCAAGAGAACAGAACCCCAGTCAGGAGAACAGAACCCCAGTCAAGAGAACATAACCACAGTCAGGATGACAGAACACCAGTCAGGAGGACAGAACCCCAGTCAAGATGACAGATCCCCAGTCAGTCCAATCAAGAGAACATAACCCCAGTCAAGAGAACATAACCCCAGTCAGGATGACAGAACCCCAGTCAAGAGAACATAACCCCAGTCCGGATGACAGAACCCCAGTCAGGAGGACAGAACCCCAGTCAGGAGGACAGAACCCCAGTCAGGAGGACAGAACCCCAGTCAGTCCAGCCAGGATTACAGAACCCCAGTCAGGATGACAGAACCCCAGTCAGTCCAGTCAGGAAGACAGAACCCCAGTCAGGATGACAGAACCCCAGTCAGGAGGACAAAACCCCAGTCAGGATGACAGAACCCCAGTCAGGACGACAGAGCCCTAGTCAGGATGACAGAACCCCAGTCAGTCCAGTCAGGAGGACAGAACCCCAGTCAGGAAGACAGAACCCCAGTCAGGATGACAGAACCCCAGTCAGGAGGACAGCACCCCAGTCAGGATGACAGAACCCCAGTCAGGATGACAGATGTCCAGTCAGGACGACAGAACCCCAGTCAGGAACGACAGAACCCCAGGCAGGATGACAGAACCCAAGTCAGGATTACAGAACCCCAGTCAGGAGGACAGAACCCCAGTCAGGAACGACAGAACCCCAGGCAAGATGACAGAACCCCAGTCAGGACGACAGAACCCCAGTCAGGATGACAGATCCCCAGTCAGTCCAATCAGGATGACAGAACCCTAGTCAGGAGGACAGAACCCCAGTGAGGATGACAGAACCCCAGTCAGGATGACAGAACCCCAGTCAGGATGACAGAACCCCAGTCAGGATGACAGAACCCCAGTCAGTCCAGTCAGGATGACAGAACCCCAGTCAGTCCAGTCAGTTTGACATAACCCCAGTCAGGAACGACAGAACCCCAGGCAGGATGACAGAACCCAAGTCAGGATTACAGAACCCCAGTCAGGAGGACAGAACCCCAGTCAGGAGTACAGAACCCCAGTCGGGAATGAATGAACCCCAGTCTGGATGACAGAACCCCAGTCAGGGGGACAGAACCCCAGTCAGGAGGACAGAACCCCAGTCAGGATGACAGAACCCCAGTCCGGATGACAGAACCCCAGTCAGGATGACAGAGCCCCAGTCAGGGTGACAGAACCCCAGTCAGGATGACAGATCCCCAGTCAGGAGGACAGAACCCCAGTCAGGATGACAGAACCCCAGTCAGGACGACAGAGCCCCAGCCAGGATGACAGAACCCCAGCCAGTCCAGCCAGGATGACAGAATCCCAGTCAGGATGACAGAACCCCAGTCAGGATGACAGAACCCCAGTCAGTCCAGCCAGGATTACAGAACCCCAGTCAGGATGACAGAACCCCAGTCAGTCCAGTCAGGAAGACAGAACCCCAGTCAGGATGACAGAACCCCAGTCAGGAGGACAGCACCCCAGTCAGGACGACAGAGCCCGAGTCAGGATGACAGAACCCCAGTCAGGATGACAGAACCCCAGTCAGGACGACAGAGCCCGAGTCAGGATGACAGAACCCCAGTCAGTCCAGTCAGGAGGACAGAACCCCAGTCAGGAAGACAGAACCCCAGTCAGGATGACAGATGTCCAGTCAGGACGACAGAACCCCAGTCAGGAACGACAGAACCCCAGGCAGGATGACAGATCCAAAGTCAAGATGACAGAATCCCAGTCAGGATGACAGAACCCCAGTCAGGACGACAGAACCCCAGTCAGAATGACAGAACCCCAGTCAGGACGACAGAACCCCAGTCAGGACGACAGAACCCCAGTCAGGACGACAGAACCACAGTGAGGATGACAGAACCCCAGTCAGGATGACAGAACCCCAGTCAGGATGACAGAACCCCAGTCAGTCCAGTCAGGATGACAGAACCCCAGTCAGTCCAGTCAGTTTGACATAACCCCAGTCAGGACGACAGAACCCCAGTCAGGATGACAGATCCCCAGTCAGTCCAATCAGGATGACAGAACCCCAGTCAGGAGGACAGAACCCCAGTGAGGATGACAGAACCCCAGTCAGGATGACAGAACCCCAGTAAGGATGACAGAACCCCAGTCAGTCCAGTCAGGATGACAGAACCCCAGTCAGTCCAGTCAGTTTGACATAACCCCAGTCAGGAAAGACAGAACCCCAGGCAGGATGACAGAACCCAAGTCAGGATTACAGAACCCCAGTCAGGAGGACAGAACCCCAGTCAGGAGTACAGAACCCAAGTCGGGAATGAATGAACCCCAGTCTGGATGACAGAACCCCAGTCAGGGGGACAGAACCCCAGTCAGGAGGACAGAACCCCAGTCAGGAGGACAGAACCCCAGTCCGGATGACAGAACCCCAGTCCGGATGACAGAACCCCAGTCAGGATGACAGAACCCCAGTCAGGATGACAGATCCCCAGTCAGTCCAGTCAGGATGACAGATCCCCAGTCAGGAGGACAGAACCCCAGTCAGGATGACAGAACCCCAGTCAGGACGACAGAGCCCCTGCCAGGATGACAGAACCCCAGCCAGTCCAGCCAGGATGACAGAATCCCAGTCAGGATGACAGAACCCCAGTCAGGATGACAGAACCCCAGTCAGTCCAGCCAGGATTACAGAACCCCAGTCAGGATGACAGAACCCCAGTCAGTCCAGTCAGGAAGACAGAACCCCAGTCAGGATGACAGAACCCCAGTCAGGAGGACAGCACCCCAGTCAGGATGACAGAACCCCAGTCAGGACGACAGAGCCCGAGTCAGGATGACAGAACCCCAGTCAGTCCAGTCAGGAGGACAGAACCCCAGTCAGGAAGACAGAACCCCAGTCAGGATGACAGATGTCCAGTCAGGACGACAGAACCCCAGTCAGGAACGACAGAACCCCAGGCAGGATGACAGATCCCAAGTCAAGATGACAGAACCCCAGTCAGGACGACAGAACCCCAGTCAGGACGACAGAACCCCAGTCAGAATGACAGAACCCCAGTCAGGACGACAGAACCCCAGTCAGGACGACAGAACCCCAGTCAGGATGACAGAACCACAGTCAGGATGACAGATCCCCAGATAGTCCAGTCAAGAGAACATAACCCCAGTCAAGAGAACATAACCCCAGTCAGGATGACAGAACCCCAGTCAAGAGAACATAACCCCAGTCCGGATGACAGAACCCCAGTCCGGATGACAGAACCCCAGTCCGGATGACAGAACCCCAGTCAGGAGGACAGAACCCCAGTCAGGAGGACAGAACCCCAGTCAGGAGGACAGAACCCCAGTCAGTCCAGCCAGGATTACAGAACCCCAGTCAGGATGACAGAACCCCAGTCAGTCCAGTCAGGAAGACAGAACCCCAGTCAGGATGACAGAACCCCAGTCAGGAGGACAGAACCCCAGTCAGGATGACAGAACCCCAGTCAGGACGACAGAGCCCTAGTCAGGATGACAGAACCCCAGTCAGTCCAGTCAGGAGGACAGAACCCCTGTCAGGATGACAGATGTCCAGTCAGGACGACATAACCCCAGTCAGGAACGACAGAACCCCAGGCAGGATGACAGAACCCAAGTCAGGATGACAGAACCCCAGTCAGGACGACAGAACCCCAGTCAGAATGACAGAACCCCAGTCAGGACGACAGAACCCCAGTCAGAATGACAGAACCCCAGTCAGGATGACAGAACCCCAGTCAGGATGACAGAACCCCAGTCAGTCCAGTCAGGATGACAGAACCCCAGTCAGTCCAGTCAGTTTGACATAACCCCAGTCAGGAACGACAGAACCCCAGGCAGGATGACAGAACCCAAGTCAGGATTACAGAACCCCAGTCAGGAGGACAGAACCCCAGTCAGGAGGACAGAACCCCAGTCAGGAGTACAGAACCCCAGTCGGGAATGAATGAACCCCAGTCTGGATGACAGAACCCCAGTCAGGGGGACAGAACCCCAGTCAGGAGGACAGAACCCCAGTCAGGATGACAGAACCCCAGTCCGGATGACAGAACCCCAGTCAGGATGACAGAGCCCCAGTCAGGGTGACAGAACCCCAGTCAGGATGACAGAACCCCAGTCAGGATGACAGAACCCCAGTCAGGATGACAGAGCCCCAGTCAGGAGGACAGAACCCCAGTCAGGATGACAGAACCCCAGTCAGGACGACAGAGCCCCAGCCAGGATGACAGAACCCCAGCCAGTCCAGCCAGGATGACAGAATCCCAGTCAGGATGACAGAACCCCAGTCAGGATGACAGAACCCCAGTCAGTCCAGCCAGGATTACAGAACCCCAGTCAGGATGACAGAACCCCAGTCAGTCCAGTCAGGAAGACAGAACCCCAGTCAGGATGACAGAACCCCAGTCAGGAGGACAGCACCCCAGTCAGGATGACAGAACCCCAGTCAGGACGACAGAGCCCGAGTCAGGATGACAGAACCCCAGTCAGTCCAGTCAGGAGGACAGAACCCCTGTCAGGATGACAGATGTCCAGTCAGGACGACATAACCCCAGTCAGGAACGACAGAACCCCAGGCAGGATGACAGAACCCAAGTCAGGATGACAGAACCCCAGTCAGGACGACAGAACCCCAGTCAGAATGACAGAACCCCAGTCAGGACGACAGAACCCCAGTCAGAATGACAGAACCCCAGTCAGGATGACAGAACCCCAGTCAGGATGACAGAACCCCAGTCAGTCCAGTCAGGATGACAGAACCCCAGTCAGTCCAGTCAGTTTGACATAACCCCAGTCAGGAACGACAGAACCCCAGGCAGGATGACAGAACCCAAGTCAGGATTACAGAACCCCAGTCAGGAGGACAGAACCCCAGTCAGGAGGACAGAACCCCAGTCAGGAGTACAGAACCCCAGTCGGAATGAATGAACCCCAGTCTGGATGACAGAACCCCAGTCAGGGGGACAGAACCCCAGTCAGGAGGACAGAACCCCAGTCAGGATGACAGAACCCCAGTCCGGATGACAGAACCCCAGTCAGGATGACAGAGCCCCAGTCAGGGTGACAGAACCCCAGTCAGGATGACAGAACCCCAGTCAGGATGACAGAACCCCAGTCAGGATGACAGAGCCCCAGTCAGGAGGACAGAACCCCAGTCAGGATGACAGAACCCCAGTCAGGACGACAGAGCCCCAGCCAGGATGACAGAACCCCAGCCAGTCCAGCCAGGATGACAGAATCCCAGTCAGGATGACAGAACCCCAGTCAGGATGACAGAACCCCAGTCAGTCCAGCCAGGATTACAGAACCCCAGTCAGGATGACAGAACCCCAGTCAGTCCAGTCAGGAAGACAGAACCCCAGTCAGGATGACAGAACCCCAGTCAGGAGGACAGCACCCCAGTCAGGATGACAGAACCCCAGTCAGGACGACAGAGCCCGAGTCAGGATGACAGAACCCCAGTCAGTCCAGTCAGGAGGACAGAACCCCAGTCAGGAAGACAGAACCCCAGTCAGGATGACAGATGTCCAGTCAGGACGACAGAACCCCAGTCAGGAACGACAGAACCCCAGGCAGGATGACAGATCCAAAGTCAAGATGACAGAATCCCAGTCAGGATGACAGAACCCCAGTCAGGACGACAGAACCCCAGTCAGAATGACAGAACCCCAGTCAGGACGACAGAACCCCAGTCAGGACGACAGAACCCCAGTCAGGACGACAGAACCACAGTGAGGATGACAGAACCCCAGTCAGGATGACAGAACCCCAGTCAGGATGACAGAACCCCAGTCAGTCCAGTCAGGATGACAGAACCCCAGTCAGTCCAGTCAGTTTGACATAACCCCAGTCAGGACGACAGAACCCCAGTCAGGATGACAGATCCCCAGTCAGTCCAATCAGGATGACAGAACCCCAGTCAGGAGGACAGAACCCCAGTGAGGATGACAGAACCCCAGTCAGGATGACAGAACCCCAGTAAGGATGACAGAACCCCAGTCAGTCCAGTCAGGATGACAGAACCCCAGTCAGTCCAGTCAGTTTGACATAACCCCAGTCAGGAAAGACAGAACCCCAGGCAGGATGACAGAACCCAAGTCAGGATTACAGAACCCCAGTCAGGAGGACAGAACCCCAGTCAGGAGTACAGAACCCAAGTCGGGAATGAATGAACCCCAGTCTGGATGACAGAACCCCAGTCAGGGGGACAGAACCCCAGTCAGGAGGACAGAACCCCAGTCAGGAGGACAGAACCCCAGTCCGGATGACAGAACCCCAGTCCGGATGACAGAACCCCAGTCAGGAGGACAGAACCCCAGTCCGGATGACAGATCCCCAGTCAGGAGGACAGAACCCCAGTCAGGATGACAGAACCCCAGTCAGGACGACAGAGCCCCTGCCAGGATGACAGAACCCCAGCCAGTCCAGCCAGGATGACAGAATCCCAGTCAGGATGACAGAACCCCAGTCAGTCCAGCCAGGATTACAGAACCCCAGTCAGGATGACAGAACCCCAGTCAGTCCAGTCAGGAAGACAGAACCCCAGTCAGGATGACAGAACCCCAGTCAGGAGGACAGCACCCCAGTCAGGATGACAGAACCCCAGTCAGGACGACAGAGCCCGAGTCAGGATGACAGATCCCCAGTCAGTCCAGTCAGGAGGACAGAACCCCAGTCAGGAAGACAGAACCCCAGTCAGGATGACAGAACCCCAGTCAGGACGACAGAACCCCAGTCAGGACGACAGAACCCCAGTCAGAATGACAGAACCCCAGTCAGGACGACAGAACCCCAGTCAGGACGACAGAACCCCAGTCAGGATGACAGAACCACAGTCAGGATGACAGATCCCCAGATAGTCCAGTCAAGAGAACATAACCCCAGTCAAGAGAACATAACCCCAGTCAGGATGACAGAACCCCAGTCAAGAGAACATAACCCCAGTCCGGATGACAGAACCCCAGTCCGGATGACAGAACCCCAGTCCGGATGACAGAACCCCAGTCAGGAGGACAGAACCCCAGTCAGGAGGACAGAACCCCAGTCAGGAGGACAGAACCCCAGTCAGTCCAGCCAGGATTACAGAACCCCAGTCAGGATGACAGAACCCCAGTCAGTCCAGTCAGGAAGACAGAACCCCAGTCAGGATGACAGAACCCCAGTCAGGAGGACAGAACCCCAGTCAGGATGACAGAACCCCAGTCAGGACGACAGAGCCCTAGTCAGGATGACAGAACCCCAGTCAGTCCAGTCAGGAGGACAGAACCCCAGTCAGGAAGACAGAACCCCAGTCAGGATGACAGATGTCCAGTCAGGACGACAGAACCCCAGTCAGGAACGACAGAACCCCAGGCAGGATGACAGAACCCAAGTCAGGATGACAGAACCCCAGTCAGGACGACAGAACCCCAGTCAGAATGACAGAACCCCAGTCAGGACGACAGAACCCCAGTCAGAATGACAGAACCCCAGTCAGGACGACAGAACCCCAGTCAGGACGACAGAACCCCAGTCAGGACGACAGAACCCCAGTCAGGATGACAGATCCCCAGATAGTCCAGTCAGGATGACAGAACCCCAGTCAGGACGACAGAACCCCAGTCAGAATGACAGAACCCCAGTCAGGATGACAGAACCCCAGTCAGGATGACAGAACCCCAGTCAGTTCAGTCAGGATGACAGAACCCCAGTCAGTCCAGTCAGTTTTACATAACCCCAGTCAGGAACGACAGAACCCCAGGCAGGATGACAGAACCCAAGTCAGGATTACAGAACCCCAGTCAGGAGGACAGAACCCCAGTCAGGAATGAATGAACCCCAGTCTGGATGACAGAACCCCAGTCAGGGGGACAGAACCGCAGTCAGGATGACAGAACCCCAGTCAGGATGACAGAGCCCCAGTCAGGGTGACAGAACCCCAGTCAGGATGACAGAACCCCAGTCAGGACGACAGAGCCCCAGCCAGGATGACAGAACCCCAGGCAGTCCAGCCAGGATGACAGAATCCCAGTCAGGATGACAGAACCCCAGTCAGGATGACAGAACCCCAGTCAGTCCAGTCAGGAATACAGAACCCCAGTCAGGATGACAGAACCCCAGTCAGGAGGGCAGCACCCCAGTCAGGATGACAGAACCCCAGTCAGGACGACAGAGCCCGAGTCAGGATGACAGAACCCCAGTCAGTCCAGTCAGGAGGACAGAACCCCAGTCAGGAAGACAGAACCCCAGTCAGGATGACAGATGTCCAGTCAGGACGACAGAACCCCAGTCAGGAACGACAGAACCCCAATCAGGAACGACAGAACCCCAGGCAGGATGACAGATCCCAAGTCAAGATGACAGAACCCCAGTCAGGACGACAGAACCCCAGTCAGGACGACAGAACCCCAGTCAGAATGACAGAACCCCAGTCAGGACGACAGAACCCCAGTCAGGACGACAGAACCCCAGTCAGGACGACAGAACCCCAGTCAGGATGACAGAACCACAGTCAGGATGACAGATCCCCAGATAGTCCAGTCAAGAGAACATAACCCCAGTCAAGAGAACATAACCCCAGTCAGGATGACAGAACCCCAGTCAAGAGAACATAACCCCAGTCCGGATGACAGAACCCCAGTCAGGAGGACAGAACCCCAGTCAGGAGGACAGAACCCCAGTCAGGAGGACAGAACCCCAGTCAGTCCAGCCAGGATTACAGAACCCCAGTCAGGATGACAGAACCCCAGTCAGTCCAGTCAGGAAGACAGAACCCCAGTCAGGATGACAGAACCCCAGTCAGGAGGACAGAACCCCAGTCAGGATGACAGAACCCCAGTCAGGATGACAGAGCCCTAGTCAGGATGACAGAACCCCAGTCAGTCCAGTCAGGAGGACAGAACCCCAGTCAGGAAGACAGAACCCCAGTCAGGATGACAGATGTCCAGTCAGGACGACAGAACCCCAGTCAGGAACGACAGAACCCCAGGCAGGATGACAGAACCCAAGTCAGGATGACAGAACCCCAGTCAGGACGACAGAACCCCAGTCAGAATGACAGAACCCCAGTCAGGACGACAGAACCCCAGTCAGAATGACAGAACCCCAGTCAGGACGACAGAACCCCAGTCAGGACGACAGAACCCCAGTCAGGACGACAGAACCCCAGTCAGGATGACAGATCCCCAGTCAGTCCAATCAGGATGACAGAACCCCAGTCAGGAGGACAGAACCCCAGTGAGGATGACAGAACCCCAGTCAGGATGACAGAACCCCAGTAAGGATGACAGAACCCCAGTCAGTCCAGTCAGGATGACAGAACCCCAGTCAGTCCAGTCAGTTTGACATAACCCCAGTCAGGAAAGACAGAAACCCAGGCAGGATGACAGAACCCAAGTCAGGATTACAGAACCCCAGTCAGGAGTACAGAACCCAAGTCGGGAATGAATGAACCCCAGTCTGGATGACAGAACCCCAGTCAGGGGGACAGAACCCCAGTCAGGAGGACAGAACCCCAGTCAGGAGGACAGAACCCCAGTCCGGATGACAGAACCCCAGTCCGGATGACAGAACCCCAGTCAGGATGACAGAACCCCAGTCAGGATGACAGATCCCCAGTCAGTCCAGTCAGGATGACAGATCCCCAGTCAGGAGGACAGAACCCCAGTCAGGATGACAGAACCCCAGTCAGGACGACAGAGCCCCAGCCAGGATGACAGAACCCCAGCCAGTCCAGCCAGGATGACAGAATCCCAGTCAGGATGACAGAACCCCAGTCAGGATGACAGAACCCCAGTCAGTCCAGCCAGGATTACAGAACCCCAGTCAGGATGACAGAACCCCAGTCAGTCCAGTCAGGAAGACAGAACCCCAGTCAGGATGACAGAACCCCAGTCAGGAGGACAGCACCCCAGTCAGGATGACAGAACCCCAGTCAGGACGACAGAGCCCGAGTCAGGATGACAGAACCCCAGTCAGTCCAGTCAGGAGGACAGAACCCCAGTCAGGAAGACAGAACCCCAGTCAGGATGACAGATGTCCAGTCAGGACGACAGAACCCCAGTCAGGAACGACAGAACCCCAGGCAGGATGACAGATCCCAAGTCAAGATGACAGAACCCCAGTCAGGACGACAGAACCCCAGTCAGGACGACAGAACCCCAGTCAGAATGACAGAACCCCAGTCAGGACGACAGAACCCCAGTCAGGACGACAGAACCCCAGTCAGGATGACAGAACCACAGTCAGGATGACAGATCCCCAGATAGTCCAGTCAAGAGAACATAACCCCAGTCAAGAGAACATAACCCCAGTCAGGATGACAGAACCCCAGTCAAGAGAACATAACCCCAGTCCGGATGACAGAACCCCAGTCCGGATGACAGAACCCCAGTCCGGATGACAGAACCCCAGTCAGGAGGACAGAACCCCAGTCAGGAGGACAGAACCCCAGTCAGGAGGACAGAACCCCAGTCAGTCCAGCCAGGATTACAGAACCCCAGTCAGGATGACAGAACCCCAGTCAGTCCAGTCAGGAAGACAGAACCCCAGTCAGGATGACAGAACCCCAGTCAGGACGACAGAGCCCTAGTCAGGATGACAGAACCCCAGTCAGTCCAGTCAGGAGGACAGAACCCCAGTCAGGAAGACAGAACCCCAGTCAGGATGACAGATGTCCAGTCAGGACGACAGAACCCCAGTCAGGAACGACAGAACCCCAGGCAGGATGACAGAACCCAAGTCAGGATGACAGAACCCCAGTCAGGACGACAGAACCCCAGTCAGAATGACAGAACCCCAGTCAGGACGACAGAACCCCAGTCAGAATGACAGAACCCCAGTCAGGACGACAGAACCCCAGTCAGGACGACAGAACCCCAGTCAGGATGACAGATCCCCAGATAGTCCAGTCAGGATGACAGAACCCCAGTCAGGACGACAGAACCCCAGTCAGAATGACAGAACCCCAGTCAGGATGACAGAACCCCAGTCAGTTCAGTCAGGATGACAGAACCCCAGTCAGTCCAGTCAGTTTTACATAACCCCAGTCAGGAACGACAGAACCCCAGGCAGGATGACAGAACCCAAGTCAGGATTACAGAACCCCAGTCAGGAGGACAGAACCCCAGTCAGGAATGAATGAACCCCGGTCTGGATGACAGAACCCCAGTCAGGGGGACAGAACCCCAGTCAGGATGACAGAACCCCAGTCAGGATGACAGAGCCCCAGTCAGGGTGACAGAACCCCAGTCAGGATGACAGAACCCCAGTCAGGACGACAGAGCCCCAGCCAGGATGACAGAACCCCAGGCAGTCCAGCCAGGATGACAGAATCCCAGTCAGGATGACAGAACCCCAGTCAGGATGACAGAACCCCAGTCAGTCCAGTCAGGAAGACAGAACCCCAGTCAGGATGACAGAACCCCAGTCAGGAGGGCAGCACCCCAGTCAGGATGACAGAACCCCAGTCAGGACGACAGAGCCCGAGTCAGGATGACAGAACCCCAGTCAGTCCAGTCAGGAGGACAGAACCCCAGTCAGGAAGACAGAACCCCAGTCAGGATGACAGATGTCCAGTCAGGACGACAGAACCCCAGTCAGGAACGACAGAACCCCAATCAGGAACGACAGAACCCCAGGCAGGATGACAGATCCCAAGTCAAGATGACAGAACCCCAGTCAGGACGACAGAACCCCAGTCAGGACGACAGAACCCCAGTCAGAATGACAGAACCCCAGTCAGGACGACAGAACCCCAGTCAGGACGACAGAACCCCAGTCAGGACGACAGAACCCCAGTCAGGATGACAGAACCACAGTCAGGATGACAGATCCCCAGATAGTCCAGTCAAGAGAACATAACCCCAGTCAAGAGAACATAACCCCAGTCAGGATGACAGAACCCCAGTCAAGAGAACATAACCCCAGTCCGGATGACAGAACCCCAGTCAGGAGGACAGAACCCCAGTCAGGAGGACAGAACCCCAGTCAGTCCAGCCAGGATTACAGAACCCCAGTCAGGATGACAGGACCCCAGTCAGTCCAGTCAGGAAGACAGAACCCCAGTCAGGATGACAGAACCCCAGTCAGGAGGACAGAACCCCAGTCAGGATGACAGAACCCCAGTCAGGATGACAGAGCCCTAGTCAGGATGACAGAACCCCAGTCAGTCCAGTCAGGAGGACAGAACCCCAGTCAGGAAGACAGAACCCCAGTCAGGATGACAGATGTCCAGTCAGGACGACAGAACCCCAGTCAGGAACGACAGAACCCCAGGCAGGATGACAGAACCCAAGTCAGGATGACAGAAACCCAGTCAGGACGACAGAACCCCAGTCAGAATGACAGAACCCCAGTCAGGACGACAGAACCCCAGTCAGAATGACAGAACCCCAGTCAGGACGACAGAACCCCAGTCAGGACGACAGAACCCCAGTCAGGACGACAGAACCCCAGTCAGGATGACAGATCCCCAGATAGTCCAGTCAGGATGACAGAACCCCAGTCAGGAGGACAGAACCCCAGTGAGGATGACAGAACCCCAGTCAGGATGACAGAACCCCAGTCAGGATGACAGAACCCCAGTCAGTCCAGTCAGGATGACAGAACCCCAGTCAGTCCAGTCAGTTTTACAAAACCCCAGTCAGGAACGACAGAACCCCAGGCAGGATGACAGAACCCAAGTCAGGATTACAGAACCCCAGTCAGGAGGACAGAACCCCAGTCAGGAACGACAGAACCCCAGGCAGGATGACAGAACCCAAGTCAGATGACAGAACCCCAGTCAGGACGACAGAACCCCCGACAGAACCCCAGTCAGGATGACAGATCCCCAGTCAGTCCAGTCAGGATGACAGAACCCCAGTCAGGAGGACAGAACCCCAGTGAGGATGACAGAACCCCAGGCAGGATGACAGAACCCCAGTCAGTCCAGTCAGGATGACAGAACCCCAGTCAGTCCAGTCAGTTTGACATAACCCCAGTCAGGAACGACAGAACCCCAGGCAGGATGACAGAACCCAAGTCAGGATTACAGAACCCCAGTCAGGAGGACAGAACCCCAGTCAGGAGTACAGAACCCCAGTCGGGAATGAATGAACCCCAGTCTGGATGACAGAACCCCAGTCAGGGGGACAGAACCCCAGTCAGGAGGACAGAACCCCAGTCAGGATGACAGAACCCCAGTCCGGATGACAGAACCCCAGTCAGGATGACAGAACCCCAGTCAGGGTGACAGAACCCCAGTCAGGATGACAGATCCCCAGTCAGTCCAGTCAGGATGACAGATCCCCAGTCAGGAGGACAGAACCCCAGTCAGGATGACAGAACCCCAGTCAGGACGACAGAGCCCCAGCCAGGATGACAGAACCCCAGTCAGGAATGAATGAACCCCAGTCTGGATGACAGAACCCCAGTCAGGGGGACAGAACCCCAGTCAGGATGACAGAACCCCAGTCAGGATGACAGAACCCCAGTCAGGGTGACAGAACCCCAGTCAGGATGACAGATCCCCAGTCAGTCCAGTCAGGATGACAGATCCCCAGTCAGGAGGACAGAACCCCAGTCAGGATGACAGAACCCCAGTCAGGACGACAGAGCCCCAGCCAGGATGACAGAACCCCAGCCAGTCCAGCCAGGATGACAGAATCCCAGTCAGGATGACAGAACCCCAGTCAGGATGACAGAACCCCAGTCAGTCCAGTCAGGAAGACAGAACCCCAGTCAGGATGACAGAACCCCAGTCAGGAGGACAGCACCCCAGTCAGGATGACAGAACCCCAGTCAGGACGACAGAGCCCGAGTCAGGATGACAGAACCCCAGTCAGTCCAGTCAGGAGGACAGAACCCCAGTCAGGAAGACAGAACCCCAGTCAGGATGACAGATGTCCAGTCAGGACGACAGAACCCCAGTCAGGAACGACAGAACCCCAATCAGGAACGACAGAACCCCAGGCAGGATGACAGATCCCAAGTCAAGATGACAGAACCCCAGTCAGGACGACAGAACCCCAGTCAGGACGACAGAACCCCAGTCAGAATGACAGAACCCCAGTCAGGACGACAGAACCCCAGTCAGGACGACAGAACCCCAGTCAGGACGACAGAACCCCAGTCAGGATGACAGAACCACAGTCAGGATGACAGATCCCCAGATAGTCCAGTCAAGAGAACATAACCCCAGTCAAGAGAACATAACCCCAGTCAGGATGACAGAACCCCAGTCAAGAGAACATAACCCCAGTCCGGATGACAGAACCCCAGTCAGGAGGACAGAACCCCAGTCAGGAGGACAGAACCCCAGTCAGGAGGACAGAACCCCAGTCAGGAGGACAGAACCCCAGTCAGTCCAGCCAGGATTACAGAACCCCAGTCAGGATGACAGAACCCCAGTCAGTCCAGTCAGGAAGACAGAACCCCAGTCAGGATGACAGAACCCCAGTCAGGAGGACAGAACCCCAGTCAGGATGACAGAACCCCAGTCAGGACGACAGAGCCCTAGTCAGGATGACAGAACCCCAGTCAGTCCAGTCAGGAGGACAGAACCCCAGTCAGGAAGACAGAACCCCAGTCAGGATGACAGATGTCCAGTCAGGACGACAGAACCCCAGTCAGGAACGACAGAACCCCAGGCAGGATGACAGAACCCAAGTCAGGATGACAGAACCCCAGTCAGGACGACAGAACCCCAGTCAGAATGACAGAACCCCAGTCAGGACGACAGAACCCCAGTCAGAATGACAGAACCCCAGTCAGGACGACAGAACCCCAGTCAGGACGACAGAACCCCAGTCAGGATGACAGATCCCCAGATAGTCCAGTCAGGATGACAGAACCCCAGTCAGGAGGACAGAACCCCAGTGAGGATGACAGAACCCCAGTCAGGATGACAGAACCCCAGTCAGGATGACAGAACCCCAGTCAGTCCAGTCAGGATGACAGAACCCCAGTCAGTCCAGTCAGTTTTACATAACCCCAGTCAGGAACGACAGAACCCCAGGCAGGATGACAGAACCCAAGTCAGGATTACAGAACCCCAGTCAGGAGGACAGAACCCCAGTCAGGAACGACAGAACCCCAGGCAGGATGACAGAACCCAGGTCAGATGACAGAACCCCAGTCAGGACGACAGAACCCCAGTCAGGACGACAGAACCCCAGTCAGGATGACAGATCCCCAGTCAGTCCAGTCAGGATGACAGAACCCCAGTCAGGAGGACAGAACCCCAGTGAGGATGACAGAACCCCAGGCAGGATGACAGAACCCCAGTCAGTCCAGTCAGGATGACAGAACCCCAGTCAGTCCAGTCAGTTTGACATAACCCCAGTCAGGAACGACAGAACCCCAGGCAGGATGACAGAACCCAAGTCAGGATTACAGAACCCCAGTCAGGAGGACAGAACCCCAGTCAGGAGTACAGAACCCCAGTCGGGAATGAATGAACCCCAGTCTGGATGACAGAACCCCAGTCAGGGGGACAGAACCCCAGTCAGGAGGACAGAACCCCAGTCAGGATGACAGAACACCAGTCCGGATGACAGAACCCCAGTCAGGATGACAGAACCCCAGTCAGGGTGACAGAACCCCAGTCAGGATGACAGATCCCCAGTCAGTCCAGTCAGGATGACAGATCCCCAGTCAGGAGGACAGAACCCCAGTCAGGATGACAGAACCCCAGTCAGGACGACAGAGCCCCAGCCAGGATGACAGAGCCCCAGCCAGTCCAGCCAGGATGACAGAATCCCAGTCAGGATGACAGAACCCCAGTCAGGATGACAGAACCCCAGTCAGTCCAGCCAGGATTACAGCACCCCAGTCAGGATGACAGAACCCCAGTCAGTCCAGTCAGGAAGACAGAACCCCAGTCAGGATGACAGAACCCCAGTCAGGGGGACAGCACCCCAGTCAGGATGACAGAACCCCAGTCAGTCCAGTCAGGAGGACAGAACCCCAGTCAGGAAGACAGAACCCCAGTCAGGATGACAGATGTCCAGTCAGGATGACAGAACCCCAGTCAGGAACGACAGAACCCCAGGCAGGATGACAGATCCCAAGTCAAGATGACAGAACCCCAGTCAGGACGACAGAACCCCAGTCAGGACGACAGAACCCCAGTCAGAATGACAGAACCCCAGTCAGGACGACAGAACCCCAGTCAGGACGACAGAACCCCAGTCAGGACGACAGAACCCCAGTCAGGATGACAGATCCCCAGATAGTCCAGTCAGGATGACAGAACCCCAGTGAGGATGACAGAACCCCAGTGAGGATGACAGAACCCCAGTCAGGATGACAGAACCCCAGTCAGTCCAGTCAGGATGACAGAACCCCAGTCAGTCCAGTCAGTTTTACATAACCCCAGTCAGGAACGACAGAACCCCAGGCAGGATGACAGAACCCAAGTCAGGATTACAGAACCCCAGTCAGGAGGACAGAACCCCAGTCAGGATGACAGATCCCCAGACGACAGAACTCCAGTCAGGACGACAGAACCCCAGTCAGGATGACAGATCCCCAGTCAGTCCAGTCAGGATGACAGAACCCCAGTCAGGAGGACAGAACCCCAGTGAGGATGACAGAACCCCAGTCAGGATGACAGAACCCCAGTCAGTCCAGTCAGGATGACAGAACCCCAGTCCCAGTCAGTTTGACATAACCCCAGTCAGGATGACAGAACCCCAGTCAGGACGACAGAGCCCCAGCCAGGATGACAGAGCCCCAGCCAGTCCAGCCAGGATGACAGAATCCCAGTCAGGATGACAGAACCCCAGTCAGGATGACAGAACCCCAGTCAGTCCAGCCAGGATTACAGCACCCCAGTCAGGATGACAGAACCCCAGTCAGTCCAGTCAGGAAGACAGAACCCCAGTCAGGATGACAGAACCCCAGTCAGGGGGACAGCACCCCAGTCAGGATGACAGAACCCCAGTCAGTCCAGTCAGGAGGACAGAACCCCAGTCAGGAAGACAGAACCCCAGTCAGGATGACAGATGTCCAGTCAGGATGACAGAACCCCAGTCAGGAACGACAGAACCCCAGGCAGGATGACAGATCCCAAGTCAAGATGACAGAACCCCAGTCAGGACGACAGAACCCCAGTCAGGACGACAGAACCCCAGTCAGAATGACAGAACCCCAGTCAGGACGACAGAACCCCAGTCAGGACGACAGAACCCCAGTCAGGACGACAGAATCCCAGTCAGGATGACAGATCCCCAGATAGTCCAGTCAGGATGACAGAACCCCAGTGAGGATGACAGAACCCCAGTGAGGATGACAGAACCCCAGTCAGGATGACAGAACCCCAGTCAGGATGACAGAACCCCAGTCAGTCCAGTCAGGATGACAGAACCCCAGTCAGTCCAGTCAGTTTTACATAACCCCAGTCAGGAACGACAGAACCCCAGGCAGGATGACAGAACCCAAGTCAGGATTACAGAACCCCAGTCAGGAGGACAGAACCCCAGTCAGGAACGACAGAACCCCAGGCAGGATGACAGAACCCAAGTCAGGATGACAGAACCCCAGTCAGGACGACAGAACCCCAGTCAGAATGACAGATCCCCAGTCAGTCCAGTCAGGATGACAGAACCCCAGTCAGGAGGACAGAACCCCAGTGAGGATGACAGAACCCCAGTGATGATGACAGAACCCCAGTGAGGATGACAGAACCCCAGTGAGGATGACAGAACCCAGTCAGGATGACAGAACCCCAGTCAGGATGACAGAACCCCAGTCAGTCCAGTCAGGATGACAGAACCCCAATCAGTCAAGTCAGTTTGACATAACCCCAGTCAGGAACGACAGAACCCCAGGCAGGATGACAGAACCCAAGTCAGGATTACCCAACCCCAGTCAGGATTACAGAACCCCAGTCAGGAGGACAGAACCCCAGTCAGGAGTACAGAACCTCAGTCGGGAATGAATGAACCCCAGTCTGGATGACAGAACCCCAGTCAGGGAGACAGAACCCCAGTCAGGAGGACAGAACCCCAGTCAGGATGACAGAACCCCAGTCCGGATGACAGAACCCCAGTCAGGATGACAGAACCCCAGTCAGGGTGACAGAACCCCAGTCAGGATGACAGATCCCCAGTCAGTCCAGTCAGGATGACAGATCCCCAGTCAGGAGGACAGAACCCCAGTCAGGATGACAGAACCCCAGTCAGGACGACAGAGCCCCAGCCAGGATGACAGAACCCCAGCCAGTCCAGCCAGGATGACAGAATCCCAGTCAGGATGACAGAACCCCAGTCAGGATGACAGAACCCCAGTCAGTCCAGCCAGGATTACAGAACCCCAGTCAGGATGACAGAAGCCCAGTCAGTCCAGTCAGGAAGACAGAACCCCAGTCAGGATGACAGAACCCCAGTCAGGAGGACAGCACCCCAGTCAGGATGACAGAACCCCAGTCAGGACGACAGAGCCCGAGTCAGGATGACAGAACCCCAGTCAGTCCAGTCAGGAGGACAGAACCCCAGTCAGGAAGACAGAACCCCAGTCAGGATGACAGATGTCCAGTCAGGACGACAGAACCCCAGTCAGGAATGACAGAACCCCAGGCAGGATGACAGATCCCAAGTCAAGATGACAGAACCCCAGTCAGGACGACAGAACTCCAGTCAGGACGACAGAACCCCAGTCAGGATGACAGATCCCCAGTCAGTCCAGTCAGGATGACAGAACCCCAGTCAGGAGGACAGAACCCCAGTGAGGATGACAGAACCCCAGTCAGGATGACAGAACCCCAGTCAGTCCAGTCAGGATGACAGAACCCCAGTCAGTCCAGTCAGTTTGACATAACCCCAGTCAGGATTACAGAACCCCAGTCAGGAGGTCAGAACCCCAGTCAGGAGTACAGAACCCCAGTCAGGATGACAGAACCCCAGTCAGGACGACAGAGCCCCAGCCAGGATGACAGAACCCCAGCCAGTCCAGCCAGGATGACAGAATCCCAGTCAGGATGACATAACCCCAGTGAGTCCAGTCAGGATGACAGAACCCCAGTCAGGAGGACAGAACCCCAGTCAGGATGACAGAACCCCAGTCAGGATGACAGAACCCCAGTCAGGAGGACAGAACCCCAGTCAGGATGACAGAACCCCAGTCAGGAGTACAGAACCCCAGTCGGGAATGAATGAACCCCAGTCTGGATGACAGAACCCCAGTCAGGGGGACAGAACCCCAGTCAGGAGGACAGAACCCCAGTCAGGATGACAGAACACCAGTCCGGATGACAGAACCCCAGTCAGGATGACAGAACCCCAGTCAGGGTGACAGAACCCCAGTCAGGATGACAGATCCCCAGTCAGTCCAGTCAGGATGACAGATCCCCAGTCAGGAGGACAGAACCCCAGTCAGGATGACAGAACCCCAGTCAGGACGACAGAGCCCCAGCCAGGATGACAGAGCCCCAGCCAGTCCAGCCAGGATGACAGAATCCCAGTCAGGATGACAGAACCCCAGTCAGGATGACAGAACCCCAGTCAGTCCAGCCAGGATTACAGCACCCCAGTCAGGATGACAGAACCCCAGTCAGTCCAGTCAGGAAGACAGAACCCCAGTCAGGATGACAGAACCCCAGTCAGGGGGACAGCACCCCAGTCAGGATGACAGAACCCCAGTCAGTCCAGTCAGGAGGACAGAACCCCAGTCAGGAAGACAGAACCCCAGTCAGGATGACAGATGTCCAGTCAGGATGACAGAACCCCAGTCAGGAACGACAGAACCCCAGGCAGGATGACAGATCCCAAGTCAAGATGACAGAACCCCAGTCAGGACGACAGAACCCCAGTCAGGACGACAGAACCCCAGTCAGAATGACAGAACCCCAGTCAGGACGACAGAACCCCAGTCAGGACGACAGAACCCCAGTCAGGACGACAGAACCCCAGTCAGGATGACAGATCCCCAGATAGTCCAGTCAGGATGACAGAACCCCAGTGAGGATGACAGAACCCCAGTGAGGATGACAGAACCCCAGTCAGGATGACAGAACCCCAGTCAGTCCAGTCAGGATGACAGAACCCCAGTCAGTCCAGTCAGTTTTACATAACCCCAGTCAGGAACGACAGAACCCCAGGCAGGATGACAGAACCCAAGTCAGGATTACAGAACCCCAGTCAGGAGGACAGAACCCCAGTCAGGATGACAGATCCCCAGACGACAGAACTCCAGTCAGGACGACAGAACCCCAGTCAGGATGACAGATCCCCAGTCAGTCCAGTCAGGATGACAGAACCCCAGTCAGGAGGACAGAACCCCAGTGAGGATGACAGAACCCCAGTCAGGATGACAGAACCCCAGTCAGTCCAGTCAGGATGACAGAACCCCAGTCAGTCCAGTCAGTTTGACATAACCCCAGTCAGGATGACAGAACCCCAGTCAGGACGACAGAGCCCCAGCCAGGATGACAGAGCCCCAGCCAGTCCAGCCAGGATGACAGAATCCCAGTCAGGATGACAGAACCCCAGTCAGGATGACAGAACCCCAGTCAGTCCAGCCAGGATTACAGCACCCCAGTCAGGATGACAGAACCCCAGTCAGTCCAGTCAGGAAGACAGAACCCCAGTCAGGATGACAGAACCCCAGTCAGGGGGACAGCACCCCAGTCAGGATGACAGAACCCCAGTCAGTCCAGTCAGGAGGACAGAACCCCAGTCAGGAAGACAGAACCCCAGTCAGGATGACAGATGTCCAGTCAGGATGACAGAACCCCAGTCAGGAACGACAGAACCCCAGGCAGGATGACAGATCCCAAGTCAAGATGACAGAACCCCAGTCAGGACGACAGAACCCCAGTCAGGACGACAGAACCCCAGTCAGAATGACAGAACCCCAGTCAGGACGACAGAACCCCAGTCAGGACGACAGAACCCCAGTCAGGACGACAGAATCCCAGTCAGGATGACAGATCCCCAGATAGTCCAGTCAGGATGACAGAACCCCAGTGAGGATGACAGAACCCCAGTGAGGATGACAGAACCCCAGTCAGGATGACAGAACCCCAGTCAGGATGACAGAACCCCAGTCAGTCCAGTCAGGATGACAGAACCCCAGTCAGTCCAGTCAGTTTTACATAACCCCAGTCAGGAACGACAGAACCCCAGGCAGGATGACAGAACCCAAGTCAGGATTACAGAACCCCAGTCAGGAGGACAGAACCCCAGTCAGGAACGACAGAACCCCAGGCAGGATGACAGAACCCAAGTCAGGATTACCCAACCCCAGTCAGGATTACAGAACCCCAGTCAGGAGGACAGAACCCCAGTCAGGAGTACAGAACCTCAGTCGGGAATGAATGAACCCCAGTCTGGATGACAGAACCCCAGTCAGGGAGACAGAACCCCAGTCAGGAGGACAGAACCCCAGTCAGGATGACAGAACCCCAGTCCGGATGACAGAACCCCAGTCAGGATGACAGAACCCCAGTCAGGGTGACAGAACCCCAGTCAGGATGACAGATCCCCAGTCAGTCCAGTCAGGATGACAGATCCCCAGTCAGGAGGACAGAACCCCAGTCAGGATGACAGAACCCCAGTCAGGACGACAGAGCCCCAGCCAGGATGACAGAACCCCAGCCAGTCCAGCCAGGATGACAGAATCCCAGTCAGGATGACAGAACCCCAGTCAGGATGACAGAACCCCAGTCAGTCCAGCCAGGATTACAGAACCCCAGTCAGGATGACAGAAGCCCAGTCAGTCCAGTCAGGAAGACAGAACCCCAGTCAGGATGACAGAACCCCAGTCAGGAGGACAGCACCCCAGTCAGGATGACAGAACCCCAGTCAGGACGACAGAGCCCGAGTCAGGATGACAGAACCCCAGTCAGTCCAGTCAGGAGGACAGAACCCCAGTCAGGAAGACAGAACCCCAGTCAGGATGACAGATGTCCAGTCAGGACGACAGAACCCCAGTCAGGAATGACAGAACCCCAGGCAGGATGACAGATCCCAAGTCAAGATGACAGAACCCCAGTCAGGACGACAGAACTCCAGTCAGGACGACAGAACCCCAGTCAGGATGACAGATCCCCAGTCAGTCCAGTCAGGATGACAGAACCCCAGTCAGGAGGACAGAACCCCAGTGAGGATGACAGAACCCCAGTCAGGATGACAGAACCCCAGTCAGTCCAGTCAGGATGACAGAACCCCAGTCAGTCCAGTCAGTTTGACATAACCCCAGTCAGGATTACAGAACCCCAGTCAGGAGGTCAGAACCCCAGTCAGGAGTACAGAACCCCAGTCAGGATGACAGAACCCCAGTCAGGACGACAGAGCCCCAGCCAGGATGACAGAACCCCAGCCAGTCCAGCCAGGATGACAGAATCCCAGTCAGGATGACATAACCCCAGTGAGTCCAGTCAGGATGACAGAACCCCAGTCAGGAGGACAGAACCCCAGTCAGGATGACAGAACCCCAGTCAGGATGACAGAACCCCAGTCAGGAGGACAGAACCCCAGTCAGGATGACAGAACCCCAGTCAGGAGGACAGAACCTCAGTCAGGATGACAGAACCCCAGTCAGGATGACAGAACCCCAGTCAGTCCAGTCAGGATGACAAAACCCCAGTCAGGAATGACAGAACCCCAGTCAGGATGACAGAACTCCAGTCAGGACGACAGTACCCCAGTCAGAACGAAAGAACCCCAGTCAGAATGACAGAACCCCAGTCAGGATGACAGAACCCCAGTCAGGATGACGGAACCCCAGTCAGAACGACAGAACCCCAGTCAGGACGACGGAACCCCAGTCAGGATGATAGAACCCCAGTCAGTCCAGTCAGTATGACAGAACCCCAGTCAGGAGGACAGAACCCCAGTCAGGACGACAGAACCCCAGTCAGTTTGACAGAACCCCAGTCAGGACGACAGAACCCCAGTCAGTTTGACAGAACCCCAGTCAGGATGACATAACCCCAGTCAGGAGGACAGAACCCCTGTCAGGATGACAGAACCCCAGTCCGGATGACAGAACCCCAGTCAGGATGACAGAACCCCAGTCAGGGTGACAGAACCCCAGTCAGGATGACAGATCCCCAGTCAGTCCAGTCAGGATGACAGATCCCCAGTCAGGAGGACAGAACCCCAGTCAGGATGACAGAACCCCAGTCAGGACGACAGAGCCCCAGCCAGGATGACAGAACCCCAGCCAGTCCAGCCAGGATGACAGAATCCCAGTGAGGATGACAGATCCCAGTCAGGATGACAGAACCCCAGTCAGTCCAGCCAGGATTACAGAACCCCAGTCAGGATGACAGAACCCCAGTCAGTCCAGTCAGGAAGACAGAACCCCAGTCAGGATGACAGAACCCCAGTCAGGAGGACAGCACCCCAGTCAGGATGACAGAACCCCAGTCAGGACGACAGAGCCCGAGTCAGGATGACAGAACCCCAGTCAGTCCAGTCAGGAGGACAGAACCCCAGTCAGGAAGACAGAACCCCAGTCAGGATGACAGATGTCCAGTCAGGACGACAGAACCCCAGTCAGGAACGACAGAACCCCAGGCAGGATGACAGATCCCAAGTCAAGATGACAGAACCCCAGTCAGGACGACAGAACCCCAGTCAGGACGTCAGAACCCCAGTCAGGACGACAGAACCCCAGTCAGGACGACAGAACCCCAGTCAGGACGACAGAACCCCAGTCAGGATGACAGATCCCCAGATAGTCCAGTCAGGATGACAGAACCCCAGTCAGGAGGACAGAACCCCAGTGAGGATGACAGAACCCCAGTCAGGATGACAGAACCCCAGTCAGTCCAGTCAGGATGACAGAACCCCAGTCAGGAACGACAGAACCCCAGGCAGGATGACAGAACCCAAGTCAGGACGACAGAACCCCAGTCAGAATGACAGATCCCCAGTCAGTCCAGTCAGGATGACAGAACCCCAGTCAGGAGGACAGACCCCAGTCAGGAGTACAGAACCCCAGTCGGGAATGAATGAACCCCAGTCTGGATGACAGAACCCCAGTCAATGGGACAGAACCCCAGTCAGGAGGACAGAACCCCAGTCAGGATGACAGAACCCCAGTCCGGATGACAGAACCCCAGTCAGGATGACAGAACCCCAGTCAGGGTGACAGAACCCCAGTCAGGATGACAGATCCCCAGTCAGTCCAGTCAGGATGACAGATCCCCAGTCAGGAGGACAGAACCCCAGTCAGGATGACAGAACCCCAGTCCGGATGACAGAACCCCAGTCAGGATGACAGAACCCCAGTCAGGGTGACAGAACCCCAGTCAGGATGACAGATCCCCAGTCAGTCCAGTCAGGATGACAGATCCCCAGTCAGGAGGACAGAACCCCAGTCAGGATGACAGAACCCCAGTCAGGACGACAGAGCCCCAGCCAGGATCACAGAACCCCAGCCAGTCCAGCCAGGATGACAGAATCCCAGTCAGGATGACAGAACCCCAGTCAGGATGACAGAACCCCAGTCAGTCCAGCCAGGATTACAGAACCCCAGTCAGGATGACAGAACCCCAGTCAGTCCAGTCAGGAAGACAGAACCCCAGTCAGGATGACAGAACCCCAGTCAGGAGGACAGCACCCCAGTCAGGATGACAGAACCCCAGTCAGGACGACAGAGCCCGAGTCAGGATGACAGAACCCCAGTCAGTCCAGTCAGGATGACAGAACCCCAGTCAGTCCAGTCAGGAGGACAGAACCCCAGTCAGGAAGACAGAACCCCAGTCAGGATGACAGATGTCCAGTCAGGACGACAGAACCCCAGTCAGGAACGACAGAACCCAAGTCAGGATGACAGAACCCCAGTCAGTCCAGTCAGGATGACAGAACCCCAGTCAGTCCAGTCAGTTCGACATAACCCCAGTCAGGATTACAGAACCCCAGTCAGGAGGTCAGAACCCCAGTCAGGAGTACAGAACCCCAGTCAGGATGACAGAACCCCAGTCAGGACGACAGAGCCCCAGCCAGGATGACAGAACCCCAGCCAGTCCAGCCAGGATGACAGAATCCCAGTCAGGATGACAGAACCCCAGTGAGTCCAGTCAGGATGACAGAACCCCAGTCAGGAGGACAGAACCCCAGTCAGGATGACATAACCCCAGTCAGGAGGACAGAACCCCAGTCAGGATGACAGAACCCCAGTCAGGATGACAGAACCCCAGTCAGGAACGACAGAACCCTATGCAGGATGACAGAACCCCAGTCAGGACGACAGAACCCCAGTCAGAATGACAGAACCCCAGTCAGGATGACAGAACCCCAGTCAGGATGACAAAAACCCCAGGCAGGATGACAGAACCCCAGTCAGGATGACAGAACCCCAGTCAGGACAACAGAACCCCAGTCAGGAACGACAGAACCCCAGTCAGGATGACAGAACCCCAGTCAGTCCAGTCAGGATGACAGAACCCCAGTCAGTCCAGTCAGTTCGACATAACCCCAGTCAGGATTACAGAACCCCAGTCAGGAGGTCAGAACCCCAGTCAGGAGTACAGAACCCCAGTCAGGATGACAGAACCCCAGTCAGGATGACAAAAACCCCAGGCAGGATGACAGAACCCCAGTCAGGATGACAGAACCCCAGTCAGGACAACAGAACCCCAGTCAGAACGACAGAACCCCAGTCAGGATGACAGAACCCCAGTCAGGATGACAGAACCCCAGTCAGGATGACAGAACCCCAGTCAGTCCAGTCAGGATGACAAAACCCCAGTCAGGAATGACAGAACCCCAGTCAGGAATGACAGAACCCCAGTCAGGATGACAGAACCCCAGTCAGGATGACAGAACCCCAGTCAGGATGACGGAACCCCAGTCAGAACGACAGAACCCCAGTCAGGACGACAGAACCCCAGTCAGAATGATAGAACCCCAGTCAGTCCAGTCAGTATGACAGAACCCCAGTCAGGAGGACAGAACCCCAGTCAGGAGGACAGAACCCCAGTCAGTTTGACAGAACCCCAGTCAGGACGACAGAACCCCAGTCAGTTTGACAGAACCCCAGTCAGGATGACATAACCCCAGTCAGGAGGACAGAACCCCAGTCAGGAGGACAGAACCCCAGTCAGGATGACAGAACCCCAGTCAGGAAGACAGAACCCCAGTCAGGAATGACAGAACCCCAGTCAGGACGACAGAGCCCCAGCCAGGATGACAGAACCCCAGCCAGTCCAGCCAGGATTACATTTACATTTACATTTAAGTCATTTAGCAGACGCTCTTATCCAGAGCGACTTCCAAATTGGTGCATTATGACATCCAGTGGAGCAGCCACTTTACAATAGTGCATCTAAATCTTTTAAGGGGGGGTGAGAAGGATTACTTTATCCTATCCTAGGTATTCCTTAAAGAGGTGGGGTTTCAGGTGTCTCCGGAAGGTGGTGATTGACTCCGCTGTCCTGGCGTCGTGAGGGAGTTTGTTCCACCATTGGGGGGCCAGAGCAGTGAACAGTTTTGACTGGGCTGAGCGGGAACTGTACTTCCTCAGTGGTAGGGAGGCGAGCAGGCCAGAGGTGGATGAACGCAGTGCCCTTGTTTGGGTGTAGGGCCTGATCAGAGCCTGGAGGTACTGATGTGCCGTTCCCCTCACAGCTCCGTGAGGCAAGCACCATGGTCTTGTAGCGGATGCGAGCTTCAACTGGAAGCCAGTGGAGAGAGCGGAGGAGCGGGGTGACGTGAGAGAACTTGGGAAGGTTGAACACCAGATGGGCTGCGGCGTTCTGGATGAGTTGTAGGGGTTTAATGGCACAGGCAGGGAGCCCAGCCAACAGCGAGTTGCAGTAATCCAGACGGGAGATGACAAGTGCCTGGATTAGGACCTGCGCCGCTTCCTGTGTGAGGCAGGGTCGTACTCTGCGGATGTTGTAGAGCATGAACCTACAGGAACGGGCCACCGCCTTGATGTTAGTTGAGAACGACAGGGTGTTGTCCAGGATCACGCCAAGGTTCTTAGCGCTCTGGGAGGAGGACACAGTGGAGTTGTCAACCGTGATGGCGAGATCATGGAACGGGCAGTCCTTCCCGGGAGGAAGAGCAGCTCCGTCTTGCCGAGGTTCAGCTTGAGGTGGTGATCCGTCATCCACACTGATATGTCTGCCAGACATGCAGAGATGCGATTCGCCACCTGGTCATCAGAAGGGGGAAAGGAGAAGATTAATTGTGTGTCGTCTGCATAGCAATGATAGGAGAGACCATGTGAGGTTATGACAGAGCCAAGTGACTTGGTGTATAGCGATAATAGGAGAGGGCCTAGAACAGAGCCCTGGGGACACCAGTGGTGAGAGCACGTGGTGAGGAGACAGATTCTCGCCACGCCACCTGGTAGGAGCGACCTGTCAGGTAGGACGCAATCCAAGCGTGGGCCGTGCCGGAGATGCCCAACTCGGAGAGGGTGGAGAGGAGGATCTGATGGTTCACAGTATCGAAGGCAGCCGATAGGTCTAGAAGGATGAGAGCAGAGGAGAGAGAGTTAGCTTTAGCAGTGCGGAGCGCCTCCGTGATACAGAGAAGAGCAGTCTCAGTTGAATGACTAGTCTTGAAACCTGACTGATTTGGATCAAGAAGGTCATTCTGAGAGAGATAGCGGGAGAGCTGGCCAAGGACGGCACGTTCAAGGGTTTTGGAGAGAAAAGAAAGAAGGGATACTGGTCTGTAGTTGTTGACATCGGAGGGATCGAGTGTAGGTTTTTTCAGAAGGGGTGCAACTCTCGCTCTCTTGAAGACGGAAGGGACGTAGCCAGCGGTCAGGGATGAGTTGATGAGCGAGGTGAGGTAAGGGAGAAGGTCTCCGGAAATGGTCTGAGAAGAAGAGGAGGGGATAGGGTCAAGCGGGCAGGTTGTTGGGCGGCCGGCCGTCACAAGACGCGAGATTTCATCTGGAGAGAGAGGGGAGAAAGAGGTCAGAGCACAGGGTAGGGCAGGCTGAGCAGAACCAGCGGTGTCGTTTGACTTAGCAAACGAGGATCGGATGTCGTCGACCTTCTTTTCAAAATGGTTGACGAAGTCATCTGCAGAGAGCGAGGGGGGGGGGGAGGGGGAGGAGGATTCAGGAGGGAGGAGAAGGTGACAAAGAGCTTCCTAGGGTTAGAGGCAGATGCTTGGAATTTAGAGTGGTAGAAAGTGGCTTTAGCAGCAGCGACAGAAGAGGAAAATGTAGAGAGGAGGGAGTGAAAGGATGCCAGGTCCGCAGGGAGGCGAGTTTTCCTCCATTTCCGTTCGGCTGCCCGGAGCCCTGTTCTGTGAGCTCGCAATGAGTCGTCGAGCCACGGAGCGGGAGGGGAGGACCGAGCCGGCCTGGAGGATAGGGGACATAGAGAGTCAAAGGATGCAGAAAGGGAGGAGAGGAGGGTTGAGGAGGCAGAATCAGGAGATAGGTTGGAGAAGGTTTGAGCAGAGGGAAGAGATGATAGGATGGAAGAGGAGAGAGTAGCGGGGGAGAAAGAGCGAAGGTTGGGACGGCGCGATACCAGCCGAGTAGGGGCAGTGTGGGAAGTGTTGGATGAGAGCGAGAGGGAAAAGGATACAAGGTAGTGGTCGGAGACTTGGAGGGGAGTTGCAATGAGGTTAGTGGAAGAACAGCATCTAGTAAAGATGAGGTCGAGCGTATTGCCTGCCTTGTGAGTAGGGGGGGAAGGTGAGAGGGAGAGGTCAAAAGAGGGGAGAAGTGGAAAGAAGGAGGCAGAGAGGAATGAGTCAAAGGTAGGCGTGGGGAGGTTAAAGTCGCCCAGAACTGTGAGAGGTGAGCCGTCCTCAGGAAAGGAGCTTATCAAGGCATCAAGCTCATTGATGAACTCTCCGAGGGAACCTGGAGGGCGATAAATGATAAGGATGTTAAGCTTGAAAGGGCTGGTAACTGTGACAGCATGGAATTCAAAGGAGGCGATAGACAGATGGGTAAGGGGAGAAAGAGAGAATGACCACTTGGGAGAGATGAGGATCCGGTGCCACCACCCCGCTGACCAGAAGCTCTCGGGGGTGTGTGAGAACACGTGGGCGGACGAAGAGAGAGCAGTAGGAGTAGCAGTGTTATCTGTGGTGATCCATGTTTCCGTCAGTGCCAAGAAGTCGAGGGACTGGAGGGAGGCATAGGCTGAGATGAACTCTGCCTTGTTGGCCGCAGATCGGCAGTTCCAGAGGCTACCGGAGACCTGGAACTCCACGTGGGTCGTGCGCTGGGACCACCAGATTAGGGTGGCCGCGGCCACGCGGTGTGGAGCGTTTGTATGGTCTGTGCAGAGAGGAGAGAACAGGGATAGACAGACACATAGTTGACAGGCTACAGAAGAGGCTACGCTAATGCAAAGGAGATTGGAATGACAAGTGGACTACACGTCTCGAATGTTCAGAAAGTTGAGCTTACGTAGCAAGAATCTTATTGACTAAAATGATTAAAAATGATACAGTACTGCTGAAGTAGGCTAGCTGGCAGTGGCTGCGTTGTTGATTCGGGGGCTAGCTGGCTAGCTAGCAGTGTTGATTACGTTACGTTGCGTTAAAAGAACGACAATAGCTGGCTAGGTAACCTAGAAAATCGCTCTAGACTACACAATTATCTTTGATACAGAGACGGATGACAGAATCCCAGTCTGGATGACAGAACCCCAGTGAGTCCAGTCAGGATGACAGAACCCCAGTCAGGAGGACAGAACCCCAGTCAGGATGACAGAACCCCAGTCAGGATGACAGAACCCCAGTCAGGAGGACAGAACCCCAGTCAGGATGACAGAACCCCAGTCAGGAACGACAGAACCCCAGGCAGGATGACAGAACCCCAGTCAGGACGACAGAACCCCAGTCAGAACGACAGAACCCCAGTCAGAACGACAGAACCCCAGTCAGAATGACAGAACCCCAGTCAGGAGGACAGAACCCCAGTCAGGATGACATAACCCCAGTCAGGAGGACAGAACCCCAGTCAGGACGACAGAACCCCAGTCAGGAGGACAGAACCCCAGTCAGTCCAGTCAGGATGACAGAACCCCAGTCAAGATGACAGAACCCCAGTCAGGAGGACAGAACCCCAGTCAGGAAGACAGAACCCCAGTCAGGAATGACAGAACCCCAGTCAGGATGACAGAACCCCAGTCTGGATGACAGAACCCCAGTCAGGAGGACAGAACCCCAGCCAGTCCAGCCAGGATGACAGAACCACAGTCAGAATGACAGAACCCCAGTCCGGATGACAGAACCCCAGTCAGGATGACAGAACCCCAGTCAGTCCAGTCAGGAGGACAGAACCCCAGTCAGGAGGACAGAACCCCAGCCAGTCCAGCCAGGATGACAGAACCCCAGTCAGAATGACAGAACCCCAGTCTGGATGACAGAACCCCAGTCAGGATGACAGAACCCCAGTCAGGATGACAGAACCCCAGTCAGGAACGACAGAACCCCAGGCAGGATGACAGAACCCCAGTCAGGACGACAGAACCCCAGTCAGAACGACAGAACCCCAGTCAGAATGACAGAACCCCAGTCAGGATGACAGAACCCCAGGCAGGATGACAGAACCCCAGTCAGGATGACAGAACCCCAGTCAGGACAACAGAACCCCAGTCAGAACGACAGAACCCCAGTCAGGATGACAGAACCCCAGTCAGGATGACAGAACCCCAGTCAGGAGGACAGAACCCCAGTCAGGATGACAGAACCCCAGTCAGGATGACAGAACCCCAGTCAGTCGAGTCAGTATGACAGAACCCCAGTCAGGAGGACAGAACCCCAGTCAGGACGACAGAACCCCAGTCAGTTTGACAGAACCCCAGTCAGGACGACAGAACCCCAGTCAGTTTGACAGAACCCCAGTCAGGAGGACATAACCCCAGTCAGGAGGACAGAACCCCAGTCAGGATGACAGAAACCCAGTCAGTCCAGTCAGGATGACAGAACCCCAGTCAAGATGACAGAACCCCAGTCAGGAGGACAGAACCCCAGCCAGTCCAGCCAGGATGACAGAACCACAGTCAGAATGACAGAACCCCAGTCCGGATGACAGAACCCCAGTCAGGATGACAGAACCCCAGTCAGTCCAGTCAGGAGGACAGAACCCCAGTCAGGAGGACAGAACCCCAGCCAGTCCAGCCAGGATGACAGAACCCCAGTCAGAATGACAGAACCCCAGTCTGGATGACAGAACCCCAGTTAGGAGGACAGAACCCCAGCCAGTCCAGCCAGGATGACAGAACCCCAGTCAGGATGACAGAACCCCAGTCAGTCCAGTCAGGAGGACAGAACCCCAGTCAGTCCAGTCAGGAGGACAGAACCCCAGTCAGAACGACAGAACCCCAGTCAGAATGACAGAACCCCAGTCAGGAAGACAGCACCCCAGTCAGAACGACAGAACCCCAGTCAGGATGATAGAACCCCAGTAACCCCAGTCAGGATGACAGAACCCCAGTCAGGATGACAGAACCCCAGTCAGGATGACAGAACCCCATACAAGAGGACAGAACCCCAGTCAGGAGGACAGAACCCCAGTCAGATTGACAGAACCCCAGTCAGGATGACAGAACCCCAGTCAGATTGACAGAACCCCAGTCAGGATGACAGAACCCCAGTCAGATTGACAGAACCCCAGTCAAGAGGACAGAACCCCAGTCAGGATGACAGAACCCCAGTCAGATTGACAGAACCCCAGTCAGGATGACAGAACCCCAGTCAGGATGACAGAACCCCAGTCAGATTGACAGAACCCCAGTCAGGATGACAGAACCCCAGTCAGATTGACAGATCCCCAGTCAGGATGACAGAACCCCAGTCAGATTGACAGAACCCCAGTCAGGATGACAGAACCCCAGTCAAGAGGACAGAACCCCAGTCAGGATGACAGAACCCCAGTCAGGATGACAGAACCCCAGTCAGGATGACAGAACCCCAGTCAGGATGACAGAACCCCAGTCAGGATGACAGAACCCCAGTCAGGATGACAGAACCCCAGTCAAGAGGACAGAACCCCAGTCAGGAGGACAGAACCCCAGTCAGATTGACAGAACCCCAGTCAAGAGGACAGAACCCCAGTCAGGAGGACAGAACCCCAGTCAGATTGACATAACCCCAGTCAAGAGGACAGAACCCCAGTCAGGAGGACAGAACCCCAGTCAGATTGACAGAACCCCAGTCAGGATGACAGAACCCCAGTCAGGATGACAGAACCCCAGTCAGGAGGACAGAACCCCAGTCAGGATGACAGAACCCCAGTCAGGATGACAGAACCCCAGTCAGGAGGACAGAACCCCAGTCAGATTGACAGAACCCCAGTCAGGATGACAGAACCCCAGTCAGATTGACAGAACCCCAGTCAGGAGGACAGAACCCCAGTCAGATTGACAGAACCCCAGTCAGATTGACAGAACCCCAGTCAGATTGACAGAACCCCAGTCAGATTGACAGAACCCCAGTCAGATTGACAGAACCCCAGTCAGGATGACAGAACCCCAGTCAGATTGACAGAACCCCAGTCAGGAGGACAGAACCCCAGTCAGGATGACAGAACCCCAGTCAAGAGGACAGAACCCCAGTCAGGAGGACAGAACCCCAGTCAGATTGACAGAACCCCAGTCAGGATGACAGAACCCCAGTCAGGATGACAGAACCCCAGTCAGGATGACAGAACCCCAGTCAGGATGACAGAACCCCAGTCAGGATGACAGAACCCCAGTCAGATTGACAGAACCCCAGTCAGGATGACAGAACCCCAGTCAGATTGACAGAACCCCAGTCAGAATGACAGAACCCCAGTCAGGATGACAGAACCCCAGTCAGGATGACAGAACCAGAACCCCAGTCAGGATGACAGAACCCCATAACATTTTTTTTTGTTAGTCTGAGTGTTACGACCAGAGTCCTGGGAAGTGGAGAGATAACCTCCTATCTTACTGTGAAGACCTCGCCGTTGTTAATGCATTAACCACACACACACACACACACACACACACACACACACACACACACACACACACACACACACACACACACACACACACACACACACACACACACACACACACACACACACACACACACACACACACACACACACACACACACACACACACACACAGCTTTATCCCATTCCCTGCCGCTGCGCCAGTCCCGGCTCCAATCCTCCGGGATACTTTACTAATAACCCATTCCTTATCAGACACTCTGCACCTCTGCCTGTTATCAAAGAGTCAATTAAAGGAGCGGGGTGAAGGATTCAAATAATGGAGACAGCTGTTTTCCTCTGTTTCACTAAATCCATTTGTATTGTTACCAGCCTGAGAGCACCTCCCCAGACCGCACCTTTAATTCAAGCCCTTGTCAAGTCCTCTATACCTGCTGCTGCTTGATAAAGAGGGAGGGGGAGGGAGGGAGGGAAAGAGGGAGACAGGTAGGGAAGGAGGGAGAGGGAGACAGGGAGGGAGGGAGAGAAAGGGAGACAGGGAGGGAGACAGGGAGGGAGAGGGAGGGAGACAAGGAGGGAAGGAGGGAGAGGGAGACAGGGAGGGAGGGAGAGAGAGGGGACCGGGGGGGGAGGGAGAGGGAGACAGGGAGGGAGAGGGAGACAGGGAGGGAAGGAGGGAGAGGGAGACAGGGAGGGAGGGAGAGAGAGGGGACCGGGAAGGGGGGAGGGAGAGGGAGACAGGGAGGGAGGGAGGGAGAGGGAGACAGGGAGGGAGACAGGGACGGAGACAGGGAGGGAGGGAGAGAGAGGGAGACAGGGAGGGAGGGAGGGAGAGAGACAGAGAGGGAGGGAGACAGAGAGGGAGAGAGGGAGGGAGGGAGGGGGAGGGAGGGAGGGAGGGAGGGAGGGAGGGAGGGAGGGAGGGAGGGAGGGAGGGAGGGAGGGAGGAGGGAGGGAGGGAGGGGAGGGAGGGAGGGAGGGAGGCAAGGAGGGAGAGGCAGAGAGAGAGGGTGGGAGGGAGGGAGGGAGGGAGGGAGGGAGGGAGAGGGAGGGAGAGACAGAGAGAGAGGGTGGCAGGGAGGGAGGGAGGGGGGGAGGGAGAGAGAGACAGAGAGAGAGGGTGAGAGGGAGGGAGGGAGAGAGAGACAGAGAGAGAGGGTGGGAGGGAGGGAGGGAGGGAGGGAGGGAGGGAGGGAGGGAGGGAGGGAGGGAGAGAGAGAGAGGGTGGCAGGGAGGGAGGGAGGCAAGGAGGGAGGGAGGGAGAGACAGAGAGAGAGGGTGGGAGGGAAGGAGGGAGGGAGAGGGAGGGAGAGGGTGGCAGGGAGGGAAGGAGGGAGACAGGGAGGGAGGGAGAGGGAGGGAGGGGGGAGGGAGAGACAGAGAGAGAGGGTGGGAGGGAGGGAGGGAGGGAGGGAAGGAGGGAGGGAGGGAGAGGGAGGGAGAGACAGAGAGAGAGGGTGGCAGGGAGGGAGGGAGGGAGGGGGAGGGAGAGAGAGACAGAGAGAGAGGGTGGGAGAGAGAGAGGGTGGGAGGGAGGGGGAGGGAGGGAGGGAGGGAGGGAGAGAGAGAGAGAGAGAGGGTGGCAGGGAGGGAGGGAGGCAAGGAGGGAGGGAGGGAGAGACAGAGAGAGAGGGTGGGAGGGAAGGAGGGAGGGAGAGGGTGGCAGGGAGGGAGGGAGGGAGACAGGGAGGGAGGGAGAGGGAGGGAGACAGGGAGGGAGGGGGAGGGAGGGAGAGACAGAGAGAGAGGGTGGGAGGGAGGGAGGGAGGGAAGGAGGGAGGGAGGGAGAGGGAGGGAGAGACAGAGAGAGAGGGTGGCAGGGAGGGAGGGAGGGAGGGAGGGATTGAGAGGTGTAAGGAATTGCTATTTCGTATGCAGGTGACTAACTTACTGCTAATTACATGGCTACAACTCACAGTAAAGCCTGTGGGGTCCCCTACAGGATAGCTCCCACATTACACACATAATCTCCTTTTTTAACCGAACACTGTGTGCCCGAAGAAGATCCTACGATGACGGACAGACAACTGAGCCAATGGCGGAAGACTACAGACTACAACCAGCTGAACCAATCCGGAGATCCGATCTTCCTAGGGTCAACCTACTTTCTGTGACGTATATAAGAGCTGTGCTGACTGTTTACGCTCTCTCTGCCTGCTGTTCCAACACGAACTAACGGAAGAGCCGTATTTACGTGTACCAGATATTCTCCCTCTGAAATAAACTGTCGCTTGTCGTACAATTTTAACACCTGGTCTGAATCGATCCTTAACCGGCTCACCCTTCTAATATCCTTTTATCAACAAAACATGGTAGCCAGAGGATGGTTGAATAACGGTCCGGTCGAAGTGAGTTGATTGGTTGTGAGAAGGAGAGTGACGGAAGGACGGTTCCAAAAAAGAGACGGGTGAAAGAAATTCGGGGGAGGACAATAATTCTGCTCAACTCGGGAAACTGATCTAAAAGGTGCACCATAAACAAGGTAAGCAAAACCTGTTAAATCAAACTTTGCATATTGTCGTATAGTCTGTCTAAATTCTGATCAGTATTTCCGAGTAAGTATGAATTCTTGTGTAAATGTATAATTTGCTGACGAGTCAAAGAACAGTAGAGTGAACATATGTGGTACAAACCGGCGACGGCCGGGTGATTAAATCATTGATGAGATATCAGTAAGGGGATAGCTGATTACTATTCATTAAATCTGGCGCCGAGGGGATAGATTGTGTAATTTTGTCCCGTGACCCGGTCAGCGCAGTCTGATAGCTTTCAATGATGAGGGTTCACTTTTGAGGCCTGTAGTTCCGATAGGGGTCGAACATATATATATAAATTCAGTTTCGATAGGGGTCGGACATGTGTACAATTTTGATAAGGGATCAGCACGATAGAGATTAGGGATAGATATCAGTAAGGGGATAGCAAATTGCTATTCATTAAACCTGGCGCCGAGGTTGTCCCGCGACTCGGTCGAAGTCCAGTCTGATAAGAGGTCCAATGATAAAGATAAGCTGATAGGGGTCAGAGAGATGACGTGTATTTGTAACTGTTTATATTAAAATGTAATGTGGTTGTAATCGTCTCCATTAAGATTGTTGATGGTTTGAGAGACAGAGAGACAGAGAGAGAGAGAACTCAAGAAGGGTTATTGAATAAATCCGAAAATTCCATGTTGTATGTATCTATACTCAGCAATCTGTGTAAAATGTATAATCAGGAACAAAATGACTGATGTATAATTGAAATAAGATCTGAATATAATATTTAATATTGCGACTATATAGTCGAATAGATCCCTTGGTTGCGCGCTCCACGAAAGCTATACCAACCCAATCGTTTTTCTCGAACTGAATATACAAGGAAAAGCTCTGAGATAAGGCAGAGTGTGAGCAATAGTGTCTCCTCGAATACATCGTTGTTATTAACTAACGACGGGCTAAGTATATTCTAATTATATTCAAGTAGTTCAAGTAGTCTGGTAAAATTCCGATTAAGTTACGATTAATTTCCGATTGAATTAAATTGAATCACGATTAAAAATTCACAATGGCGACCCCCAATACTCCAAAGCTGAAGTTTAATGAGTTCCTAGAAAAAAATGGAATATAGATCAGGGGGAAAGGGACAGTGGAAGGATATAAAGAAAGTCTGGGAGGGAGTAAAGTTAAGATGGACGCAAGCAGGTTACCTAGGAGAGGGACTGCCAACCGGGGTCCAGTTGAAAACAATGGAATGTGGGTTAAGAGAGAAAGAGGCAGAAAAGAACAAAATTCACGTATTTAAGAAAGAAGGGTCAGATACGAAGGGAGCGAGATTAATGAGAATCCTAATTGAGGGAAAACTTTGGGCGTTTAAATTGGTGCTATTTTCTGTTGTTCAGATGCCGGAGTAACAAATACAGATAACTGTAAATTGGGTCTATTTGCGGAGAATCTCAGTTCCATAGCATTGGTGGTTCAGTGGTGGAGTTCTCGCCTGCCACGTGGGAGGCCGGGGTTCGGTTCCCAGCTGAGGTGTAAAGAATAGTTATATATGTCTGAGTTTTTGGTTGTAATTGAACTGGTTGTTTTGCAGAGAAAGTTATAGTCACTAGTATTGGTATAAGATATAAACTGAACGTTTTAAATAGTTTGTTTGGTTCAAATTGAAAGACTAATTCATTCAACTTAATATAAGAACGGAGATTTTGATGCAAGGCGATGTCTGTTCACTAAATGATTTGTTGGGAATAATACATTGGGAAAAGAGTCGTAATTAAAATGCTAATTCAAAGACGAGAGTAACTTAAATCAAATGAATTCTGAATAATAACGAGGGAACAATTATGATAGATTTGTGTCCATCGAAATGTTTTTATAAGATTAGCGAATTGAGAGATGTTGATTGATGTTGTAAACTCTAATTCAGGATTCAACAGATGTGATAAATTAGGTTTGGTTTATCGAACCCGAAATACTGTTGTTGCAGACAGCCAACCATTATTTACAATGAGTTGAAAATCGTTGCGAAATGAGTCAAGATTGAGCGCTTGTTGATGACATCACTCGCGAGGTTTCCGTCACCACGGAAATGATGTCTTGACTGGGGGTGACAGAGAAAATGGTTAGTGTCCTTTAAAAGGAGTATGTAAATCGTCAGGAAAGATGCTAAAAACTAGCAGCTGATTCGCTGGGTGGGTATCATTGATTTGTGGCGTTTATTTGGACTGTAATTGGGCCGTGAGAGAGAGGGATTGGATGTCTGAGTCATAAAACATCGCGATGGTGGATTCTGATGGTTGTTGATTCTTGGTTTGATCGTTTGAATAGCACCAGTGAATTTGAGCACTGTTTCCATTATGTGGAATGGTGTCAGGGTATTAATGGTGAAAAGCAACCTCTATGGTAAAACATAATTGTACATGTTTCGGTAAACTAGCGAGGTTGAATTTGGTTATTTGAACATTTCCTTGATACGTAGACATACGTAACAGGGGCAAGTTGTTTTTCCTTGAGGAACACGCAGATGGTGTTTTGTTTTATTGAGATGTAAATGTGAGTTGAAGGAGCCAAGGGAAAATACGTTATTTTTATTAAATATCTGGGATTATAATCATGGGGAGAATGAGGCCATAAACGACCAAATTGGAAAGGCCTGGAAGTTTTGATTAATCATTAAGGTTTGCAAATATATACACATAAAACATTTGTTAGGACTATTTGTTTTGGTGCAAAGGTATTTTAAAGAGACACGCTCAAATATGGAACTTTATGAGTTTTTATTTTATGAGTTTTAAATTACACAAGTGAATTTGGATTTTAAGGATAAAGGGTTCTTTGATATGTCTAATGTAGTATAGAACTTGACTATAAAAGGGTGGGTTGACTCATGGACCTTATCATGACTGTCTTCTAGGGTCTGATCAGCCTTAGGGGAGAGTCATTGGTATAATGAATGTGGTCATATTGAGATACTAGTTTTAAGGTAAATTCATTATAAAGGAGTTTAGGTTAGGAGGTTAGGATAGGAGATATATTAAGCCAATAGGGCAGGGAATTACATAGAAAAATAAGTTTCAGTTCTTAGGGGTGATAAATCACTGTAGACAAGGAATTCTGCACTCTGCAACATATATTAAATTCATGTTATTGTCAGATAGAATACTGAGAGTCCTTGAAGGAAGGATTTTGATATGATAAGCATTTGTTTTGATTTTTTTACCATTAGGGGTTTAAAAAAAAAAAAAAAAATAGTATTAAATTTAACAGGTATATAGGACATCTGTGATGATTTAGGATTATTGTTAGGTTGATTAAGGAAATGTAAGGACTTTAGAGATTGACACTCATAGACATGATTTTAGATAAAGTCAAACAGTTAGAAGCTTAGTGGTATTTGAGAAATATGAGAGAAAAGGTTTAAATTGGTAAATATATATTTAAGAAAATATATAAGTAGCGCAGATAGTTCTTAAGTAGATAAGAAACTTGACAGGGAATTGGTACTGGATTGACGCCCAAGGGAGAATTGGACATGTGGAAAACTAAAAGGGGCTCCTTCATGATGATGTCAGACATAAAGATAATATACTAATCTTACCTAAGTCATTATTTAGAGTAGGTAAGGTTGATACCTGGGCAGAGTCAGGTATCAAAAGGGGGATGGGTAAATTGTGGTCTAGGATAGGATGGGGCTTATTGGATAGGAAACTAAAAAAAAATGTAAGCTAACAATTGGGAATAGAAGTTAAAGATATAATCAGATAAAACATATGAGAAATTGTTTGTTAACCAAGCCTGTATGTCCAGGATTTTATGCATTACAGGTGAACTACAGGTGAAGTCACTCAATCCAGTCCCAGAGGCTTGGGGACCATAGAAGACCCCTGGTGACAGCTAGCTGAAAGAGCTACCCAGATTCATATCGCACGGCGGAAGGGTAAGACATTTTTCACTGTCGGACAATAAACAGAGTTCGGGAGAAGAACTGGAATTAACAGAATTCCGGGGCCAACTCTCGAATGAAGTAACCCTACCTGTCCTATCACCCTGTTTTTGTTCATAGAAGTGAAGATGTGTCTGGCTCTGGCTAAGTGATGTGTATTTTGTTCCAAAATAAGCATAAGAGATCCCTAGATCTGGGTAGATAAGAAGTTAGAATAGAGATTACACGGTAACCGACTTCGGACAGTTCTAGGATTGGAGAAGAGGGTATCCTTATAGCATGGAGGATCCCACAAGGGTGGATAGGTTTTCCATGATATGGGGAAACCTGGGAGCAATGTTGAACTTTGTAAAGGTGATGAAATCCTACTAACCATCAAAACTATTAAGCTCTCTGATGCAGGCACTCACACCCTCGGACTACAAAGGACGAGGACAGACATGATGGGTGTGTTTTCTATCAAGGTACTGCCAAGACCAGAGGTAACCGGACACACTCCTCTACCACCACTGTTAAAAATACCATTCAGGTAATTAATGTTAGAGACTATTCGGCTATTGATCAATTAGAAACTGAGACTGGTTTTGATAGTAGGGACAATTTGTGGCTGTCTTATATGAGGTACACAGCTAAAACCCTGAGAGGAAAGGACTGTATTATTTGAAGTTATGCTAGACCTGTTCTGGCTACACCCATTTGCAGTAGGAGAAGGAGAGGGGTGGTTGTGTATTCTGAGAAGTTTTTACCAGGTTAATTAAGCCCAATTCAACCCTCTGTTCCTCTTTGAGCCTTGTGTTTCCTGCAGTACCTCCTCATCGGGCCTCTTGGGGTGTTGAGGCATATGGGGGCAATTACGAGTGCATCACGGGTACAGGTAATGGCATTGATTATGGGAGATTGCCTGAAGCTGATTGCAGGAGTAACATAACCATTAATTCCACTTGGCCAGTTACAGGCCTAAACCAAACTAGTGGTCTGGCTGATGTATGTTGGATGAGTGGAGAAAAAAGAGTGCTGAGACCCATTCTTAGAGGAGAATGGCAAGGTACGTGTGGTCTGACCAGTTTGATAATTCCACTGACCATTGTTGATGTTGTTGCTGAACAGCTGCTGAGTTCTGTAACCAGGGGACCTGAAAACATTCCATCCCATGGGAGACATAGATGTAGTAGTGCTCCATGGAGAGGATGTAGTTGACATACACACTAACCTGTTGGGAGTGCCAGTGGGGATTCCTCATGAGTTTCAGGCCTTGGGTAGGAATGATGGACTCTGGCACTTACTACCTACTATGGGTCCAGCCATGGTGGATGCTAGACAGACTGCATGGATTAATTATATCTACTATAATCAACAGCGTTTTGTGAATTACTCCCGTGATGCACTCACTAGTATGTCTGAACAGCTTGAGGCCACATTTGGGGTTTCCAGACAGAATAGACTTGCCTTGGATATGCTTCTTGCCAGTCAGGGGGACGTCTGCAAGATGTTCGGTAAACAATGTTGCACATATATTCCTAATAATACCAGTCCAGATGATAGTTTTTAAACTTCACAATCTAAGGCGGGCTTGATGCACTGTCTGCTAAAATGAGGTCCACGGGGGGGGAGGAGTCTGTTCTCTTGGCCTGGTTTGGTAAGTGCACTGGTATGATGGTTACTGGATTTCTGACCCTAATTCTTGTATTATTTGTTATTGATGTGATGTGCTGCTTGCATCATACCGTGTTTTGAGAAGTCTGTTACAGATGTGGTGAGGGCTTCAGGCATGATGCCTTTGCTTGATGCTCCAGTTGGCGATGCTGATACGGACGCATGCTTTCAGGGGAGGATGGGACTGACTGATGATGACACATGGTTTGGAGTTCCTGGGTGGCAAGGAGCCCACCTGGTACAGGATAGGAGTAGCTGAGAGGACCAGATGGTTTCTAATAATTCTTTACTCTGTTTTCCATGACCAAAGTTTTATCCTACATCTTACATGTCAATAACAATAAAGTTTTATCCTGTTTTTGATGAGTGACACCCTTGGGGGGAACAAAGGCATACAACAAAGGCATATATAACTTGTTATTAGTAATAAACTTTTTATTATTTTCATGAAATGCTATGACTGCTGAAATAAAGGATAATTGAGTGACACCCTAGCAGGAGTAAAAAGGGGGATCCAGTTGCTTTTATTGATTAAGCTTCTCCATTGTATGTCGTGTCCCATCTGGGATGGGAAGAGGGGGAAATTATTTTTCTTTGTGGGCCATTTCCGGATAGACATACCTAGTTTAGGATATTTTTCCTTTTTGGATTATGTCTTCGTTTTTGCTTGGAGTAATGTATCTGGACTATATCACATCTCTTAGGAGATGTGAAGAGAGGGTATCACAACTTTTTCCTGCTGGAAAAAGTGGGCTAATGTGGACAATCATTTTACTTTTATTTTGAGCTGTTCTCCGCTCTGTTAAATGAGGGTTGTAAGCCAACTTAGTACATAGTGGGATTGAATGGAGAACATGATGGTAATACATAAATATCTATTTCTGTTTAATACCGTGCCTTATTTCATAGTCCTTTTGGGAGAAGTTTCTCTTTGTGTCTGGATCCAGTTAGGTTGTGTCACGTCTCTGGTGAGACGTGAAGAGAGGGTTTTGTAAGGAATTGCTATTTCGTATGCAGGTGACTAACTTACTGCTAATTACATGGCTACAACTCACAGTAAAGCCTGTGGGGTCCCCTACAGGATAGCTCCCACATTACACACATAATCTCCTTTTTTAACCGAACACTGTGTGCCCGAAGAAGATCCTACGATGACGGACAGACAACTGAGCCAATGGCGGAAGACTACAGACTACAACCAGCTGAACCAATCCGGAGATCCGATCTTCCTAGGGTCAACCTACTTTCTGTGACGTATATAAGAGCTGTGCTGACTGTTTACGCTCTCTCTGCCTGCTGTTCCAACACGAACTAACGGAAGAGCCGTATTTACGTGTACCAGATATTCTCCCTCTGAAATAAACTGTCGCTTGTCGTACAATTTTAACACCTGGTCTGAATCGATCCTTAACCGGCTCACCCTTCTAATATCCTTTTATCAACAGAGGGAAGGAGGGAGGGAGAGAGAGAGATTGAGAGGGAGGGAGATTGAGAGGGAGGGAGGGAGGGAGGGAGGGAGGAAGGGATTGAGAGGGAAGGAAGGAGGGAGAGAGAGAGATTGAGAGGGAGGGAGATTGAGAGGGGGAGGGAGGGAGGGAGGGAGGGAGGGAGGGAGGGAGGGAGGGAAAAAAGAGCCAGCCACAATGAACTGTGTAGGTGAATATCAGGCTCATTGTATGTCTGCTGGTTTCATTATTATGAGGTTTGTTTAGAAGTACGGCTTGTCTTTCTATGTGAATGAAGTTGTCTTGTCTATCTGCCTGGTTGGTTTGTTCTGGTTAGATTCTGGACCCTCCCGTCTACCTGGGACAGTTTAGGTTCCCAGGTAGACGGAAGGGTAACTGGTAAGGTGTCATTTGTCTGAAAAGTAAGCTGAAAGGACTTTGACAAGTTCATGATGTTAGATAAGGAAATTGGGCCTCCTGCTGGATGAGCTAAGGAAGGAACTGGTGATAGGAAGTGATTGGGGGGGGAAGTGGTGTGGATAAGGTTCTCCAAAACGTGGGTAGAACATGTTCTAAATTCAGCTAATCACACACTAATCACAAAATAAGGTCTGCTGTGGTTGTTGTCCAATGTGTGAGGTCTGCTGTGGTTGTTGTCCAATGTGTGAGGTCTGCTGTGGTTGTTGTCCAATGTGTGAGGTCTGCTGTGGTTGTTGTCCAATGTGTGAGGTCTGCTGTGGTTGTTGTCCAATGTGTGAGGTCTGCTGTGGTTGTTGTCCAATGTGTGAGGTCTGCTGTGGTTGTTGTCCAATGTGTGAGGTCTGCTGTGGTTGTTGTCCAAAGGTCTGCTGTGGTTGTTGTCCAATGTGTGAGGTCTGCTGTGGTTGTTGTCCAATGTGTGAGGTCTGCTGTGGTTGTTGTCCAATGTGTGAGGTCTGCTGTGGTTGTTGTCCAATGTGTGAGGTCTGCTGTGGTTGTTGTCCAATGTGTGAGGTCTGCTGTGGTTGTTGTCCAATGTGTGAGGTCTGCTGTGGTTGTTGTCCAATGTGTGAGGTCTGCTGTGGTTGTTGTCCAATGTGTGAGGAGTCCAATGTCTGCTGTGGTTGTTGTCCAATGTGTGAGGTCTGCTGTGGTTGTTGTCCAATGTGTGAGGTCTGCTGTGGTTGTTGTCCAATGTGTGAGGTCTGCTGTGGTTGTTGTCCAATGTGTGAGGTCTGCTGTGGTTGTTGTCCAATGTGTGAGGTCTGCTGTGGTTGTTGTCCAATGTTGAGGTCTGCTGTGGTTGTTGTCCAATGTGTGAGGTCTGCTGTGGTTGTTGTCCAATGTGTGAGGTCTGCTGTGGTTGTTGTCCAATGTGTGAGGTCTGCTGTTGGTTGTTGTCCAATGTGTGAGGTCTGCTGTGGTTGTTGTCCAATGTGTGAGGTCTGCTGTGGTTGTTGTCCAATGTGTGAGGTCTGCTGTGGTTGTTGTCCAATGTGTGAGGTCTGCTGTGGTTGTTGTCCAATGTGTGAGGTCTGCTGTGGTTGTTGTCCAATGTGTGAGGTCTGCTGTGGTTGTTGTCCAATGTGTGAGGTCTGCTGTGGTTGTTGTCCAATGTGTGAGGTCTGCTGTGGTTGTTGTCCAATGTGTTGTTGTCAATGTGTGAGGTCTGCTGTGGTTGTTGTCCAATGTGTGAGGTCTGCTGTGGTTGTTGTCCAATGTGTGAGGTCTGCTGTGGTTGTTGTCCAATGTGTGAGGTCTGCTGTGGTTGTTGTCCAATGTGTGAGGTCTGCTGTGGTTGTTGTCCAATGTGTGAGGTCTGCTGTGGTTGTTGTCCAATGTGTGAGGTCTGCTGTGGTTGTTGTCCAATGTGTGAGGTCTGCTGTGGTTGTTGTCCAATGTGTGAGGTCTGCTGTGGTTGTTGTCCAATGTGTGAGGTCTGCTGTGGTTGTTGTCCAATGTGTGAGGTCTGCTGTGGTTGTTGTCCAATGTGTGAGGTCTGCTGTGGTTGTTGTCCAATGTGTGAGGTCTGCTGTGGTTGTTGTCCAATGTGTGAGGTCTGCTGTGGTTGTTGTCCAATGTGTGAGGTCTGCTGTGGTTGTTGTCCAATGTGTGAGGTCTGTCAATGTGTGAGGTCTGCTGTGGTTGTTGTCCAATGTGTGAGGTCTGCTGTGGTTGTTGTCCAATGTGTGAGGTCTGCTGTGGTTGTTGTCCAATGTGTGAGGTCTGCTGTGGTTGTTGTCCAATGTGTGAGGTCTGCTGTGGTTGTTGTCCAATGTGTGAGGTCTGCTGTGGTTGTTGTCCAATGTGTGAGGTCTGCTGTGGTTGTTGTCCAATGTGTGAGGTCTGCTGTGGTTGTTGTCCAATGTGTGAGGTCTGCTGTGGTTGTTGTCCAATGTGTGAGGTCTGCTGTGGTTGTTGTCCAATGTGTGAGGTCTGCTGTGGTTGTTGTCCAATGTGTGAGGTCTGCTGTGGTTGTTGTCCAATGTGTGAGGTTGTTGTCCAATGTGTGAGGTCTGCTGTGGTTGTTGTCCAATGTGTGAGGTCTGCTGTGGTTGTTGTCCAATGTGTGTCCAAGGTCTGCTGTGGTTGTTGTCCAATGTGTGAGGTCTGCTGTGGTTGTTGTCCAATGTGTGAGGTCTGCTGTGGTTGTTGTCCAATGTGTGAGGTCTGCTGTGGTTGTTGTCCAATGTGTGAGGTCTCTGTGGTTGTTGTCCAATGTGTGAGGTCTGCTGTGGTTGTTGTCCAATGTGTGAGGTCTGCTGTGGTTGTTGTCCAATGTGTGAGGTCTGCTGTGGTTGTTGTCCAATGTGTGAGGTCTGCTGTGGTTGTTGTCCAATGTGTGAGGTCTGCTGTGGTTGTTGTCCAATGTGTGAGGTCTGCTGTGGTTGTTGTCCAATGTGTGAGGTCTGCTGTGGTTGTTGTCCAATGTGTGAGGTCTGCTGTGGTTGTTGTCCAATGTGTGAGGGCTGCTGTGGTTGTTAATTGGGGCCTGTTCGGCCTCCCTTTTCCTGTAGTCCACAATCAGCTCCTTTGTCTTGCTCAAATTGAGGGAGAGGTTGTTGTCCTGGCACCACACTGCCAGTCTCTGACCTCCTCCCTATAGGCTGTCTCATCGTTGTCGGTGATCAAGCCTACCACTGTTGTGTCGTCAGCAAACTTAATGATGGTGTTGGAGTCGTGTTTGGCCACGCAGTCGTGGGTGAACAGGGAGTACAGGAGGGGACTAAGCACACACCCCTGAGGGGCCCCAGTGTTAAGGATCAGTGTGGCAGACATGTTGTTGCCTACTCTTACCACCTGGGGGCGGCCCATCAGGAATTCCAGGATCCAGTTGCAGAGGAAGGTGTTCAGTCCCAGGGTCCTTAGCTTGGTGATGAGCTTTGTGGGCACTATGGTGTTGAACGCTGAGCTGTAGTCAATGAACAGCATTCTCACATAGGTGTTCCTTTTGTCCAGGTGGGAAAGGGCAGTGTGGAATGCAATAGAAATTGCATCATCTGTGGATCTGTTGGGGCGGTATGCGAATTGGAGTGTGTCTAGGGTGTCCGGGAGGATGCTGTTGATGTGAGCCATGACCAGCCTCTCAAAGGACTTCATGGCTACAGACGTGAGTGCTACGGGGCAATAGTCATTTAGGCAGGTTCTTCGCTTCCTTGGGCACAGGGACTATGGTGGTCTGCTTGAAACATGTAGGTACTCGGTCAGGGAGAGGTTGAAAATGTCAGTGAAGACACTTGCCTGTTGGTCAGCACATTGAGTACACGTCCTGGTAATCCATCTGTCCCTTGACTTTGTGAATGTTCACCTGTTTAAAGGTCTTGCTCACATTGGCTACTGAGAGTGTTATCACACAGTAGTCCAGAACAACTGCTGCTCTTATGCATGCTTCAGTGTTGCTTGCCTCGAAGCGAGCATAAAGTTTGTCTGGTAGGCTCGCGTCACTGGGCAGCTCGCGTCTGGGTTTCCCTTTGTAGTCTGGAATAGTTTGCAAGCCCTGCCACATCCGACAAGCGTCAGAGCCAGTGTAGTAGGATTCAATCTTAATCCTGTATTGATGCTTTGCTTGTTTGATGGTTCGTCTCAGGGCATAGCGGGATTTCTTATAAGCGTCAGGATTTGTGTCCCGCTCCTTGAAAGCGGCAGCTCTAGCCTTTAGCTCGATGCGGATGTTGCCTGTAATCCATGGCTTCTGGTTGGGATATGTACGTACGATCACTATGGGAAGCTGATGACTGAGGTGGTGCACTCCTCAATACCATTGGATGCTAGCAAAACAGTCCTGTAGCGTAGCATCTACGTCATCTGACATTACTTCCATATTGATCTAGTCACTGGTATTTCCTGCTTTAGTTTTAGCTTGTAAGCAGGAATCAGGAGGATATAATTATGGTCAGATTTGCCAAATGGAGGGCGAGGGAGAGCTTTGTATGAGTCTCTGTGTGTGGAGGAAAGGTAGTCTTGACTTTTTTTCCCTGGTTGCACATGTGACATGCTGGTAGAAATGACGTGAAACTGATTTCAGTTTGCCTGCATTAAAGTCCCCGGCCACTAGGAGCGTCGCTTCTGGATAAGCATTGTCTTCTTTGCTTATGGCCTTATGCTGCTGGTTGAGTGTGGTCTTAGTACCAGTATTGGCTTGTGGTGGTAAATAGACCACCACTACAATATATATATAATAATCTATTGAGTGAAACAAAGGATCCTATTATTATGTTGGGGGATTATAATATGGTTTTAAATACCTCAATGGTTTGTTGGCCAAACCGTTCAGACTCTACAGACATTTTCGTGAGAAGACTGATTTTCAGGATGTCTCAAGGTCTGACAAACATTGCTCTAGCTCACCTTTCACTGCAGATGCGGAATTGCAACATCGGCAGATGTGGTGGATTGAGACTCATCCCGATGTGAACAGAAGTGGATTGAGACTCATCCCAATGTGAACAGATGTGGATTGAGACTCATCCCAATGTGAACAGAAGTGGATTGAGACTCATCCCAATGTGAACAGAAGTGGATTGAGACTCATCCCAATGTGAACAGAAGTGGATTGAGACAGGAGGAGGACTCACTAAACAGAGAACATCCCTGGTCATCTTTACTGCCTCTGATCTGGAGGACTCACTAAACAGAGAACATCCCTACTGCCTCTGATCTGGAGGACTCACTAAACAGAGAACATCCCTACTGCCTCTGATCTGGAGGACTCACTAAACAGAGAACATCCCTACTGCCTCTGATCTGGAGGACTCACTAAACAGAGAACATCCCTACTGCCTCTGATCTGGAGGACTCACTAAACAGAGAACATCCCTACTGCCTCTGATCTGGAGGACTCACTAAACAGAGAACATCCCTACTGCCTCTGATCTGGAGGACTCACTAAACATTCTTTGTTTGCTAATTATATCTCAGCGTTACAGTTTTCCTATGGCTTTCCATGAATTTAAAAATTAACAACAAAATGGTGTCATCTGGTTAGCTTAATATAAGGAATTTGAAATGATTTATATTTTTACATTTGATTCTTAAGTATATTTAAAACCAAATATTTTTAGACTTTTCCTCAAGTCGTATTTTACTGGGTGACTTTCACTTTTACTTGAGTCATTTTCTAATAAGGTATCGTTTGCTGTCTATTTGTGGAAAAATCACCATGATTCATTATTCTGTCAATTGTTTACCTATTTACTTGCCTATGCTAAACGATTTGTTTTGTTAATTACACGAGCTAAAAATATTTAAATTTATTTGGAATGGCAAGCCAGACGAAATTCAACATGCTTAATATATAATGAATATGAGCTCGAGGGGGCTAAAATTATTAATTATTAAACCATTCAACCTCTCACTTAAATTATCAGTCATGATAATGGAGAACAACCACCTCAGGTCTGATGTTATGTAATGGAGAACAACCACCTCAGGTCTGATGTTATGTACTGGAGAACAACCACCTCAGGTCTGATGTTATGTAATGGAGAACAACCACCTCAGGTCTGATGTTATGTAATGGAGAACAACCACCTCAGGTCTGATGTTATGTAATGGGAGAACAACCACCTCAGGTCTGATGTTATGTCATGGAGAACAACCACCTCAGGTCTGATGTTATGTAATGGAGAACAACCACCTCAGGTCTGATGTTATGTCATGGAGAACAACCACCTCAGGTCTGATGTTATGTAATGGGAGAACAACCACCTCAGGTCTGATGTTATGTAATGGAGAACAACCACCTCAGGTCTGATGTTATGTAATGGGAGAACAACCACCTCAGGTCTGATGTTATGTAATGGAGAACAACCACCTCAGGTCTGATGTTATGTAATGGGAGAACAACCACCTCAGGTCTGATGTTATGTAATGGAGAACAACCACCTCAGGTCTGATGTTATGTAATGGGAGAACAACCACCTCAGGTCTGATGTTATGTACTGGAGAACAACCACCTCAGGTCTGATGTTATGTAATGGAGAACAACCACCTCAGGTCTGATGTTATGTAATGGGAGAACAACCACCTCAGGTCTGATGTTATGTCATGGAGAACAACCACCTCAGGTCTGATGTTATGTAATGGGAGAACAACCACCTCAGGTCTGATGTTATGTAATGGAGAACAACCACCTCAGGTCTGATGTTATGTAATGGGAGAACAACCACCTCAGGTCTGATGTTATGTACTGGAGAACAACCACCTCAGGTCTGATGTTATGTAATGGAGTACGACCACCTCAGGTCTGATGTTATGTAATGGGAGAACAACCACCTCAGGTCTGATGTTATGTCATGGAGAACAACCACCTCAGGTCTGATGTTATGTAATGGGAGAACAACCACCTCAGGTCTGATGTTATGTAATGGAGAACAACCACCTCAGGTCTGATGTTATGTCATGGAGAACAACCACCTCAGGTCTGATGTTATGTAATGGAGAACAACCACCTCAGGTCTGATGTTATGTCATGGAGAACAACCACCTCAGGTCTGATGTTATGTAATGGAGAACAACCACCTCAGGTCTGATGTTATGTAATGGGAGAACAACCACCTCAGGTCTGATGTTATGTAATGGAGAACAACCACCTCAGGTCTGATGTTATGTACTGGAGAACAACCACCTCAGGTCTGATGTAATGTAATGGAGAACAACCACCTCAGGTCTGATGTTATGTACTGGAGAACAACCACCTCAGGTCTGATGTTATGTACTGGAGAACAACCACCTCAGGTCTGATGTTATGTACTGGAGAACAACCACCTCAGGTCTGATGTTATGTAATGGAGAACAACCACCTCAGGTCTGATGTTATGTAATGGAGAACAACCACCTCAGGTCTGATGTTATGTAATGGAGAACAACCACCTCAGGTCTGATGTTATGTAATGGAGAACAACCACCTCAGGTCTGATGTTATGTAATGGAGAACAACCACCTCAGGTCTGATGTTATGTAATGGGAGAACAACCACCTCAGGTCTGATGTTATGTCATGGAGAACAACCACCTCAGGTCTGATGTTATGTAATGGAGAACAACCACCTCAGGTCTGATGTTATGTAATGGAGAACAACCACCTCAGGTCTGATGTTATGTAATGGGAGAACAACCACCTCAGGTCTGATGTTATGTCATGGAGAACAACCACCTCAGGTCTGATGTTATGTAATGGAGAACAACCACCTCAGGTCTGATGTTATGTAATGGGAGAACAACCACCTCAGGACTGATGTTATGTAATGGGAGAACAACCACCTCAGGTCTGATGTTATGTAATGGGAGAACAACCACCTCAGGTCTGATGTTATGTAATGGAGAACAACCACCTCAGGTCTGATGTTATGTAATGGAGAACAACCACCTCAGGTCTGATGTTATGTGTTTTTGAGAACAACCACCTCAGGTCTGATGTTATGTAATGGAGAACAACCACCTCAGGTCTGATGTTATGTAATGGAGAACAACCACCTCAGGTCTGATGTTATGTAATGGAGAACAACCACCTCAGGTCTGATGTTATGTAATGGAGAACAACCACCTCAGTTCTGATGTTATGTAATGGGAGAACAACCACCTCAGGTCTGATGTAATGGAGTACGACCACCTCAGGTCTGATGTAATGGAGAACAACCACCTCAGGTCTGATGTTATGTAATGGAGAACAACCACCTCAGGTCTGATGTTATGTAATGGAGTACAACCACCTCAGGTCTGATGTAATGGAGTACGACCACCTCAGGTCTGATGTTATGTAATGGAGTACAACCACCTCAGGTCTGATGTTATGTAATGGAGAACAACCACCTCAGGTCTGATGTTATGTACTGGAGAACAACCACCTCAGGTCTGATGTTATGTAATGGGAGAACAACCACCTCAGGTCTGATGTTATGTACTGGAGAACAACCACCTCAGGTCTGATGTTATGTAATGGAGAACAACCACCTCAGGTCTGATGTTATGTAATGGAGATGTGGAGTACGACCACCTCAGGTCTGATGTTATGTACTGGAGAACAACCACCTCAGGTCTGATGTTATGTAATGGGAGAACAACCACCTCAGGTCTGATGTTATGTACTGGAGAACAACCACCTCAGGTCTGATGTTATGTAATGGAGAACAACCACCTCAGGTCTGATGTTATGTAATGGAGATGTGGAGAACAACCACCTCAGGTCTGATGTTATGTAATGTATATGTGGAGTACGACCACCTCAGGTCTGATGTTATGTAATGGAGATGTGGAGTACGACCACCTCAGCTCTACCCTATTGTTACGATATGTATACTGCCGTTCTAAAGTTTGGGGTCAGTTAGGAATGTCCTGTTTTTGAAAGAAAAGCAAATTGTTTTGTTCATTAAAATAACATCAAATTGATCAGAAATACATTTTAATGGAATATCTACATAGGCGTACAGAGGCCCATTATCAGCAACCATCACTCCTGTGTTCCAATGGCACGTTGTGTTAGCTAATCCAAGTTTAGCATTTTAAAAGGCTAGTTGATCAGACGCCTCACCAGTCCTCATCTGGCAGCTTCGTTAAATAATACCCACTGTTACGGATACAGTTATCCTGTGTGTGTGTGTGTATCCTGTGTGTGTGTTTCTTTTCTCTCCTTCTCCCCTCACAGGTGAAAATCATCACTCCCCAATCAGTCAACAATCAATCATCAATCAGAAGACACACCTCCTCTTATTTCCTACCCTATCACAGTTCCTTCCCCATGGTTTAAAAACCCCATCATTTGTTTGCTCTAGAGCAATCTCTAGCGCAATCTCTAGCTCAATCTCTCTGTAAATGCCATGTCTGTAGGTCTCTGTGTTTCACTCTCGCTTTGTGTCTTAACCTCTCTTTTGTTTAAGCACCTCATAGCACTTTGTCATCACCTGTGAGTATTGTTTTTGGTTATAGTGTTTTGTTTGCTGGTGGGAAAAGGGGGAAACCAAGACAAGTCGCCCATGGGCATACACTACCCGTAGGTAAACTTTGTTAAATACACTAGTTAGAACTGGGCGGACCACCAACTGTGTTTTTGGTTAGTTAGTTAGCTGTTGTTAAAGTAGGCTAGTCTAGCTTAGGGGTGTTTTTGAATACTTATTGTTTCTTTTCTTGGGTCCAGCTCAGCCCCTTTTCCTGCTCCCCCCATTACCGTGTGTTTATAAATAAACCTAGAGTTTGACGGTAGATTTCTGTTGTCGTGGTTATTTCGTGCACACTTTTACTTTGTCACAATAATAATTTGCATGAGTTATGTTACGGGTCTCATTACCATCCCCCCTAGACTGTCGGGCCAAAAGGGATTCGTAACATAAGTGGGGGCTCATCCGGGATCTGTCATAACTGACACCCATGCCGCTCATGTAGATTGTTGTAGTGGTATAGTTCAGTGTTGAGCGTCATAGCTGAAGTAGCATTAGTGTGCTATTTTCTTTGGCACTTGTGAAGTAGTGTAAAATGACTACTTTTGATTTGAGATCCTTTTTGGATAACCCTTCGTGGGAGGTTTTTGACAAATGTCGTAGAGTTGATTTAATGACCTTGGCTGACCATTATTCAGTATCGATTCCGCAGAGTTTAGTTAAGGCGGAGGTTAAACAGCTAGTATTAAATGTATTGTTGGAAGAGCAGGTGCTTGTGTTACCGCTGCCTGAGTCTACTACCCCTGTAGCGGATGTTGCTGCTCCTGTAAGCCCATTGTTGTCTGATAATGAGGGCGAGGCTAAAACACCATCCACATTGTCCCGTTTTGATCCACTCTCCCCACTGTCAAACGGTGATGCCAGGAGGGATGTCCGTTTAGCACAGTTCCAACTGGAGGTGGAAGAGAGCCCAAATTAGGCGAGAGACTCTCCAGTTGGAGATATGTAAAATAGAGGCAGAAAAAGAACGAGAACAACGGCATTTGGAGATGTGTAAAATTGAGGCAGACAAAGCACAAAGGCAGTTGGAGTTCAAAATGCGCCAGATGGAACTGGAGGCAGAGACAGCGAGGCTAGCCTCCGGTCCTACTATGCCTGTTTGTGAGCCGTCCTCACCTGCTGTGTCCTCAAACACGTTTGACATTAGTAGGCAGATTGCCTTAGTACCTTTGTTCAGAGAGTCAGAGGTTGACTCCTATTTTTGTGTATTTGAGCATATAGCCGTAGCATTGAAATGGCCTGAAGAGGTATGGTGCCTATTACTTCAGAGTAAATTAACTGGTAAAGCCCAAGAGGTTTTGTCAGCGTTACCTCTGGAGGACAGTTTGAATTACGAAGTGGTCAAAGCTACTGTTCTTCGTGCCTATGAGCTTGTGCCTGAGGCATACCGACAGAGATTTAGGTCTCATAGAAAGTCTTCTAGTAAGACATGTGGAATTTGCTAGAGACAAGGGAAATCTGTTTGATAAATGGCATGCTGCTAGTAAGGTAACTGATTTCAACTCTCTCCGGGAGTTAATCTTGTTGGAAGAGTTTAAAAATTGCTTACCCGAACGCATTGTAGTTTACCTAAACGAACAGAAAGTATCCTCCCTGGCAGAAGCGTCTGTGTTGGCAGACGAGTTTGTGTTGACGCACAAGAGTGTTTTTTCGGCTCAAACTGAGAGTAGAGCCACTGAGTTTCCTACCTTTAGCCCTAGTCGGCCAGCAGTAGTATATCAAGCACGCCAGAAGAATGAGCGTCCCTGTGTCTATTGTCGTAAAGTAGGACATATGGTTAATGATTGCTTCCTGCTTAAACGCAAACAAGGGATGCCTCTTCGTGCCAAGCCACCAACAGGTGTTGCTCTAATTCGTACGGTTGTGAGGTCTGCAACAAAACAGGTGCCTCAGGGTAACTGTAGTTTGAAAGTCTCAGTCCCCGACCGCAGTTATGAACCATTCATTTTCGAGGGGTTTGTGTCCCTAACGAATGACGAAGCGCCTCAACGACCGGTTAAAATCCTTAGAGATACTGGTGCGGCGCAGTCGTTTATATTGTCTGATGTGTTGCCCTTATCTGACGATACATACTGTGGTTCCAGTGTGTTAGTGCAGGGTATTGAAATGGGTTTTGTGCCATTGCACTTTGTGAAAGTACACTCTGAGTTAATCAGTGGAATATTCAGAGTGGGGGTACGTCCTATGTTGCCAGTGAAAGGTGTGACCTTTATAATGGGTAACGATATTGCCGGAGGAAAGGTAGTACCCGTATTGGAAGTATTGGATAAAAGTGACCACTCTCTCTCGAATGAGCTGGCACAGAGTTATCCACATGTGTTCCCCGCTTGTGCTGTCACTCGTGCTCAGGCACTACAAGAGGGTGACGTGATAGATTTGTCGAACACTGTTCTGTTCAAAGAGGTTGATCAAGAGGATGGATTGTGTGATACCTCTGAGAAGCTGATCACCTCTGACCAACAGCCCAGGAAAGAATCAAAGAACGTTGAACTTATTGCTGATGCAATACAGTTACCAGTCACTCGTGAGCAGCTGATTGCTAACCAAAAGGTTGACAACAAGCTTGCTAAATGTTTTTCTAGTGTTGTCTCATTGGAAGATGTGAAGAAGAAGAACGTGGCTTACTTCATTGATGGTAATCTCCTCATGCGTAAATGGAAATCCCATGTTGACGCGGATGGAGATTGGAATGCTGTTTACCAAATAGTGATTCCTACAGCCTTTCGACAAAATGTGTTATCCCTTGCTCATGATCACCAGTGGTCTGGTCATTTAGGAATCACAAAAACTTATGATCGGATCCTTCGACATTTCTTTTGGCCGGGTTTAAAACATGATGTGGCTCAGTTCTGTCGGACATGCCACACATGTCAGATAACAGGAAAACCAAATCAGGTTATTCCTCCCGCTCCTCTTTGTCCCATACCTGTCATAGGTGAACCATTCGAGCATGTGGTGGTTGATTGTGTCGGACCGTTACCGAAGACAAAATCGGGTAACCAGTTTTTGTTAACGATAATGTGTATGGCTACAAGATACCCGAGGCCATTCCTCTGAGAAGGATTACAGCCCCGGTAGTGAGTAAAGCCTTAATAAAATTCTTCACGACATTCGGGTTACCTAGGGTGGTACAAAGCGATCAAGGTACCAATTTCCTATCCAAGCTCTTCAGGCAGGTGTTAAAATCCTTGTCAATTACGCACCGTGTGTCAAGCGCCTATCACCCAGAGTCTCAGGGTGCACTTGAAAGATGGCATCAGACACTGAAGTCTATGCTACGTAAATATTGTTTGGAATCTGAGAAAGATTGGGATGAGGGAGTTCCTCTAGTTTTGTTTGCTGCTCGTGAAACTGTGCAGGAGTCCCTAGGTTTCAGCCCGGCTGAACTGGTGTTTGGTCACACAGTGAGAGGACCAATGAAAGTCCTTAAAGAACAGTTCTTGTCCCAAGAGTTGTGTACCAGAGATGAGAATGTGTTGGACTACGTTAGTCGCTTTCGTGAGCGCCTACACCAAGCTTGTGCTCTCGCAAAGGAAGCTCTGTCTTCCTCACAGAGGAGCATGAAAAGATACTATGATAAAGAGGCTGTTTCTCGTCCACTACAGCCAGGTGACCAAGTACTGGTGTTATTACCTGTTCCAGGATCTTCACTGTCAGCTCGTTTCTCGGGTCCTTATTTAATTGAAAAGAAAATAAGTGAAACTGACTATGTGCTTCAAACTCCTGATAGACAACGCCGATCTCGTGTGTGTCACATTAACATGTTGAAAGCTTACCACACCCGACCCATCACACAGTTAGAGAGTTCAAAAACAGAGGAAGGTACTGCTGTCTCCTCTGCTACTACTGCTATGATAGTGGACTGTCATATTAATGATGTTGATGGCTTGGAGTTGCGCAATACAGCAGCAGTGTGTTAGATTGCCCAACTCAGAAATGCTGCTGTCTATCCAATCTGGTCTGGTTCATTTAATGGATGGACAGGCCAATGATATTGTGAGGCTACTACACAGTTTTCCATGTCTCTTTAATGACGTTCCTACTGGCACAAATGTGTTGGAACATGACATTAATGTTGGAAATGCTACACCTATCAAGCAACACCCATATCGTATCAACGCTTCCAAGAGGAAGATAATGAGTGATGAGGTGAGATATTTGTTGGAGAATGACCTGGCTAAGCCAAGTTCAAGCCCTTGGAGTTCTCCTTGCATTCTGGTTCCTAAACCTGATGGTACGTCCAGGTTATGTACGGATTATCGAAAGGTAAATTCTGTCACAATGCCAGATTCGTTCCCGTTACCCCGACTGGACGACTGTATCGACACTATTGGTGCTGCTAAGTATGTAACCAAGTTAGACCTCTTAAAAGGTTACTGGCAGGTTCCGTTAACTTCACGTGCTTCTGAGATTTCTGCCTTTGTGACCCCAGACAACTTCCTACAGTACTCAGTCATGGCTTTTGGGATGCGAAATGCACCAGCCACTTTCCAATGACTGGTTAACTCCGTATTAGCTGGCGTTCCTAATTGTAGTGCATACCTTGATGACCTAGTGATTTATTCGTCTGAGTGGACAGATCATGTTGACTCGCTAAGGGTAGTATGTGAACGGTTGGCAGCTGCTTCTCTAACCCTGAACTTGGCAAAGTGCGAGTTTGGGAAGGCTACTGTTACCTATCTCGGTAAAGAGGTTGGCCATGGACAGGTGCGCCCTGTTGGTGCCAAGGTCTTGGCTATAACTGCATTCCCTGCACCTACCACCAGACGAGAGCTACGCCGCTTTTTAGGGATGTGTTACGGATACAGTTATCCTGTGTGTGTGTGTGTATCCTGTGTGTGTGTTTCTTTTCTCTCCTTCTCCCCTCACAGGTGAAAATCATCACTCCCCAATCAGTCAACAATCAATCATCAATCAGAAGACACACCTCCTCCTATTTCCTACCCTATCACAGTTCCTTCCCCATGGTTTAAAAACCCCATCATTTGTTTGCTCTAGAGCAATCTCTAGCGCAATCTCTAGCTCAATCTCTCTGTAAATGCCATGTCTGTAGGTCTCTGTGTTTCACTCTCGCTTTGTGTCTTAACCTCTCTTGTTTAAGCACCTCATAGCACTTTGTCATCACCTGTGAGTATTGTTTTTGGTTATGGTGTTTTGTTTGCTGGTGGGAAAAGGGGAAACCAAGACAAGTCGCCCATGGGCATACACTACCCGTAGGTGAACTTTGTTAAATACACTAGTTAGAACTGGGCGGACCACCAACTGTGTTTTTGGTTAGTTAGTTAGCTGTTGTTAAAGTAGGCTAGTCTAGCTTAGGGGTGTTTTTGAATACTTATTGTTTCTTTTCTTGGGTCCAGCTCAGCCCCTTTTCCTGCTCCCCCCATTACCGTGTGTTTATAAATAAACCTAGAGTTTGACGGTAGATTTCTGTTGTCGTGGTTATTTCGTGCACACTTTTACTTTGTCACAATAATAATTTGCATGAGTTATGTTACGGGTCTCATTACCATCCCCCCTAGACTGTCGGGCCAAAAGGGATTCGTAACACCCACAAAACACCAGTCCTCAACTGGCAGCTTCATTAAATAGTACCCACAAAACACAAGTCCTCAACTGGCAGCTTCATTAAATAGTACCCACAAAACACCAGTCCTCAACTGGCAGCTTCATTAAATAGTACCCACAAAACACCAGTCTCAACGTCAACAGTGAAGAGGATATTCCAGGATGCTTGCCTTCTAGGCAGAGTTGGAAAGAAAAAGCCATATCTCAGAAAAGAGTAGGATGGAGACACTGGACAGAGGAGCATCTCGGAGTCTCCTCTTAATGGTGACGTTGAGACTGGTGTTTTGTGGGTACTATTTAATGAAGCTGCCAGTTGAGAACTTGTGAGGCGTCCGTTTCTCAAACTAGACACTAATGTACAGTCGTGGCCAAAAGTTTTGAGAATGAGACAAATATTATTTTCCACAAAGTTAGCTGCTTCAGTGTCTTTAGGTATTTTTGTCAGATGTTACTGTGGAATACTGAAGTATAATTACAAGCATTTCATAAGTGTCAAAGGCTTTTATTGACAATTACATGAAGTTGATGCAGAGTCAATATTTGCAGTGTTGACCCTTCTTTTTCAAGACCTCTGCAATCCGCCCTGGCATGCTATCAATTAACTTCTGGACCACATCCTGACTGATTGCAGCCCATTCTTTCATAATCAATGCTTGGAGTTTGTCAGAATTTGTGGGTTTTTGTTTGTCCACCCGCCTCTTGAGGATTGACCACAAGTTCTCGATGGGATTAAGGTCTGGGGGGGTTCCTGGCCATGGACCCAAAATATCAATGTTTTGTTCCCCGAGCCACTTAGTTATCACTTTTGCCTTACCATGTGCTCCATCATGCTGGACAAGGCATTGTTCGTCACCAAACTGTTCCTGGATGGTTGGGAGAAGTTGCTCTCAGAGGATGTGTTGGTACCATTCTTTATTCATGGATGTGTTCTTAGGCAAAATTGTGAGTGAGCCCCACTCCCTTGGCTGAGAAGCAACCCCACACATGAATGGTCTCAGGATGCTTAACTGTTGGCATGACACAGGACTGATGGTAGCGCTCACCTTGTCTTCTCCGGACAAGCTTTTTTCCGGAAGCCCCAAACAATCGGAAAGGGGATTCATCAGAGAAAATGACTTTACCCCAGTCCTCAGTAGTCCAATCCCTGTACCTTTTGTAGAATATCAGTCTGTCCCTGATGCTTTTCCTGGAGAGAAGTGGCTTATTTGCTGTCCTTCTTGACACCAGGCCATCCTCCAAAAGTCTTCGCCTCACTGTGCATGCAGATGCACTCACACCTGCCTGCAGCCATTCCTGAGCAAGCTCTGTACTGGTGGTGCCCCAATCCTTGAGCTGAATCAACTTTAGGAGATGGTCCTGGCGCTTGCTGGACTGTCTTGGGCGCCCTGAAGCCTTCTTCACAACAATTGAACCGCTCTCCTTGAAGTTCTTGATGATCTGATAAATGGTTGATTTAGGTGCAATCTTACTGGCAGCAATATCCTTACCTGTGAAGCCCTTTTTGTGTGAAAAGCAATGAATTGCAGGTAACCATGGTTGACAGAGGAAGAACAATGATTCCAAGCACCACCCTCCTTTTGAAGCTTCCAGTCTGTTATTCGAACTCAATCAGCATGACAGAGTGATCTCCAGCCTTGTCCTCGTCAACACTCACACCTGTGTTAACGAGAGAATCACTGACATGATGTTAGCTGGTCCTTTTGTGGCAGGGCTGAAATACAGTGGAAATGTTTTTGGGGAATTTAGTTAATTTGCATGGCAAAGAGGGACTTTGCAGTTAATTGCAATTCATCTGATCACTCTTCATAACATTCTGGAGTATATGCAAATTGCCATCATACAAACTGAGGCAGCAGACTTTGTGAAAATTAATATTTGTGTCATTCTCAAAATTTTTGGCCACGACTGTACTTGTCCTCTTGCTCAGTTGTGCACTGAGGCCTCCCACTGCTCTTTCTATTCTGGTTAGAGCCAGTTTGCGCTGTTCTGTGAAGGGAGTAGTACACAGCGTTGTACGAGATCTTCAGTTTCTTGGCAATTTCTTGCATGGAATAGCCTTCATTTCACAGAACAAGAATAGACTGACGAGTTTCAGACAATAGTTATTTGTTTGTGGCCATTTTGAGCCTGTAATCGAACCCACAAATGCTGATCCTCCAGATACTCAACTAGTCTAAAGGGTTAGGGTTAGGCCAGTTGTATTGCTTCTTTAATTAATCAGAACAACAGTTGTCAGCTGTGCTAACATCATTGCAAACGTTTTTTTTAATGTTCAAATTAGACTTTTTTTAGATGATAAACGTGGATTAGCAAAGTGCCATTGGAACACAGGATGGTTGCTGATAATGGGCCTCTGTACTTGGATTAGCTAACACAACGTGCCATTGGAACACAGGATGGTTGCTGATAATGGGCCTCTGTACTTGGATTAGCTAACACAACGTGTCATTGGAACACAGGATGGTTGCTGATAATGGGCCTCTGTACTTGGATTAGCTAACACAACGTGCCATTGGAACACAGGATGGTTGCTGATAATGGGCCTCTGTACTTGGATTAGCTAACACAACGTGCCATTGGAACACAGGATGGTTGCTGATAATGGGCCTCTGTACTTGGATTAGCTAACACAACGTGCCATTGGAACACAGGATGGTTGCTGATAATGGGCCTCTGTACGCCTATGTAGATATTCCATAAAACAATTATAATTTACAACATTAACAATGTCTACACTGTATTTCTGATCAATTTGATGTTATTTTATTGGATGAAAAAATGTGTTTTTCTTTCAAAAACAAGGACATTTCTAAGTGAGCCAAAACTTTTGACCGGTAGTGTACATGTACAGTACATATTACCTCGACCTACCACATTGACTCAGTACCGATACCTATTTTTCCTTTGGTTAGTCATTTTTTTTGTTGCTTACTTTTCAAAACTCTGCATTGTTGGTTAAGGGCTCGTAAGAAAGCATTTTACGGTAAGGTTGTATTCCGCATTTTACGGTAAGGTTGTATTCTGCATTTTACGGTAAGGTTGTATTCTGCATTTTACGGTAAGGTTGTATTCTGCATTTTACGGTAAGGTTGTATTCTGCATTTTACGGTAAGGTTGTATTCTGCATTTTACGGTAAGGTTGTATTCTTCATTTTACGGTAAGGTTGTATTCTGCATTTTACGGTCAGGTTGTATTCTGCATTTTACGGTCAGGTTGTATTCGGCATTTTACGGTAAGGTTGTATTCGGCATTTTACGGTAAGGTTGTATTCGGCATTTTACGGTAAGGTTGTATTCGGCGCATGTGGCAAATAAAATTGCATTGCATTTGATTTGAATTAATGATAATGCAATATACGTTGGTTATCCCCATCAAGTTTAGGCTAATGATAATGCAATATAAGTTGGCTAACCCTATCGAGTTTAGGCTAATGATAATGCAATATAGTTGGTTAACCCTATCACCCTTAGGCTAATGATAATGCCAACAGCTAGCCAACGTCTACCGATTAGAACTCAACAACCCGGTCGCATTCCGCCTCGCTCCACAGGTAGTATCACATTTTCATTTCATTTCATTACAGTACAACGGTTTGATTTGTTTGATCGTAGCTAGCTACATAGCCGTCTCTGTATCAAAGATAATTGTGTAGTCTAGAGCGATTTTCTAGGTTACCTAGCCAGCTATTGTCGTTCTTTTAACGCAACGTAACGTAATCAACACTGCTAGCTAGCCAGCTAGCCCCCGAATCAACAACGCAGCCACTGCCAGCTAGCCTACAAAGTCAACAATGCAGCCATTGCCAGCTAGCCTACTTCAGCAGTACTGTATCATTTTTAATCATTTTAGTCAATAAGATTCTTGCTACGTAAGCTCAACTTTCTGAACATTCGAGACGTGTAGTCCACTTGTCATTCCAATCTCCTTTGCATTAGCGTAGCCTCTTCTGTAGCCTGTCAACTATGTGTCTGTCTATCCCTGTTCTCTCCTCTCTGCACAGACCATACAAACGCTCCACACCGCGTGGCCGCGGCCACCCTAATCTGGTGGTCCCAGCGCGCACGACCCACGTGGAGTTCCAGGTCTCCGGTAGCCTCTGGAACTGCCGATCTGCGGCCAACAAGGCAGAGTTCATCTCAGCCTATGCCTCCCTCCAGTCCCTCGACTTCTTGGCACTGACGGAAACATGGATCACCACAGATAACACTGCTACTCCTACTGCTCTCTCTTCGTCCGCCCACGTGTTCTCGCACACCCCGAGAGCTTCTGGTCAGCGGGGTGGTGGCACCGGGATCCTCATCTCTCCCAAGTGGTCATTCTCTCTTTCTCCCCTTACCCATCTGTCTATCGCCTCCTTTGAATTCCATGCTGTCACAGTTACCAGCCCTTTCAAGCTTAACATCCTTATCATTTATCGCCCTCCAGGTTCCCTCAGAGTTCATCAATGAGCTTGATGCCTTGATAAGCTCCTTTCCTGAGGACGGCTCACCTCTCACAGTTCTGGGCGACTTTAGCCTCCCCACGTCTACCTTTGACTCTTTCCTCTCTGCCTCCTTCTTTCCACTCCTCTCCTCTTTTGACCTCTCCCTCTCACCTTCCCCCCCTACTCACAAGGCAGGCAATACGCTCGACCTCATCTTTACTAGATGCTGTTCTTCCACTAACCTCATTGCAACTCCCCTCCAAGTCTCCGACCACTACCTTGTATCCGTTTCCCTCTCGCTCTCATCCAACACTTCCCACACTGCCCCTACTCGGATGGTATCGCGCCGTCCCAACCTTCGCTCTCTCTCCCCGCTACTCTCTCCTCTTCCATCCTATCATCTCTTCCCTCTGCTCAAACCTTCTCCAACCTATCTCCTGATTCTGCCTCCTCAACCCTCCTCTCCTCCCTTTCTGCATCCTTTGACTCTCTATGTCCCCTATCCTCCAGGCCGGCTCGGTCCTCCCCTCCCGCTCCGTGGCTCGACGACTCATTGCGAGCTCACAGAACAGGGCTCGGGCAGCCGAGCGGAAATGGAGGAAAACTCGCCTCCCTGCGGACCTGGCATCCTTTCACTCCCTCCTCTCTACATTTTCCTCTTCTGTTGCTGCTGCTAAAGCCACTTTCTACCACTCTAAATTCCAAGCATCTGCCTCTAACCCTAGGAAGCTCTTTGCCACCTTCTCCTCCCTCCTGAATCCCCCTCCCCCTCCCCCTCCTCCTCCTCTCTGCAGATGACTTCGTCAACCATTTTGAAAAGAAGGTCGACGACATCCGATCCTCGTTTGCTAAGTCAAACGACACCGCTGGTTCTGCTCACACTGCCCTACCCTGTGCTCTGACCTCTTTCTCCCTCTCTCTCCAGATGAAATCTCGCGTCTTGTGACGGCCGGCCGCCCAACAACCTGCCCGCTTGACCCTATCCCCTCCTCTCTTCTCCAGACCATTTCCGGAGACCTTCTCCCTTACCTCACCTCGCTCATCAACTCATCCCTGACCGCTGGCTACGTCCCTTCCGTCTTCAAGAGAGCGAGAGTTGCACCCTTCTGAAAAAACCTACACTCGATCCCTCCGATGTCAACAACTACAGACCAGTATCCCTTCTTTCTTTTCTCTCCAAAACCCTTGAACGTGCCGTCCTTGGCCAGCTCTCCCGCTATCTCTCTCAGAATGACCTTCTTGATCCAAATCAGTCAGGTTTCAAGACTAGTCATTCAACTGAGACTGCTCTTCTCTGTATCACGGAGGCCCTCCGCACTGCTAAAGCTAACTCTCTCTCCTCTGCTCTCATCCTTCTAGACCTATCGGCTGCCTTCGATACTGTGAACCATCAGATCCTCCTCTCCACCCTCTCCGAGTTGGGCATCTCCGGCACGGCCCACGCTTGGATTGCGTCCTACCTGACAGGTCGCTCCTACCAGGTGGCGTGGCGAGAATCTGTCTCCTCACCACGTGCTCTCACCACTGGTGTCCCCCAGGGCTCTGTTCTAGGCCCTCTCCTATTATCGCTATACACCAAGTCACTTGGCTCTGTCATAACCTCACATGGTCTCTCCTATCATTGCTATGCAGACGACACACAATTCATCTTCTCCTTTCCCCCTTCTGATGACCAGGTGGCGAATCGCATCTCTGCATGTCTGGCAGACATATCAGTGTGGATGACGGATCACCACCTCAAGCTGAACCTCGGCAAGACGGAGCTGCTCTTCCTCCCGGGGAAGGACTGCCCGTTCCATGATCTCGCCATCACGGTTGACAACTCCACTGTGTCCTCCTCCCAGAGCGCTAAGAACCTTGGCGTGATCCTGGACAACACCCTGTCGTTCTCAACTAACATCAAGGTGGTGGCCCGCTCCTGTAGGTTCATGCTCTACAACATCCGCAGAGTACGACCCTGCCTCACACAGGAAGCGGCGCAGGTCCTAATCCAGGCACTTGTCATCTCCCGTCTGGATTACTGCAACTCGCTGTTGGCTGGGCTCCCTGCCTGTGCCATTAAACCCCTACAACTCATCCAGAACGCCGCAGCCCGTCTGGTGTTCAACCTTCCCAAGTTCTCTCACGTCACCCCGCTCCTCCGCTCTCTCCACTGGCTTCCAGTTGAAGCTCGCATCCGCTACAAGACCATGGTGCTTGCCTATGGAGCTGTGAGGGGAACGGCACCTCAGTACCTCCAGGCTCTGATCAGGCCCTACACCCAAACAAGGGCACTGCGTTCATCCACCTCTGGCCTGCTCGCCTCCCTACCACTGAGGAAGTACAGTTCCCGCTCAGCCCAGTCAAAACTGTTCGCTGCTCTGGCCCCCAATGGTGGAACAAACTCCTCACGACGCCAGGACAGCGGAGTCAATCACCACCTTCCGGAGACACCTGAAACCCCACCTCTTTAAGGAATACCTAGGATAGGATAAAGTAATCCTTCTCACCCCCTTAAAAGATTTAGATGCACTATTGTAAAGTGGCTGCTCCACTGGATGTCATAAGGTGAATGCACCAATTTGTAAGTCGCTCTGGATAAGAGCGTCTGCTAAATGACTAAAATGTAATGTAATGTAAATGTAATATAAGTTGGTTAACCCTATCAAGTTTAGGCTAATGATAATGCAATATCAGTCGATTAACCCTATCACGCTTAGGCTAATGATAATGCAATATAAGTTGGTTAACCCTATCAAGTTTAGGCTAATGATAATGCAATATCAGTCGATTAACCCTATCGCGCTTAGGCTAATGATAATGCAATATAAGTTGGTTAACCCTATCAAGTTTAGGCCAATGATAATGCAATACACGTCGGTTATCCCTATCAAGTTTAGGCTAATGATAATGCAATATAAGTTGGTTAACCCTATCAAGTTTAGGCTAATGATAATGCAATATAAGTTGGTTAACCCTATCAAGTTTAGGCTAATGATAATGCAATATACGTTGGTTATCCCAATCAAGTTTAGACTAACGATAATGCAATATAAGTTGGTTAACCCTATCAAGTTTAGGCTAATGATAATGCAATATAAGTTGGTTAACCCTATCAAGTTTAGGCTAACGATAATGCAATATAAGTTGGTTAACCCTATCAAGTTTAGGCTAATGATAATGCAATATAAGTTGGTTAACCCTATCAAGTTTAGGCTAATGATAATGCAATATCAGTTGGTTAACCCTATCAAGTTTAGGTTAATGATAATGCAATATAAGTTGGTTAACCCTATCAAGTTTAGGTTAATGATAATGTGATAATGCAATATAAGTTGGTTAACCCTATCAAGTTGAGGTTAATGATAATGCAATATAAGTTGGTTATCCCTATCAAGTGGATAATAGTCGTAGCTTCACAGTCAGAACCCAAACAGAACACTTGTCTCAAAGAGATATTTTAAGGTATTTATTACACAATAAAGAGAACAACAATACTCAAATTTTACTGCAAAGATTCACAGACTGACAGACCATAGATTACAGCCCCAAAAAAAAAAAAATTTGAAAAACAAAGGAGAGAGAATTAAACCGAGAATAACCCTCCGTTCTGACATAGCAGACTCAGAATGCTGTAGAGTGTAACGGGAGAGAGACTATCCACGTCACTGTCCGTCTATAACATGTGGTTCCTGTCTCTATTAATAAAGTATTGGACAATAACTTTAAATATTTTTTACTTTTCTTTTCACAATATACATTTTCTCAGAGACCCCAACTCATCTCCCACCCTTATGTCCGATCTCAGAGACCCCAACTCATCTCCCACCCTTATGTCCGATCTCAGAGACCCCAACTCATCTCCCACCCTTATGTCCGATCTCAGAGTCATATCATCTATTTGCACTTCAACTGCCCCTCCACCCTCCATGGTTCACCAGCCCCCCTTGTTACTTATGTTTACACATAGTAAAATAAAAATGCCATTTCCCTCTGATACAAATGGTAAAAAACAACAGGTATGCGTAAAATTCACTAGCCTTTAATTATTTGTAATTGAAACCCCATGAGTTCAACCTAACCAACGTTGACAAGCGATCTATAGCATGTCTTACAACAGAGAAAATAACACGGGAGGAGGAAGAGGAGGAGAGATGTGGATTCTAACTGCTTGAGTCAAAACACCTTCCTTTTAAAATCTGCATCAACAGTTTAAAATGTAACGTGTTGTATTCAATAAATCAAACTCTGTAATTCTAATATAAATGTGACAATAAATGAACAAGTTTTTTTTTTTCATTCTTTTTTCTCTCATTTTATTCATCTTAATTCATTTAGGTTTTTATTTATTATGAGGTCTGCATTGTTACCAAGAAGTGATATGGTTTCACAGCTGCGTGAGCTTTGGGTTTTAGTCGTGTTAGCTCTGGCTATTTGGTTTGACTTGCCCAGTGTCTGCCTGGTGACTGGTGCTTGTATCTGCTGTCAGAGGTAGAGTACTGAGGCTATTTGCCACAAAGACGTTGTAGCAAAACAGACAGAGAGATCAAATAGAAGAGGAGATGGAGAGAGAGACAGATCGAGGAGAGGAGGAGATGGGAGAGAGAGACAGATCGAGGAGAGGAGGAGATGGAGAGAGAGACAGATCGAGGATAGGAGGAGATGGAGAGAGACAGATCAAGGAGGAGAGGAGATGGAGAGAGAGACAGATCAAGACAGATCAAGGAGAGGAGGAGAGGAGATGGAGAGAGAGACAGATCAAGGAGAGGAGGAGATGGAGAGAGACAGATCGAGGAGGAGAGGAGATGGAGAGAGAGACAGATCAAGGAGAGGAGGAGATGGAGAGAGAGACAGATCAAGGAGAGAGGAGGAGATGGAGAGAGAGACAGATCAAGGAGAGGAGGAGATGGAGAGAGAGACAGATCAAGGAGAGGAGGAGATGGAGAGAGAGACAGATCAAGGAGAGGAGGAGATGGAGAGAGAGACAGATCAAGGAGAGGAGGAGGAGATGAGGAGAGAGAGAGACAGATCAAGGAGAGGAGGAGATGGAGAGAGAGACAGATCAAGAGAGAGAGACAGATCAAGGAGAGAGGAGATGGAGAGAGAGACAGATCAAGGAGAGGAGGAGATGGAGAGAGACAGATCAAGGAGGAGAGGAGATGGAGAGAGAGACAGATCAAGGAGAGGAGGAGATGGAGAGAGACAGATCAAGGAGAGGAGGAGATGAGGGGAGACAGATCAAGGAGAGAGAGGAGATGGAGAGAGAGACAGATCAAGGAGGAGAGGAGATGGAGAGAGAGACAGATCAAGGAGGAGAGGAGATGGAGAGAGAGACAGATCAAGGAGAGGAGGAGATGGAGAGAGAGACAGATCAAGGAGGAGAGGAGATGGAGAGAGAGACAGATCGAGGAGAGGAGACAGATCAGGAGGAGAGGAGATGGAGAGAGACAGATCAAGGAGAGGAGGAGATGGAGAGAGAGACAGATCAAGAGGAGAGGAGGAGATGGAGAGAGAGACAGATCAAGGAGAGGAGGAGATGGAGAGAGAGACAGATCAAGGAGAGGAGGAGATGGAGAGAGAGACAGATCAAGGAGAGGAGGAGATGGAGAGAGAGACAGATCAAGGAGAGGAGGAGATGGAGAGAGAGACAGATCAAGGAGAGGAGAGATGGAGAGAGAGACAGATCAAGGAGAGGAGGAGATGGAGAGAGACAGATCAAGGAGGAGAGGAGATGGAGAGAGAGACAGATCAAGGAGAGGAGGAGATGGGAGAGAGACAGATCAAGGAGAGGAGGAGATGAGAGAGAGACAGATCAGGAGAGATGGAGAGAGAGAGATGGAGAGAGAGACAGATCAAGGAGGAGAGGAGATGGAGAGAGAGACAGATCAAGGAGGAGAGGAGATGGAGAGAGAGACAGATCGAGGAGAGGAGATGGAGAGAGAGACAGATCGAGGAGAGGAGGAGATGGAGAGAGAGACAGATCGAGGAGAGGAGGAGATGGAGAGAGAGACAGATCGAGGAGAGGAGGAGATGGAGAGAGACAGATCGAGGAGGAGAGGAGATGGAGAGAGAGACAGATCGAGGAGAGGAGGAGATGGAGAGAGAGACAGATGAGAGAGAGAGACAGATCGAGGAGAGGAGGAGATGGAGAGAGACAGATCAAGGAGGAGAGGAGATGGAGAGAGAGACAGATTAAGGAGAGGAGGAGATGGAGAGAGACAGATCAAGGAGGAGAGGAGATGTAGAGAGAGACAGATCAAGGAGGAGAGGAGATGGAGAGAGAGACAGATCAAGGAAGAGAGGAGATGGAGAGAGAGACAGATCAAGGAGGAGACGAGATGGAGAGAGACAGATCAAGGAGGAGAGGAGATGGAGAGAGAGACAGATCGAGGAGAGGAGAGATGGGAGAGAGAGACAGATCGAGGAGAGGAGGAGATGGAGAGAGACAGATCGAGGAGGAGAGGAGATGGAGAGAGAGACAGATCGAGGAGGAGAGGAGGAGGAGAGGAGATGGAGAGAGACAGATGACAGATCAAGGAGAGGAGGAGAGAGAGACAGATCGAGGAGAGGAGGAGATGGAGAGAGAGACAGATCGAGGAGGAGAGGAGATGGAGAGAGAGGAGAGAGGAGAGGAGATGGAGAGAGAGACAGATCGAGCTCGAGGAGGAGGAGATGGAGAGAGAGACAGATCGAGGAGAGGAGGAGATGGAGAGAGAGACAGATCGAGGAGAGAGGAGAGGAGATGAGAGAGAGAGACAGATCGAGGAGAGGAGGAGATGGAGAGAGAGACAGATCAGGAGGAAGGAGAGAGGAGATGGAGAGAGACAGATCAAGGAGAGAGAGGAGATGGAGAGAGACAGATCAAGGAGGAGAGGAGATGGAGAGAGACAGATCGAGGAGATGGAGAGAGACAGATCAAGGAGGGGAGGAGATGGAGAGAGAGACAGATCAAGGAGAGGAGGAGATGGAGAGAGAGACAGATCAAGGAGAGGAGGAGATGGAGAGAGACAGATCGAGGAGAGGAGGAGATGGAGAGAGAGACAGATCAAGGAGGAGAGGAGATGGAGAGAGACAGATCAAGGAGGAGAGGAGATGAGAGAGAGACAGATCAAGGAGGAGAGGAGATCAATAGAATGATATAGTAGTAGAGGTTTCCAAGGAATAATTTAAACTTTAACTTCTTCTTTTTAAAGGTTTTTCATTTTGTTTTATCCATGTTTCGCCGCTGATGACAACGAATTAAACACACATCGGTTTTATATCTTTTTAAATACATGACTTATACACAAGTGTTAAACAGCTGCTTCTTCACAGGAGACGTGAGGAGATGGAGGATTTACTTCAGCCGTTTAGAGTCAGGGACAAGAGCAGGTGGTTGTACAAGAGGAGGAAGAAATGGGAGAGAATCCCCGACAACAATATTAACTTCCTGGTGGAAACCACGGAAACCATGTAACAGCTCCTCTCCCTCCGAGAGGTCAAAAGTCAAATACGTTTCTATTAGCGCCAAAGTATTGTGGGTAGAAGAGTCTTCTGTCTGTGTACGGACCAGGAAAGGGGTGAGTGCTCTCTTTCTATCAATAATAAGAGGTATGTTGGAACTCTGTGTGGAGGTTCAAGGAACCAGCAACATTCCACCCTGCATACCACTGCTGGCTTGCTTCTGAAGCTAAGCAGGGTTGGTCCTGGTTGGTCCCTGGATGGGAGACCAGATGCTGCTGGAAGTGGTTTTGGAGGGCCAGTAGGAGGCACTCTTTCCTCTGGTCTAAAAAATATTCCTATGCCCCAGGGCAGTGATTAGGACATTGCCCTGTGTAGGGCGCTGTCTTTCGGATGGGATGTTAAGCGGGTGTCCTGACTCTCTGTGGTCACTAAAATATCTCATGGCACTTTATAGTAAGAGTTAGGGTGTTTTAACCCCGGTGTCCTGGCTAAATTCCCAATCTGGCCCTCAAACCATCACGGCCACCTAATAATCCCCAGCTTCCAATTGGCTCATTCATCCCCCCCTCCTCTCCCCTGTAACTATTCTCCAGGTTGTTGCTGTACACGTCAACTGACCTGGTAAATAAAAGGCTTATGTAAATACATGGATTGAAACACATTGAATTCTGTTTCAGTCGCTGTGAAAAGGTTGAACAGGGTCATTTCAAATGACTCGAGGTGATCTGACAAAGCAGGAGAATGGTAGCCATTACCGTTTCCCCATACGACCCTGAACTGAGTGAAACAGACTTGAGGTGAAGTCTGGAGTGCATCCCAAATGGCTCCCGATTATAGTGCACTACTTTTGACCAGGGACTAAAGGGCAATATAGTGCACTACTTTTGACCAGGGGCCAAAGGGCAATATAGTGCACTACTTTTGACCAGGGACCAACGGGCAATATAGTGCACTACATAAGGAGTGGGCGGTCATTTCATTCGCCATTTAGAATTTAATATCAAATAGTAAAAAGCATAATTCACTTCATGATGGGGAAACTCCCAAAATTGGTTTTATTATTTTTCCATATTTGTGATTATTGCTGCTATTTTGAAGCCTGGGAATCCAAACTAAAGGATTCAGTTCAAAAGGGGAAATGTCATTTGGATTCCCAGGCTATCTATTTGGTTTTAAAATGTCAGAAAATCACCTGTCTCATTTACTTTGACACATGTCCTTATAAATGGTGTTTTCCCAGCCTACACTGAGCAGGGCTGGTTGTCCAGTACTGGACAGAACGTTTTCCCAGCCTACACTGAGCAGGACTGGTTGTCCAGTACTGGACAGAACGTTTTCCCAGCCTACACTGAGCAGGGCTGGTTGTCCAGTACTGGACAGAACGTTTCCCAGCCTATACTGAACAGGACTGGTTGCCCAGTACTGGACAGAACGTTTTCCCAGCCTACACTAAGCAGGGCTGGTTGCCCAGTACTGGACAGAACGTTTTCCCAGCCTATACTGAACAGGACTGGTTGTCCAGTACTGGACAGAACGTTTTCCCAGCCTATACTGAGCAGGGCTGGTTGTCCAGTACTGGACAGAACGTTTTCCCAGCCTACACTGAGCAGGACTGGTTGCCCAGTACTGGACAGAACGTTTTCCCAGCCTACACTGAGCAGGGCTGGTTGCCCAGTACTGGACAGAACGTTTTCCCAGCCTACACTGAGCAGGACTGGTTGCCCAGTACAGGACAGAAAACGGTTGCAGGTGTTTCATAAGAACATTCCTGAAACAGGTTATGATTGGAGCTTGAATATCACAACAAGGATACGTAACCGTGGTAACGTCATGTGAACCTCTTTTAAAAAATCTTCAGGATCCAGGATTTTGGTTGTTTCTTCGTTGTCTGTGTCTGAAATAACACCCTATTTTCCCTATACAGTGCACTACTTTTCACTAGTCGTGCACTAGTCAGGAATAGGATGCCATTTGGGACACAGGTTCTGTGTCTGTCTTTGGCAGTCTTCAGGGTTTACGATGAATTCTTCTGTAACAGTACTGGTTCTGAGAGCGCGACTGTGTTAAAGCTCCTTCTACATTTGGAAAGTTCGTTTTCTAGTATTTTCTAATGTTTTCTTTCATTCTTTTTCTTTTTTCTTTCTTTCTTTCTTTCTTTCTTTTGTTTGTTTGTTGTTGTAACAAATAAAACTAACAAAAACCAAATACATCGTCCAGTAAGGTGTCTGTGGCTATTGAAAGAAAAGTTATTCATGACCTCTTGTTATTTATGCTCAGTAATAAAACGGTATTAACACTAAGTTATTTAGCTACACTTTCTGCTTTACAGAAACAAAAAGACACAGATACGCTAGCACTACCAGTACACATGTAGAAAAACGTGTAAATTATGGCTCTACACTGGAAAAACATTTGCCAAAAGAAGCATGCCAAAATAACATTTGTGACAGTGCAAATACATCGATGTAGGTTCCTGGTACAAAACATTTAGGTTAGCATTCCGTGAAACATGCTAGTTCTCAGAAGAGATCTGAACCAGTCGTAGAGTAGCAGAGTAGCAGCTCTGAGGAGATAGCTTGTGTCTTTTCTTCTCGGACAAACGTCCTTCTTTAAAAGTACTAGGAGGTAACTACCACTGACACATACACACAGGAGACAGGAAACAGCTCAGAAACATGATGCTTTCTCTCTCTCTTTTTGCTAGAAAGAGGAGGGGACTGAAGTTGTGGTTGGTTAAAGTAATATACATCGTCACAACTGTCCAACACATTCAATAAACATTGGAGACGGTACAGGTCAGAAGTGTTAAACACCATCACATATACAAAGGAAAAATAACACGAAACATGTTGGTAGGTGGTGTCTGGAGTTGAGGACAGAGTTGGTTCAGAGGAGATGGAGGAGTTGGACAGAGAGAGAGTAGAGTTGGTTCAGAGGAGATGGAGGAGTTGGACAGGACAGAGAGAGAGTAGAGTTGGTTCAGAGGAGATGGAGGAGTTGGACAGAGAGAGAGTAGAGTTGGTTCAGAGGAGATGGAGGAGTTGGACAGGACAGAGAGAGAGTAGAGTTGGTTCAGAGGAGATGGATGAGTTGGACAGGACAGAGAGAGAGTAGAGTTGGTTCAGAGGAGATGGAGGAGTTGGACAGGACAGAGAGAGAGTACAGTTGGTTCAGAGAAGATGGATGAGTTGGACAGGACAGAGAGAGAGTAGAGTTGGTTCAGAGGAGATGGAGGAGTTGGACAGAGAGAGAGAGTAGAGTTGGTTCAGAGGAGATGGAGGAGTTGGACAGGACAGAGAGAGAGAGTAGAGTTGGTTCAGAGGAGATGGAGGAGTTGGACAGGACAGAGAGAGAGTAGAGTTGGTTCAGAGGAGATGGAGGAGTTGGACAGGACAGAGAGAAAGTAGAGTTGGTTCAGAGGAAATGGAGGAGTTGGACAGGACAGAGAGAGAGTAGAGTTGGTTCAGAGAAGATGGATGAGTTGGACAGGACAGAGAGAGAGTAGAGTTGGTTCAGAGGAGATGGAGGAGTTGGACAGGACAGAGAGAGAGTAGAGTTGGTTCAGAGGAGATGGAGGAGTTGGACAGAGAGAGAGTAGAGTTGGTTCAGAGGAGATGGAGGAGTTGGACAGGACAGAGAGAGAGTAGAGTTGGTTCAGAGAAGATGGATGAGTTGGACAGGACAGAGAGAGAGTAGAGTTGGTTCAGAGGAGAAGGAGGAGTTGGACAGGACAGAGAGAGAGTAGAGTTAGTTCAGAGGAGATGGAGGAGTTGGACAGGACAGAGAGAGAGTAGAGTTGGTTCAGAGGAGATGGAGGAGTTGGGCAGGACAGAAAGAAAGTAGAGTTGGTTCAGAGGAGATGGAGGAGTTGGACAGGACAGAGAGAGAGTAGAGTTGGTTCAGAGGAGATGGAGGAGTTGGACAGGACAGAGAGAGAGTAGAGTTTGTTCAGAGGAGATGGAGGAGTTGGACAGGACAGAGAGAGAGTAGAGTTGGTTCAGAGGAGATGGAGGAGTTGGGCAGAGAGAGAGTAGAGTTGGTTCAGAGGAGATGGAGGAGTTGGACAGGACAGAGAGAGAGTAGAGTTGGTTCAGAGGAGATGGAGGAGTTGGACAGGACAGAGAGAGAGTAGAGTTGGTTCAGAGGAGATGGAGGAGTTGGACAGGACAGAGAGAGAGTAGAGTTGGTTCAGAGGAGATGGAGGAGTTGGGCAGGACAGAAAGAAAGTAGAGTTGGTTCAGAGGAGATGGAGGAGTTGGACAGAGAGAGAGAGTAGAGTTGGTTCAGAGGAGATGGGGGAGTTGGACAGAGAGAAAGAGTAGAGTTGGTTCAGAGGAGATGGAGGAGTTGGACAGAGAGAGAGTAGAGTAGAGTTGAGTTCAGTGTACAACTGTTTTCTCTCACTGATTCATAGGTAATCTCTTCTTTGTTTGCCGGTGGTTGTCATGCTGATGAGCTCCGTTGCAGGTTAATAACCTCACATTCTGTTCACTTCCTGGTTCGGAACAGAGAGATAGGAAGTGCAGGTGTAACGTACTTCAGACAGAGTCCTTCTTTCCATGTACTGCAGTCAGGTCATAGTTCTATCTTGGTATATCGTGCTATCCAGGGGTCAGGTATTAGTTACATCTTGGTATCCAGGGGTCAGGTATTAGTTATATCTTGGTATCCAGGGGTCAGGTATTAGTTATATCTTGGTATCCAGGGGTCAGGTATTAGTTATATCTTGGTATCCAGGGGTCAGGTATTAGTTATATCTTGGTATCCAGGGGTCAGGTCATAGTTCTATCTTGGTATATCCTGGTATCCAGGGGTCAGGTGTTAGTTATATCTTGGTATCCAGGGGTCAGGTATTAGTTATATCTTGGTATCCAGGGGTCAGGTATTAGTTATATCTTGGTATCCAGGGGTCAGGTATTAGTTATATCTTGGTATCCAGGGGTCAGGTATTAGTTATATCTTGGTATCCAGGGGTCAGGTATTAGTTATATCTTGGTATCCAGGGGTCAGGTATTAGTTATATCTTGGTATCCAGGGGTCAGGTGTTAGTCATGTCTTGGTATCCAGGGGTCAGGTATTAGTTATATCTTGGTATCCAGGGGTCAGGTATTAGTTATATCTTGGTATATCTTGGTATCCAGGGGTCAGGTAATAGTCATGTCTTGGTATCCAGGGGTCAGGTGTTAGTCATGTCTTGGTATCCAGGGGTCGGGTGTTAGTCATGTTTTGGTATCCAGGGGTCAGGTATTAGTTATATCTTGGTATCCAGGGGTCAGGTGTTAGTCATGTCTTGGTATCCAGGGGTCAGGTGTTAGTCATGTCTTGGTATCCAGGGGTCAGGTGTTAGTCATGATTTGGTATCCAGGGGTCAGGTATTAGTTATATCTTGGTATCCAGGGGTCAGGTAATAGTTATATCTTGGTATCCAGGGGTCAGGTATTAGTTATGTCTTGGTATCCAGGGGTCAGGTATTAGTTATATCTTGGTATCCAGGGTTGGTAATTTGTATGGCTCCTTGCTCCTCCATCCCTCAGGGAGGGAGACATCTTTGTCAGTCCACTGACCTGGATATGTCTGTCTGTCTGTCTGTCTGTCTGTCTGTCTGTCTGTCTGTCTGTCTGTCTGTCTGTCTGTCTGTCTGTCTGTCTGTCTGTCTGTCTGTCTGTCTGTCTGTCTGTTTCTCTGTCTGTCTGTCTGTCTGTCTGTCTGTCTGTCTGTCTGTCTGTCTGTCTGTCTGTCTGTCTGTCTGTCTGTCTGTCTGTCTGTCTGTCTGTCTGTCTGTCTGTCTGTCCGTCCGTCCGCCTGTCTGTTCTTTGTATTTGTGGTCTTCCCATAATAAGAGAGTTGGCTTCAGCTTTTTGCACAGTGTTTGTGTTGTAGTAATAATCCATTGGCATGTTGTTTGGTGTCTTAATGAGGTCAACTGGTTTTATATCATATATCCCAGGTAATAGAGGAAAACAACAAAGCTTTTAGAAAACAGAACTCAACAAAGGGGATGTCAGATGTATTTGTGTGGAGTTTCACTGCTGTTATCCACTCACTTTCTATCTTCATATTTACATGAAAAAAAGGAATGAAAGAATAGCAATAAACAACAACAACAACAAACGGACGACAACGGACGCTAATAACAATAGCAACAATAAGGGCATTGATAACAACAACAACAACAACAACAACAATAATAATAATAATTAAAACAAATAACATTTTTGTGTGTTCTTTGTTAATCATGGCAAGTCAATGTGACTGATCTACATGTATAAACCTCCTGTCTCGTGTGGAGCCTCTACTACTCCAAGATAGGTCTACATCTCTTGTCGTAGCGTTAGCGCCTTAGCATTTAGCATCAAGCGAGCCAGTCATGTTGTGCTACTGGGAGTTACATCTCTTGTCGTAGCGTTAGCGCCTTAGCATTTAGCATCAAGCGAGCCAGTCATGTTGTGCTACTGGGAGTTTCCGACGGCTCCCCGGACGCCCCCCGGTTTAGTGCAGCGTGGTTTCCAGCGTACAGGGGGTTCCTGGGGTGTCGGAGCGGGGTGAGGCGATGGGCGGGGTTCCGGCTGGGCTGCCTCCTCCACTAGAGGGCGTAGTGGAGGAGCTGATGGGAGCGGAGGTCTCTGTACCCTGCTGCTGGGCTGCCTTGGAGGCCTGGAGGGTCTGGCCACACACCTGGTGGTGTTTCTCCCAGTCCTTGTGTTGGCAGAAGGAGCCGCAGTAACGCGCCGTGTTACAGCCACTGCAGGTCTCGCTCGCCTTCCGCCCGCAGTTCCAACAACTCTACACAGAGAGAGGGAGGAATTAGTACAATTTGGGAGTTGAATCATTTTAATACTTTGTGTGCTTTGTAATAGGAAAACATTCTTTAAAGACCTTTTAATAAGAACACTCTGATTTATCAGTGTAGGAAAATAAATACTATTTCACAGCAGGCAAATGATTCTTAAATTAAGGAAAACAGAGAGAAACAGAAAGTAACCTACAACAGAACTATTGTACACCACAACATCCCACAGAGAGAAACAGAAAGTAACCTACAACAGAACTATTACCACAACATCCCACAGAGAGAAACAGAAAGTAACCTACAACAGAACTATTACCACAACATCCCACAGAGAGAAACAGAAAGTAACCTACAACAGAACTATTACCACAACATCCCACAGAGAGAAACAGAAAGTAACCTACAACAGAACTATTACCACAACATCCCACAGAGAGAAACAGAAAGTAACCTACAACAGAACTATTACCACAACATCCCACAGAGAGAAACAGAAAGTAACCTACAACAGAACTATTACCACAACATCCCACAGAGAGAAACAGAAAGTAACCTACAACAGAACTATTACCACAACATCCCACAGAGAGAAACAGAAAGTAACCTACAACAGAACTATTACCACAACATCCCACAGAGAGAAACAGAAAGTAACCTACAACAGAACTATTACCACAACATCCCACAGAGAGAAACAGAAAGTAACCTACAACAGAACTATTACCACAACATCCCACAGAGAGAAACAGAAAGTAACCTACAACAGAACTATTACCACAACATCCCACAGAGAGAAACAGAAAGTAACCTACAACAGAACTATTACCACAACATCCCACAGAGAGAAACAGAAAGTAACCTACAACAGAACTATTACCACAACATCCCACAGAGAGAAACATAAGGACACATTTGCGACAGGTCAGATAATTAAACCCAAACAGAGCCGACCTCCAGAAGGCTCTGTCCTAAACATGGCTGAACACAATTAGAGATGTGGGCTGAGCGGTGAGTGTTGGTTTCCATGGTAACCGATTAAACGCTGTATTTAGGACTCCTACATTGTGATGAGTAAATCAGGGGTCCCTCCACATAGTGATGAGTAAATCAGAGGTCCCTCCACATAGTGATCAGCGGTCCCTCCACATAGTGATGAGTAAATCAGAGGTCCCTCCACATAGTGATGAGTAAATCAGAGGTCCCTCCACATAGTGATCAGAGGTCCCTCCACATAGTGATGAGTAAATTAGGGGTCCCTCCACATAGTGATGAGTAAATCAGAGGTCCCTCCACATAGTGATGAGTAAATCAGGGGTCCCTCCACATAGTGATCAGAGGTCCCTCCACATAGTGATCAGAGGTCCCTCCACATAGTGATCAGAGGTCCCTCCACATAGTGATGAGTAAATCAGAGGTCCCTCCACATAGTGATGAGTAAATCAGAGGTCCCTCCACATAGTGATGAGTAAATCAGGGGTCCCTCCACATAGTGATGAGTAAATCAGAGGTCCCTCCACATAGTGATGAGTAAATCAGGGGTCCCTCCACATAGTGATGAGTAAATCAGAGGTCCCTCCACATAGTGATGAGTAAATCAGGGGTCCCTCCACATAGTGATGAGTAAATCAGGGGTCCCTCCACATAGTGATGAGTAAATCAGAGGTCCCTCCACATAGTGATGAGTAAATCAGAGGTCCCTCCACATAGTGATGAGTAAATCAGGGGTCCCTCCACATAGTGATGAGTAAATCAGAGGTCCCTCCACATAGTGATGAGTAAATCAGAGGTCCCTCCACATAGTGATGAGTAAATCAGGGGTCCCTCCACATAGTGATGAGTAAATCAGGGGTCCCTCCACATAGTGATCAGCGGTCCCTCCACATAGTGATGAGTAAATCAGGGGTCCCTCCACATAGTGATGAGTAAATCAGAGGTCCCTCCACATAGTGATGAGTAAATCAGAGGTCCCTCCACATAGTGATGAGTAAATCAGAGGTCCCTCCACATAGTGATGAGTAAATCAGAGGTCCCTCCACATAGTGATGAGTAAATCAGGGGTCCCTCCACATAGTGATGAGTAAATCAGGGGTCCCTCCACATAGTGATCAGCGGTCCCTCCACATAGTGATGAGTAAATCAGGGGTCCCTCCACATAGTGATGAGTAAATCAGGGGTCCCTCCACATAGTGATGAGTAAATCAGAGGTCCCTCCACATAGTGATGAGTAAATCAGAGGTCCCTCCACATAGTGATGAGTAAATCAGAGGTCCCTCCACATCGTGATGAGTAAATCAGAGGTCCCTCCACATAGTGATGAGTAAATCAGAGGTCCCTCCACATAGTGATGAGTAAATCAGAGGTCCCTCCACATAGTGATGAGTAAATCAGAGGTCCCTCCACATAGTGATCAGCGGTCCCTCCACATAGTGATGAGTAAATCAGGGTCCCTCCACATCGTGATGAGTAAATCAGAGGTCCCTCCACATAGTGATCAGCGGTCCCTCCACATAGTGATGAGTAAATCAGAGGTCCCTCCACATAGTGATGAGTAAATCAGAGGTCCCTCCACATAGTGATCAGCGGTCCCTCCACATAGTGATGAGTAAATCAGAGGTCCCTCCACATAGTGATGAGTAAATCAGAGGTCCCTCCACATAGTGATGAGTAAATCAGAGGTCCCTCCACATAGTGATGAGTAAATCAGGGGTCCCTCCACATCGTGATGAGTAAATCAGAGGTCCCTCCACATAGTGATCAGCGGTCCCTCCACATAGTGATGAGTAAATCAGAGGTCCCTCCACATCGTCCTCCTCGGCAGAATTGGTACCACCTTTCCAAACACACAGAGAGGCTAATCTGGGGGAAAGGGGAAGAGAGAACGAAATACTCGTGTGGCCGTCTCCTCTTGGGACTGATGTAGGCAATATCCCGTTTAGTGTCTCCTCTTGGGACTGATGTAGGCAATATCCCGTTTAGTGTCTCCTCTTGGGACTGATGTAGGCAATATCCCGTTTAGTGTCTCCTCTTGGGACTGATGTAGGCAATATCCCGTTTAGTGTCTCCTCTTGGGACTGATGTAGGCAATATCCCGTTTAGTGTCTCCTCTTGGGACTGATGTAGGCAATATCCCGTTTAGTGTCTCCTCTGGCATAATAAATACATTCTGGTATAATAAATCAATCATAAATACATTCTGGTATAATAAATACATTCTGGTATAATAAATACATTCTGGTATAATAAATCAATATTAAATACATTCTGGTATAATAAATACATTCTGGTATAATAAATACATTCTGGTATAATAAATACATTCTGGTATAATAAATACATTCTGGTATAATACATTCTGGTATAATAAATACATTCTGGTATAATAAATACATTCTGGTATAATAAATCAATATTAAATACATTCTGGTATAATAAATCAATAATACAGCCATTCTGGTACATAATAGATCAATAAAGTGTCCTACCTCGCTGGAGTCCTCCTGCTGGTTGATGACAGTCAGTGCGTCCTCCGCTGCCTGTCTCTTGGCCTCTGCCACCGTACGCTCCATCTTGGACCGTTCTGAGCTGATCATCTGATGGGCCTTCCTCTCCGCCTCTGAAACCGCCTTCTGGAGCTCTGACATGGCCTGGCGCTTCACCTCATTCACAGCCTCTTCTGAAACACATTCAGAGATATCATCAAGGACCCAATCAGCCCCCTACCCCCTAACCCTTTAACCCTAAACACTACCCCCAAACCCTAACCTACCCTCCTACTCCTTAACTCTAACCCTGCAGTCTATCACAGTGCCATCCGTTTTGTCACCAAAGCCTCATACACTACCCACAACTGCGACCTGTACGCTCTCGTTGGTTGGCCCTCGCTTCATACTCGTCACCAAACCCACTGGCTACAGGTTATCTACAAGTCGCTGCTAGGTAAAGTCCCCCCTTATCTCAGCTCACTGGTCACCATGGCAGCACCCACTCGTAGCACGCGCTCCAGCAGGTATATCTCACTGGTCATCCCCAAAGCCAATTCCTCCTTTGGTCGTCTTTCCTTCCAGTTCTCTGCTGCCAATGACTGGAGCGAACTGCAAACATCTCTGAGGCTGGAGACTCATATCACCCTCACTAGCTTTAAGCACCAGCTGTCAGAGCAGTTCACAGATCACTGCACCTGTACATAGCCCATCTGTAAACAGGCTATCCAACTATCTCATCCCCATACTGTATTTATTTATTTATCTTTCCCCTTTCCACCCCAGTATCTCTACCTGCACATTAATCTTCTGCACTTCTACCATTCCAGTGTTTAATTGCTATATTGTAATTACTTCGCCACCATGGCCAATTTATTTCCTTAACTTACCTCATTTGCACTCACTGTATGTATACTTTTTGTTTTCTTTTGTTCTACTGTATTATTGACTGTATGTTTTGTTTATTCCATGTGTAACTCTGTGTTGTTGTGTGTGGAATTGCTATGTGTTATCTTGGCCAGGTCGCAGTAGCAAATGAGAACTTGTTCTCAACTAGCCTACCTGGTTAAATAAAGGTGAAATAAATCAAAATAAAGAATCCCCTTAAACACTATTTCCTGAAATAACCGGAAGTGTCATCCAAAAGCATATAAATACGCCTGTCTTGATTTGATCGGAAATTCAAGTCTGATGCTACTTGAGTAGTAGATTTTAATGAGCCCTATATTAAAGACATTTAATGAGCCCTACATTAAAGACATTTAATGAGCCCTATATTAAAGACATTTAATGAGCCCTACATTATTAAAGACATTTAATGAGCCCTACATTATTAAAGACATTTAATGAGCCCAAGCCTTAATGATTGTGACGTTATCCAATACATATGCAGGACATGTGATATCATACGTTATCAAAAACATACTGTATATTATGATATAGTCTACCGCACATTACACACCACAGAAGAACATCACAGGCCATAGACGTACAGTGGGGAGAACAAGTATTTGATACACTGCCGATTGTGCAGGTTTTCCTACTTACAAAGCATGTAGAGGTCTGTAATTTTTATCATAGGTACACTTCAACTGTGAGAGACAGAATCTAAAACAAAAATCCAGAAAATCACATTGTATGATTTTTAAGTAATTATTTAGCATTTTATTGCATGACATAAGTATTTGATACATCAGAAAAGCAGAACTTAATATTTGGTACAGAATATTACAGAGATCATACATTTCCTGTAGTTATTGACCAGGTTTGCACACACTGCAGCAGGGATTTTGGCCCACTCCTCCATACAGACCTTCTCCAGATCCTTCAGGTTTGGGGGCTGTCGCTGGGCAATACGGACTTTCAGCTCCCTCCAAAGATGTTCTATTGGGTTCAGGTCTGGAGACTGGCTAGGCCACTCCAGGACCTTGACATGCTTCTTACGGAGCCACTCCTTAGTTGCCCTGGCTGTGTGTTTCGGGTCGTTGTCATGCTGGAAGACCCAGACACGACCCATCTTCAATGTTCTTACTGAGGGAAGAGGTTGTTGGCCAAGATCTCGTGATACATGGCCCCATCCATCCTCCCCTCAATACGGTGCAGTCGTCCTGTCCGCTTTGCAGAAAAGCATCCCCAAAGAATGATGTTTCCACCTCCATGCTTCATGGTTGGGATGGTGTTCTTGGGGTTGTACTCATCCTTCTTCTTCTTCCAAACACGGCGAGTGGAGTTTAGACCAAAACGTTATATTTTTATCTCATCAGACCACATGACCTTCTCCCATTCCTCCTCTGAATCATCCAGATGGTCATTGGCAAACTTCAGACGGGCCTGGACATGCGCTGGCTTGAGCAGGGGGACCTTGCGTGCCCTGCAGGATTTTAATCCATGACGACGTAGTGTGTTACTAATGGTTTTCTTTGAGACTGTGGTCCCAGCTCTCTTCAGGTCATTGACCAGGTTCTGCTGTGTAGTTCTGGGCTGATCCCTCACCTTCCTCATGATCATTGATGCCCCACGAGGTGAGATCTTGCATGGAGCCCCAAACTGAGGGTGATTGACCATCATCTTGAACTTCTTCCATTTTCTAATAATTGCGCCAACAGTTGTTGCCTTCTCACCAAGCTGCTTGCCTATAGTCATGTAGCCCATCCCAGCCGTGTGATGGTCTACAATTTTATCCCTGATGTCCTTACACAGCTCTCTGGTCTTGACCATTGTGGAGAGGTTGGAGTCTGTTTGATTGAGTGTGTGGACAGGTGTCTTTTATACAGGTAACGAGTTCAAACAGGTGCAGTTAATACAGGTAATGAGTGGAGAACAGGAGGGCTTAAAGAAAAACTAACAGGTCTGTGAGAGCTGGAATTCTTACTGATTGGTAGGTGATCAAATACTTATGTCATGCAATAAAATGCAAATTAATTACTTAAAAATCATACAATGTGATTTTAGGCTAATCTTTTTGAGTGTGAACTGTATTACTGTATTATATTATACTGTATCATATGGACTGGAATTACACACATCGTTCAAACCATAAAGCAGTTACAGAATGTGATTCTGATAGGCTAATTTACATAATTTGAGTCATTTGGAGGTGTACCTGTGGATGTATTTTAAGGCCTACCTTCAAACTCAGTGCCTCTTTGCTTGACATCATGGGAAAATCAATCGAAATCAGCCAAAACCTCAGAAAAAAAATTGTAGACCTCCACAAGTCTGGTTCATCCTTGGGAGACATTTCCAAACGCCTGAAGGTACCACGTTCATCTGTACAAACAATAGTACGCAAGTACAAACACCATGGGACCACGCAGCCGTCATACCGCTCAGGAAAGAGATGTGTTCTGTCTCCTAGAGAGGAATGTACTCTGGTGCGAAAAGTACAAATCAATCCCAGAACAACAACAAAGGACCTTGTGAAGATGCTGGAGGAAACAGGTACAAAAGTATCTAAATCCACAGTAAAACGAGTCCTATATCGACATAACCTGAAAGGTCGCCCAGCAAGGAAGAAGCCACTGCTCCAAAACCGCCATAAAAAAACCTGCACATGGGGAGAAAGATCGTACTTTTTGGAGAAATGTCCTCTGGTCGGATGAAACAAAAATAGAACTGTTTGGCCATAATGACCATTATGTTAGGAGGAAAAAGGGGGAGGCTTGCAAGCCGAAGAACACCATCCCAACCATGAAGCACGGGGATGGCAGCATCATGTTGTGGGGGTGCTTCGCTGCAGGAGGGACTGGTGCACTTCACAAAATAGATGGCATCATGAGGCAGGAAAATTATGTGGATATATTAAAGCAACACCTCAAGACATCAGTCAGGAAGTTAAAGCTTGGTCGCAAATGGTCTTCCAAATGAACAATGACCCCAAGCATACTTCCAAAGTTGTGGCAAAATGGCTTAAGGACAACAAAGTCAAGGTATTGGAGTGGCCATCACAAAGCCCTGACCTCAATCCCATAGAAGATTTGTGGGCAGAACTGAAAAAGTGTGTGTGAGCAAGGAGGCCTACAAACCTGACTCAGTTACACCAGCTCTGTCAGGAGGAATGGGTCAAAATTCACCCAACTTATTGTGGGAAGCTTGTGGAAGGCTACCCGAAACGTTTGCCACAAGTTAAACATTTTAAAGGTAATGCTACCAAATACTAATTGAGTGTATGTAAACTTCTGAACCAGAAGAAATCAAATCTGAAATAAATCATTCTCTCTACTGTTATTATGACATTTCACATTCTTTAAATGAAGTGGTGATCCTAACTGACCTAAAACAGGGAATATTTACTGGGATTAAATGTCAGGAATTGTGAAAAACGGAGTTTAAATGTCTTTGGCTAAAATATATGTTAACTTCTGACTTAAACTTTATATACCTTTCATAATATTTCCCCTATTGTTATTAGTCTCCTCCCTCTCCTCCTCTCTCTCTCTCTCTCTCTCTCTCTCTCTCTCTCTCTCTTCTCCTTCTTTCTCTCTCTCTCTCTCTCTCTCTCTCTCTCTCTCTCTCTCTCTCTCTCTCTCTCTCTCTCTCTCTCTCTCTCTCTCCTTCTTTCTCTCTCTCTCTCTCTCTCTCTCTCTCTCTCTCTCTCTCTCTCTCTCTCTTCTCTCTCTCTCTCTCTCTCTCTCTCTCTCTCTCTCTCTCTCTCTCTCTCTTCTCTCTCTCTCTCTCTCTCTCTCTCTCTCTCTCTCTCTCTCTCTCTCTCTCTCTCTCTCTCTCTCTCTCTCTCTCTCTCTCTCTCAGGAGGCTTTCACTTCTCTTCAAAAATATGGATTATGGGTCTGAATGGTTATGGGTCTGAATGGTTATGGGTCTGAATGGTTATGGGTCTGAATTAAAATATATCTCAGGTATTTATCCAGGAAAAGGTGGTTGTTTTGGGTGGAATATCTCAGTAAATCTCGGTAATTCCCGCCCAGTTGACATCAGCAAACCGCTCGCCATACAACCTGTCTGCCCGGTACAGTTGAAACCTGGGATTCATCCGCGAAGAACACACATGTCCATGGTGGACATACCAATTGCACGCTCCCTCAGAACTTCAAAATCTGTGGCATTGTGTTGTTTGACAAAACTCCACATTTTAAAGAGGCCTTTTATTGTCCCCAGCAGAAGGTGCACCTGTGTAATGACCCTGCTGTTTAATCAGCTTCTTGATCAGCCTCTTGCCAGGAGAAATGCTCACTAACAGGGATATAAACAAACAAATGTGTGCACAACATTTGAGAGAAATCAGCTTTTTTTTTGTGGGTATGAAACATTTCTGGGATCTTTAATTGCAACACTTGACATGTTGCGTTTTATATTTTTTGTTCAGTAAAAGTTACTCCTAAAGAGTGGAGATCCTTTTTTTCATCAAGTAAACAATACAATATATCATCTGAGTATCGTAGCAGACCTTGACTCTTGACTCTTACCCTTATATTTCTCACCAGGAAATCTTATTTTGTGTGATCAGGCTTTTATGAAGAAGACTTTCGTAAACAATGCTAATTTCACCGTAGGTTTATTATTGTCTAATTACTTTCCATATGCTAATGACTCTTTAAAAAAAAAAAAAAAAAAAAGGAAGTAGTTGTGTTTAATTGGTTTGATCCACTAGAGAGAAGGTGCGTGATGTCTGGGGGTTTTTACAGCACATGCTGTACATCATTGGAAAAATAAAATTTGCACGGATGATTTCTGCGTTTGATATAGACGAGTTGTCGACACGAAGATCCAAACATTTGATGCTTTTGTTTTGGCTTTTCGTGTGTATTTAGGTCATCCCTTGTATATTTTAAATTCATATGTAAAAGATACACTTTCAGCTCATTTGGCGTTGGCACGTTCTCTAACCTTAAACATGTGGTAAATGTAACGGCAGGAGCGAGACAGAGGCTTTTTTTTGTTGTTGCCTACATCAAGGTTGTAACTTGACTAATTGTGTATGCAAATCAGGCAATTTATATTTAAATTATGCATTTCTATTGTGCTCCCAACAGCACAGCAGAGGAGGAGGGGGAGGAGGAGAGGAGGAGGAGGAAAGAGGAGGAGGAGGAGGAGGAGCAGGTGGATGAGGAGGGGAGGAGGAGCAGAGGGAGAGGAGGAGGAGCAGAGGAGGAGGGGAGGAGGGGAGGAGGAGGAGGGGAGGAGGAGGACATTGTGCATGGCGTGTGTGTGTCTGGTGTCTGAATGTTTATTACGGACTGTAAACGTTTAACTCCGCTCCAACAGATGTGTTGGTTGCCGGTCCTCCGTTGTATAAAATCCTCTACAGGAATCACAGGGCTGTGAAAAAGAATTTGCCTCCTTTCTAAATTTCTCTACTTTTGCAAATTTTTGATACTGAATCAAATCAGATCTTCAACCAAAACCACATTTTAGATAAAGGGAACCTGAGTGAACAAATAACACAACAATTACATACTTACATACAATGCCTCTGTGTGAAAAAACGAATTTCCCCCTTACACTCCATAACTTGTTGTGCCACCTTTAGCTGCAATGATTCCAACCAAACACTTCCTGTAGTTGATCAGTCCATCTTTAGCTGCAATGATTCCAACCAAACACTTCCTGTAGTTGATCAGTCCACCTTTAGCTGCAATGATTCCAACCAAACACTTCCTGTAGTTGATCAGTCCACCTTTAGCTGCACTGACTCCAACCAACCACTTCCTGTAGTTGATCAGTCCACCTTTAGCTGCAATGACTCCAACCAAACACTTCCTGTAGTTGATCAGTCCACCTTTAGCTGCAATGATTCCAACCAAACACTTCCTGTAGTTGATCAGTCCACCTTTAGCTGCACTGACTCCAACCAACCACTTCCTGTAGTTGATCAGTCCACCTTTAGCTGCAATGACTCCAACCAACCACTTCCTGTGGTTGATCAGGCCACCTTTAGCTGCAATGACTCCAACCAACCACTTCCTGTAGTTGATCAGTCCACCTTTAGCTGCACTGACTCCAACCAACCACTTCCTGTGGTTGATCAGGCCACCTTTAGCTGCAATGACTCCAACCAACCACTTCCTGTAGTTGATCAGTCCACCTTTAGCTGCAGTGACTCCAACCAACCACTTCCTGTGGTTGATCAGTCCATCTTTAGCTGCAATGACTCCAACCAACCACTTCCTGTAGTTGATCAGTCCACCTTTAGCTGCAATGACTCCAACCAACCACTTCCTGTAGTTGATCAGTCCACCTTTAGCTGCCATGACTCCAACCAACCACTTCCTGTAGTTGATCAGTCCACCTTTAGCTGCACTGACTCCAACCAACCACTTCCTGTAGTTTATCAGTCCACCTTTAGCTGCACGGACTCCAACCAAACACTTCCTGTAGTTGATCAGTTCACCTTTAGCTGCAATGACTCCAACCAACCACTTCCTGTAGTTGATCAGTCCACCTTTAGCTGCAATGACTCCAACCAACCACTTCCTGTAGTTGATCAGTCCACCTTTAGCTGCAATGACTCCAACCAACCACTTCCTGTAGTTGATCAGTCCAACTTGAGCTGCAATGACTCCAACCAACCACTTCCTGTAGTTGATCAGTCCACCTTTAGCTGCAATGATTCCAACCAAACACTTCCTGTAGTTGATCAGTCCACCTTTAGCTGCACTGACTCCAACCAAACGCTTCCTGTGGTTGATCAGTCCACCTTTAGCTGCAATGACTCCCACCAAACGCTTCCTGTAGTTGATCAGTCCACCTTTAGCTGCAATGACTCCAACCAAACACTTCCTGTAGTTGATCAGTCCACCTTTAGCTGCACTGACTCCAACCAAACGCTTCCTGTGGTTGATCAGTCCACCTTTAGCTGCAATGACTCTCACCAAACGCTTCCTGTAGTTGATCAGTCCACCTTTAGCTGCACTGACTCCAACCAAACGCTTCCTGTGGTTGATCAGTCCACCTTTAGCTGCACTGACTCCAACCAAAGGCAAATGTCGCTAGTTACAGCAGTTCTGCATGGAAGAGTGGGCCAAAATTCCTCCACAGCGACGTGGAGTCAAAATATGCAAAAAATAGAGCCAATCAGAACGGGGTAAATACATTTGACGGCCCTGTACGTCTCCACTGGGTCAATGTGTTAGTGAGCCTTTTCAAACAGAACGGATTATTCACAGCGGAAGAAATAGATCATGTATTTTGAAGATAATACCAATCTAATTCATTGTCATTTAAGATCATTCGTGTGATTTATTCATACACTCTAAGAATAAAGGGTTCCAATAGGGTTCTTCGACTGTCCCCATAGAATATCTCTTTTTGGTTCCAGGTAGAACCCTTTTTGGTTCCATGTAGAACCCTATTGGGTTCCATGTAGAACACTCTATGTAAAAGGTTCAACAAGGAACACAAAAGGGTTCTACCTGGAACCCAAACAGGGTCCTTCAAAGTGTTCACCTATGGGGACAGCCAAATAACCCTTTTAGTGTCTGGAGAGGCTGACTTCATAGATTGAACCAGATATTCACAAACCTATGAGCACCAGCTCAGCCAAATGTTGGGTATTTTAAAAGCAACGGATCTTTTCGTGGTTGAACTACACTATTTAACCAGGCTTGTTTTAGTGCAGTGAGACTGTAAATATACTGTGCTGCGCTGGAGTCATGGAAATCTCTAAAGCTACTTATCCACTGATCAGCCAGGACAGACCAGCTACTTACTGACGCTGATCAGCCAGGACAGACCAGCTACTTACTGACGCTGATCAGACAGGACAGACCAACTACTTACTGACGCTGATCAGACAGGACAGACCAGCTACTTACTGACGCTGATCAGACAGGACAGACCAGCTACTTACTGACACTGATCAGACAGGAAAGACCATCTACTTATCCACTGATCAGACAGGAAAGACCATCTACTTATCCACTGATCAGACAGGAAAGACCATCTACTTATCCACTGATCAGACAGGAAAGACCATCTACTTATCCACTGATCAGACAGGAAAGACCATCTACTTATCCACTGATCAGACAGGACAGACCAGCTACTTGTCCACTGATCAGACAGGACAGACCAGCTACTTATCCACTGATCAGACAAGACAGACCAGCTACTTATCCACTGATCAGACAGGAGAGACCAACTACTTATCCACTGGTCAGACAGGACAGACCAACTACTTATCCACTGATCAGACAGGACAGACCAGCTACTTATCCACTGTTCAGACAGGACAGACCAACTACTTATCCACTGGTCAGACAGGACAGACCAGCTACTTATCCACTGATCAGACAGGACAGACCAACTACTTATCCACTGATCAGACAGGACAGACCAGATACTTATCCACTGATCAGACAGGAAAGACCATCTACTTATCCACTGATCAGACAGGACAGACCAGCTACTTGTCCACTGATCAGACAGGACAGACCAGCTACTTATCCACTGATCAGACAAGACAGACCAGCTACTTATCCACTGATCAGACAGGAGAGACCAACTATCCACTGGTCAGACAGGACAGACCAACTACTTATCCACTGATCAGACAGGACAGACCAGCTACTTATCCACTGTTCAGACAGGACAGACCAACTACTTATCCACTGGTCAGACAGGACAGACCAGCTACTTATCCACTGATCAGACAGGACAGACCAACTACTTATCCACTGATCAGACAGGACAGACCAGATACTTATCCACTGATCAGACAGGACAGACCAGCTACTTACTGACGCTGATCAGACAGGACAGACCAGCTACTTATCCACTGATCAGACAGGACAGACCAGCTACTTATCCACTGATCAGACAGGACAGACCAGCTACTTATCCACTGATCAGACAGGACAGACCAGCTACTTATCCACTGATCAGACAGGACAGACCAGCTACTTATCCACTGATCAGACAGGACAGACCAGCTACTTGTCCACTGATCAGACAGGACAGACCAGCTACTTACTGACACTGATCAGACAGGACAGACCAGCTACTTATCCACTGATCAGACAGGACAGACCAGCTACTTATCCACTGATCAGACAGGACAGACCAGCTACTTACTGACGCTGATCAGACAGGACAGACCAGCTACTTGTCCACTGATCAGCCAGGACAGACCAGCTACTTATCCACTGATCAGCCAGGACAGACCAGCTACTTACTGACGCTGATCAGACAGGACAGACCAGCTACTTACTGACGCTGATCAGACAGGACAGAAAAGGGAGGGAGGGAGAGAAGGGGTGGAGGGAGGGAGAAGGGGTGGAGGGAGGGAGGGAGGGAGGGAGGAAGGGAGAGAGAGAGAGAGAGAGAGAGAGAGAGAGAGAGAGAGAGAGGGATGGAGGGTGGGAGGGAGGGAGAGAGAGAGAGGGAGAGAAGGGTGGAGGGAGGGAGGGAGGGTGGGAGGGAGGGAGAGAGAGGGAGGGAGGGAAGCTCACCGGCTTTCTTCCAGATCTCTTCAGGTACGTATCCGGTCGTCATTGGTCTGTTGAGAATCTCCTGGTGAATCTCTGGAAGACAGACACACAGCCCAGTCAACTAGTTGACAGAAACACAGCCCAGTAAACCAGTAGACAGACACACAGCCCAGTCAACTAGTTGACAGAAACACAGCCCAGTCAACTAGTAGACAGACACACAGCCCAGTCAACTAGTAGACAGACACACAGCCCAGTCAACTAGTAGACAGACACACATCCCAGTCAACCAGTAGATAGACACACAGCCCAGTCAACCAGTAGACAGACACACAGCCCAGTCAACTAGTAGACAGACACAAAGCCCAGTCAACTAGTAGACAGACACACAGCCCAGTCAACCAGTAGACAGACACACAGCCCAGTCAACTAGTAGACAGACACACAGCCCAGTCAACCAGTAGACAGACACACAGCCCAGTCAACTAGTAGACAGACACACAGCCCAGTCAACCAGTAGACAGACACACAGCCCAGTCAACTAGTAGACAGACACACAGCCCAGTCAACTAGTAGACAGACACACAGCCCAGTCAACTAGTAGACAGACACACAGCCCAGTCAACTAGTAGACAGACACACAGCCCAGTCAACCAGTAGACAGACACACAGCCCAGTCAACCAGTAGACAGACACACAGCCCAGTCAACCAGTAGACAGACACACAGCCCAGTCAACCAGTAGACAGACACACAGCCCAGTCAACTAGTAGACAGACACACAGCCCAGTCAACTAGTAGACAGACACACAGCCCAGTCAACTAGAGGACAGACACACAGCCCAGTCAACCAGTAGACAGACACACAGCCCAGTCAACTAGAGGACAGACACACAGCCCAGTCAACTAGTAGACAGACACACGGCCCAGTCAACCAGTAGACAGACACACAGCCCAGTCAACCAGTAGACAGACACACAGCCCAGTCAACCAGTAGACAGACACACAGCCCAGTCAACTAGTAGACAGACACACAGCCCAGTCAACCAGTAGACAGACACACAGCCCAGTCAACCAGTAGACAGACACACAGCCCAGTCAACCAGTAGACAGACACACAGCCCAGTCAACTAGTAGACAGACACACAGCCCAGTCAACTAGTAGACAGACACACAGCCCAGTCAACTAGTAGACAGACACACGTCCTGTCCTGTAGGACTGTGCTGTCTGCTCTGGGTCCTGTCTGATAACTCATACTATAATGTAGATAGTTATACCTGTAGTGAGGTCGTCCTGTCCTGTAGGACTGTGCTGTCTGCTCTGGGTCCTGTCTGATAACTGATACTATAATGTAGATAGTTAAACCTGTAGTGAGGTCGTCCTGTCCTGTAGGACTGTGCTGTCTGCTCTGGGTCCTGTCTGATAACTGATACTATAATGTAGATAGTTATACCTGTAGTGAGGTCGTCCTGTCCTGTAGGACTGTGCTGTCTGCTCTGGGTCCTGTCTGATAACTGATACTATAATGTAGATAGTTAAACCTGTAGTGAGGTCGTCCTGTCCTGTAGGACTGTGCTGTCTGCTCTGGGTCCTGTCTGATAACTGATACTATAATGTAGATAGTTATACCTGTAGTGAGGTCGTCCTGTCCTGTAGGACTGTGCTGTCTGCTCTGGGTCCTGCTGGCTCCTTTTTTCAGGTCGTCCGCGTCGCTGTATCGTCTGATCCAGTAGTTAAGCTCCTCCCTGTCGGCCTCCTGGCAGCGCCGCAGCACGGTGAGAGAACGCCTCGTCTTCTCCACCATGTCCATGATGCAGTTCAGCAGCTGAGGAGGAGGAAGGCGCTGAGTGAAGCACCACAGACACCAAAGACAATGTGTTCTATATTCATAACCAGAACCACAGACAATATGTTCTATATCTATAACCAGAACCACAGACAATATGTTCTATATCTATAACCAGAACCACAGACAATATGTTCTATATCTATAACCAGAACCACAGACAATATGTTCTATATCTATAACCAGAACCACAGACAATATGTTCTATATCTATAACCAGAACCACAGACAATATGTTCTATATCTATAACCAGAACCACAGACAATATGTTCTATATCTATAACCAGAACCACAGACAATATGTTCTATATCTATAACCAGAACCACAGACAATATGTTCTATATCTATAACCAGAACCACAGACAATATGTTCTATATCTATAACCAGAACCACAGACAATATGTTCTATATCTATAACCAGAACCACAGACAATATGTTCTATATCTATAACCAGAACCACAGACAATATGTTCTATATCTATAACCAGAACCACAGACAATATGTTCTATATCTATAACCAGAACCACAGACAATATGTTCTATATCTATAACCAGAACCACAGACAATATGTTCTATATCTATAACCAGATACTAGTTGTGTATCAGTTCAGCAGCTGAGGAGGGAGAAGGTACTGTATCAGGGGGAAGGTACTGTATCAGGGGGAAAGTACTGTATCAGGGGGAAGGTACTGTATCAGGGGGAACGTACTGTATCAGGGGGAAGGTACTGTATCATGGGGAAGGTACTGTATCAGGAGGAAGATACTGTATCAGGGGGAAGGTACTGTATCAGGGGGAAGGTATTGTATCAGGAGGAAGGTACTGTATCAGGTAGGTACTGTATCAGGGGGAAGGTACTGTATCAGGAGGAAGGTACTGTATCAGGGGGAAGGTACTGTATCAGGGGGAAAGTACTGTATCAGGGGGAAGGTACTGTATCAGGGGAAGGTACTGTATCAGGGGAAGGTACTGTATCATGGGGAAGGTACTGTATCAGGGGGGAGGTACTGTATCAAGAGGAAGGTACTGTATCAGGGGATAGGTACTGTATCAGGGGAACGTACTGTATCAGGGGGAAGGTACTGTATCAGGGGGAATGTACTGTATCAGGGGGAAGGTAGTGTATCAGGGGAAGGTACTGTATCAGGGGAAGGTACTATATCAGGTAGGTACTGTATCAGGGGAAGGTACTGTATCAGGGGGAAGGTACTGTATCAGGGGGAAGGTACTGTATCAGGAGGAAGGTACTGTATCAGGGGGAAGGTACTGTATCAGGGGGAAGGTACTGTATCAGGGAGAAGGTACTGTATCAGGGGGAAGGTACTGTATCAGGGGGAAGGTACTGTATTAGGGGGAAGGTACTGTATCATGAGGAAGGTACTGTATCAGGAGGAAGGTATTGTATCAAGGGGAAGGTACTGTATCAGGGGGAAGGTACTGTATCAGGGGGAAGGTACTGTATCAGGGGAAGGTACTGTATCAGGTAGGTACTGTATCAGGGGGAAGGTACTGTATCAGGGGGAAGGTACTGTATCAGGAGGAAGGTACTGTATCAGGGGAAGGTACTGTATCAGGGGAAGGTACTGTATCAGGGAGAAGGTACTGTATCAGGGGAAGGTACTGTATCAGGGGAAGGTACTGTATTAGGGGAAGGTACTGTATCATGAGGAAGGTACTGTATCAGGAGGAAGGTATTGTATCAAGGGAAGGTACTGTATCAGGGGAAGGTACTGTATCAGGGAAGGTACTGTATCAGGGGAAGGTACTGTATCAGGGGGAACGTACTGTATCAGGGGAAGGTACTGTATCAGGGGAAGGTACTGTATCAGGGGAAGGTACTGTATCAGGGAGAAGGTACTGTATCAGGGGAAGGTACTGTATCAGGGGAAAGTACTGTATCAGGGGAAGGTACTGTATCAGGGGAAAGTACTGTATCAGGGGAAGGTACTGTATCAGGGGGAAGGTACTGTATCAGGAGGAAGGTACTGTATCAGGGGGAAGGTACTGTATCAGGGGGAAGGTACTGTATCAGAGGGAAAGTACTGTATCAGGGGGAAGGTACTGTATCAGGGGGAAGGTACTGTATCAGGAGGAAGGTACTGTATCAGGGGGAAGGTAATGTATCAGGGGGAAGGTACTGTATCAGGGGGAAGGTACTGTATCAGGGGATAGGTACTGTATCAGGGGGAAAGTACTGTATCAGGGGGAAGGTACTGTATCAGGGGGAAGGTACTGATACAGGTACAGGTACAGGTATGGGTACAGATACAGATACAGGTACAGGTACAGGTACAGGTAGGGGTACAGGTAGGGGTACAGGTACAGGTACATGTATGGGTACAGGTACAGGTAGGGGTACAGGTACAGGTACAGATACAGGTACAGGTATGGGAACAGGTACAGGTACAGGTATGGGTACAGGTACAGGTATGGGTACAGGTAGGGGTACAGGTATGGGTACAGGTATGGGTACAGGTACAGGTACGGGTACAGATACAGATACAGGTACAGGTATGGGTACAGGTACGGGTAAAGATACAGGTACAGGTATGGGTACAGGTAGGGGTACAGGTACGGGTACAGGTACAGATACAGGTACAGGTATAGGTACAGATACAGATACAGATACAGATACAGGTACAGATACAGGTACAGGTATGGGTACAGGTATGGGTACAGGTAGGGGTACAAGTACAGGTACAGGTATGGGTACGGGTACAGATACAGGTACAGATACAGGTACAGGTATGGGTACAGGTACAGGTACGGGTACAGATACAGATACAGGTACAGGTAGGGGTACGGGTAGGGGAACAGGTACAGGTATGGGTACAGGTAGGGGTACAGGTACAGGTATGGGTACAGGTATGGGTACAGGTACAGGTATGGGTACAGATACAGATACAGATACAGGTACAGATACAGATACAGGTACAGGTACAGGTACAGGTACGGGTACAGATACAGGTACAGGTAGGGGTACGGGTAGGGGTACAGGTACAGGTATGGGTACAGGTAGGGGTACAGGTACAGGTATGGGTACAGGTATGGGTACAGGTACAGGTACAGATAGAGATACAGATACAGGTACAGGTACAGATACAGGTACAGATACAGATACAGATACAGGTACAGGTAGGGGTACGGGTAGGGGTACAGGTACAGGTAGGGGTACAGGTACAGATACAGGTACAGGTACAGGTATGGGTACAGGTAGGGATACAGGTACAGGTATGGGAACAGGTAGGGGTACAGGTACAGGTATGGGTACAGGTAAAGGTATGGGTACAGGTACAGGTATGGGTACAGGTATGGGTATGGGTACAGGTACAGGTATGGGTACAGGTATGGGTACAGGTACAGGTACAGGTACGGGTACAGATACAGATACAGGTACAGGTATGGGTACAGGTACGGGTACAGATACAGGTACAGGTATGGGTACAGGTAGGGGTATAGGTACAGGTACAGATACAGGTACAGGTATGGGTACATGTAGGGGTACAGGGTACAGGTATGGGTACAGGTAGGGCTACAGGTACAGGTATGGGTACAGGTACAGGTATGGGTACAGGTATGGGTACAGGTAGGGTTACAAGTACAGGTACAGGTATGGGTACAGGTACGGGTACGGGTACAGATACAGATACAGGTACAGGTATGGGTACAAGTAGGGGTACAGGTACAGATACAGATACAGGTACAGGTACAGGTATAGGTACAGATACAGGTACAGATACAGATAAAGATACAGGTATAGATACAGTTGGTATAGTAATAAAAATGTTATTACTTTTCTTACATGGTCAAGGTGCTTCCATTCCTCCCCCCATTCTCTGTCTGTCAACCGGTGGTCGATCACCTCTTCCTGACGAGCCCCGTGCATTCCTTCATCAATCAGGAGAGAGAGGGGGAGAGAGAGAGAGAGAGAGAGAGAGAGAGAGAGAGAGAGAGAGAGAGAGAGAGAGAGAGAGAGAGAGAGAGAGAGAGAGACAGAGAGACAGAGAGAGAGATAGACAGAGAGAGAGAGAGAGAGAGAGAGAGAGAGAGAGAGAGAGAGAGAGAGAGAGAGAGAGAGAGAGAGAGACAGAGACAGAGAGAGAGAGAGAGAGAGAGAGAGAGAGAGAGAGAGAGAGAGGGAGAGAGAGAGGAGAGAGAGAGAGACAGAGACAGAGAGAGAGAGAGACGGAGAGAGAGAGAGAGAGAGAGAGAGAGAGAGAGAGAGAGAGATGGATAGTCAAAGTCTGTGGAACAAGATACAAGTGCCCACTGTTCCCTCCATCCTCTCTCCACTGTCCCCTCCATCCTCTCTCCACTGTCCCCTCCATCCTCTCTCCGCTGTCCCCTCCATCCTCTCTCTACTGTCCCCTCCATCCTCTCTCCACTGTCCCCTCCATCCTCTCTCCACTGTTCCCTCCATCCTCTCTCCACTGTTCCCTCCATCCTCTCTCCACTGTCCCCTCCATCCTGTCTCTACTGTCCCCTCCATCCTCTCTCCACTGTCCCCTCCATCCTCTCTCCACTGTCCCCTCCATCCTCTCTCCACTGTCCCCTCCATCCTCTCTCCACTGTCCCCTCCATCCTCTCTCCACTGTCCCCTCCATCCTCGCTCCACTGTCCCCTCCATCCTCTCTCCACTGTCCCCTCCATCCCCTCCATCCTCTCTCCACTGTCCCCTCCATCCTCTCTCCACTGTTCCCTCCATCCTCTCTCTACTGTTCCCTCCATCCTCTCTCCACTGTCCCCTCCATCCTCTCTCCACTGTCCCCTCCATCCTCTCTCCACTGTCCCCTCCATCCTCTCTCCACTGTCCCCTCCATCCTCTCTCCACTGTCCCCTCCAACCTCTCTCCACTGTCCCCTCCATCCTCTCTCCACTGTTCCCTCCATCCTCTCTCTACTGTTCCCTCCATCCTCTCTCCACTGTCCCCTCCATCCTCTCTCCACTGTCCCCTCCATCCTCTCTCCACTGTCCCTCCATCCTCTCTCCACTGTCCCCTCCATCCTGTCTCTACTGTCCCCTCCATCCTCTCTCCACTGTCCCCTCCATCCTCTCTCCACTGTCCCCTCCATCCTCTCTCCACTGTCCCCTCCATCCTCTCTCCGCTGTCCCCTCCATCCTCTCTCTCTACTGTCCCCTCCATCCTCTCTCCACTGTCCCCTCCATCCTCTCTCCACTGTTCCCTCCATCCTCTCTCCACTGTTCCCTCCATCCTCTCTCCACTGTCCCCTCCATCCTGTCTCTACTGTCCCCTCCATCCTCTCTCCACTGTCCCCTCCATCCTCTCTCCACTGTCCCCTCCATCCTCTCTCCACTGTCCCCTCCATCCTCTCTCCACTGTCCCCTCCATCCTCTCTCCACTGTCCCCTCCATCCTCGCTCCACTGTCCCCTCCATCCTCTCTCCACTGTCCCCTCCATCCCCTCCATCCTCTCTCCACTGTCCCCTCCATCCTCTCTCCACTGTTCCCTCCATCCTCTCTCTACTGTTCCCTCCATCCTCTCTCCACTGTCCCCTCCATCCTCTCTCCACTGTCCCCTCCATCCTCTCTCCACTGTCCCCTCCATCCCTCTCCACTGTCCCCTCCATCCTCTCTCCACTGTCCCCTCCAACCTCTCTCCACTGTCCCCTCCATCCTCTCTCCACTGTTCCCTCCATCCTCTCTCTACTGTTCCCTCCATCCTCTCTCCACTGTCCCCTCCATCCTCTCTCCACTGTCCCCTCCATCCTCTCTCCACTGTCCCCTCCATCCTCTCTCCACTGTCCCCTCCATCCTGTCTCTACTGTCCCCTCCATCCTCTCTCCACTGTCCCCTCCATCCTCTCTCCACTGTCCCCTCCATCCTCTCTCCACTGTCCCCTCCATCCTCTCTCCACTGTCCCCTCCATCCTCTCTCCACTGTCCCCTCCATCCTCGCTCCACTGTCCCCTCCATCCTCTCTCCACTGTCCCCTCCATCCCCTCCATCCTCTCTCCACTGTCCCCTCCATCCTCTCTCCACTGTTCCCTCCATCCTCTCTCTACTGTTCCCTCCATCCTCTCTCCACTGTCCCCTCCATCCTCTCTCCACTGTCCCCTCCATCCTCTCTCCACTGTCCCCTCCATCCTCTCTCCACTGTCCCCTCCATCCTCTCTCCACTGTCCCCTCCAACCTCTCTCCACTGTCCCCTCCATCCTCTCTCCACTGTTCCCTCCATCCTCTCTCTACTGTTCCCTCCATCCTCTCTCCACTGTCCCCTCCATCCTCTCTCCACTGTCCCCTCCATCC
>NC_088402.1:2767438-2772438 GCF_034236695.1 Oncorhynchus nerka
ATCCCTCAATCTCCCTCCCTCCATCCCTCCCTCCCTCCATCCCTCAATCTCCATCCCTCCTTCCCTCCCTCCCTCCATCCCTCAATCTCCCTCCCTCCCTCCTTCCCTCCCTCCTTCCCTCAATCTCCCTCCCTCCTTCCCTCCCTCCTTTCCTCAATCTCCCTCCCTCCCTCCTTCCCTCCCTCCATCCCTCAATCTCCCTCCCTCCTTCCCTCCCTCCTTCCCTCAATCTCCCTCCCTCCTTCCCTCCCTCCCTCCATCCCTCAATCTCCCTCCCTCCTTCTCTCCCTCCCTCCATCCCTCAATCTCCCTCCCTCCTTCCCTCCCTCCTTCCCTCAATCTCCCTCCCTCCTTCCCTCCATCCCTCAATCTCCCTCCCTCCTTCCCTCCATCCCTCAATCTCCCTCCCTCCTTCCCTCCATCCCTCAATCTCCCTCCCTCCCTCCCTCCTTCCCTCCATCCCTCAATCTCCCTCCCTCCTTCCCTCCATCCCTCAATCTCCCTCCTTCCTTCCCTCCCTCCTTCCCTCAATCTCCGACCCTAACTCATAGTGATTTAGCAGATGCTCTTATCCAGAGCGACTTCGATGTAGTGCATTAATCTTAAATATAGCTAGGTGGGACAACTACATAGCAGTCATAGTTAGAACATGTTTCCGAGCTGAGGAGGGGGATTATTTAAAGTACTGTTTGAAGAGGTAGATTTCAGGGTTTCAGATGCTTTGGAAGATGGACAGGGACTCTCCTGTCCTAACATCAGGGGGAAGATGGGCAGGACTCTGCTGTCCTAGCATCAGGGGGAAGATGGACAGGGACTCTGCTGTCCTAGCATCAGGGGAAGATGGGCAGGGACTCTGCTGTCCTAGCATCAGGGGAAGATGGACAGGGACTCTGCTGTCCTAGTATCAGGGGAAGATGGACAGGGACTCTCCTGTCCTAACATCAGGGGGAAGATGGGCAGGACTCTGCTGTCCTAGCATCAGGGGAAGATGGGCAGGACTCTGCTGTCCTAGCATCAGGGGAAGATGGACAGGGACTCTCCTGTCCTAGCATCAGGGGAAGATGGACAGGGACTCTGCTGTCCTAGCATCAGGGGGAAGATGGGCAGGACTCTCCTGTCCTAGCATCAGGGGGAAGATGGGCAGGACTCTGCTGTCCTAGCATCAGGGGGAAGATGGACAGGGACTCTCCTGTCCTAGCATCAGGGGGAAGATGGGCAGGACTCTGCTGTCCTAGCATCAGGGGGAAGATGGACAGGGACTCTGCTGTCCTAGTATCAGGGGGAAGATGGGCAGGACTCTGCTGTCCTAGCATCAGGGGAAGATGGACAGGGACTCTGCTGTCCTAGTATCAGGGGGAAGATGGACAGGGACTCTGCTGTCCTAGCATCAGGGGGAAGATGGACTCTGCTGTCCTAGCATCAGGGGGAAGATGGACAGGGACTCTGCTGTCCTAGCATCAGGGGGAAGATGGACTCTGTTGTCCTAGCATCAGGGATAAGATGGACTCTGCTGTCCTAGCATCAGGGGGAAGATGGACAGGGACTCTGCTGTCCTAGCATCAGGGGGAAGAAGGGCAGGACTCTGCTGTCCTAGCATCAGGGGGAAGATGGGCAGGACTCTGCTGTCCTAGCATCAGGTGGAAGATGAACAGGGACTCTGCTGTCCTAGCATCAGGGGGAAGATGGACAGGGACTCTGCTGTTCTAGCTTCAGGGGGAAGATGGACTCTGCTGTCCAATTCCTAGCATCAGGGGGAAGATGGACAGGGACCCTGCTGTCCTAGCTTCAGGGGAAGATGGACAGGGACTCTGCTGTCCTAGCATCAGGGGAAGATGGACTCTGCTGTCCTAGCATCAGGGGGAAGATGGACTCTGCTGTCCTAGCATCAGGGGAAGATGGGCAGGACTCTGCTGTCCTAGTATCAGGGGGAAGATGGACAGGGACTCTGCTGTCCTAGTATCAGGGGGAAGATGGACAGGGACTCTGCTGTCCTAGCATCAGGGGGAAGATGGACAGGGACTCTGCTGTCCTAGCATCAGGGGGAAGATGGACTCTGCTGTCCTAGCATCAGGGGGAAGATGGACTCTGCTGTCCTAGCTTCAGGGGGAAGATGGACTCTGCTGTCCTAGCATCAGGGGGAAGATGGGCAGGACTCTGCTGTCCTAGTATCAGGGGGAAGATGGACAGGGACTCTGCTGTCCTAGCATCAGGGGGAAGATGGACTCTGCTGTCCTAGCATCAGGGGGAAGATGGACAGGGGCTCTGCTGTCCTAGCATCAGGGGGAAGATGGACAGGGACTCTGCTCTGCCATCTCATTGGTTTGTAGGAGAATATACCCCACGTGCCGCCATCTCATTGGTTTGTAGGAGTATATACCCCACGTGCCGCCATCTCATTGGTTTGTAGGAGTATATACCCCACGTGCCGCCATCTCATTGGTTTGTAGGAGAATATACCCCACGTGCCGCCATCTCATTGGTTTGTAGGAGAATATACCGACGTGGGTGATTGAAAGCTGAACTGAGGTCCTCCAGTCCATTCGGTGGTAACGCACCTTAACGTTGGTTGCCAACCGCCATATAAAGTCCACAGAAGAAGAAGCAGACTGAAGGAGGAGAGATTACTAGAAACAAACTCTGTTAACCCTTTTATCTGTGGATGAATTGTCGGAGTAGAGGACCTTGTGCATTTCAGGTAAAATAACAACCCAATGTTTATATCCCAGGACTAATGAACAAAAACACCACGTGGTCTAGTCAGCATGTCTTTCCCCCTCAGTCCTCCCTCTGTCCCTTCCCTCTCCTGCTCAGTCCTCCCTCTGTCCCTTCCCTCTCCTGCTCAGTCCTCCCTCTGTCCCTTCCCTCTCCTGCTCAGTCCTCCCTCTGTCCTTTCCCTCTCCTGCTCAGTCCTCCCTCTGTCCCTTCCCTCTCCTGCTCAGTCCTCCCTCTGTCCCTTCCCTCTTCTGATCAGTCCTCCCTCTGTCCCTTCCCTCTCCTGCTCAGTCCTCCCTCAGTCCTCCCTCTGTCCCTTCCCTCTTCTGCTCAGTCCTCCCTCTGTCCCTTCCCTCTTCTGATCAGTCCTCCCTCTGTCCCTTCCCTCTCCATCTCAGTCCTCCCCCGGTCCCTTCCCTCTCCTGCTCAGTCCTCCCTCTGTCCCTTCCCTCTCCTGCTCAGTCCTCCCTCTGTCCCTTCCCTCTCCTGCTCAGTCCTCCCTCTGTCCCTTCCCTCTCCTGCTCAGTCCTCCCTCTGTCCCTTCCCTGTCCTGCTCAGTCCTCCCTCTGTCCCTTCCCTCTCCTGCTCAATCCTCCCTCTGTCCCTTCCCTCTTCTGCTCAGTCCTCCCTCTGTCCCTTCCCTCTCCTGCTCAGTCCTCCCTCTGTCCCTTCCCTCTCCTGCTCAGTCCTCCCTCTGTCCCTTCCCTCTCCTGCTCAGTCCTCCCTCTGTCCCTTCCCTCTCCTGCTCAGTCCTCCCTCTGTCCCTTCCCTCTCCTGCTCAGTCCTCCCTCTGTCCCTTCCCTCTCCTGCTCAGTCCTCCCTCTGTCCCTTCCCTCTCCTGCTCAGTCCTCCCTCTGTCCCTTCCCTCTCCTGCTCAGTCCTCCCTCAGTCCTCCCTCTGTCCCTTCCCTCTCCTGCTCAGTCCTCCCTCTGTCCCTTCCCTCTCCTGCTCAGTCCTCCCTCTGTCCCTTCCCTCTCCTGCTCAGTCCTCCCTCTGTCCCTTCCCTCTCCTGCTCAGTCCTCCCTCTGTCCCTTCCCTCTCCTGCTCAGTCCTCCCTCTGTCCCTTCCCTCTCCTGCTCAGTCCCTCAGTCCTCTGTCCCTTCCCTCTCCTGCTCAGTCCTCCCTCTGTCCCTTCCCTCTCCTGCTCAGTCCTCCCTCTGTCCCTTCCCTCTCCTGCTCAGTCCTCCCTCTGTCCCTTCCCTCTCCTGCTCAGTCCTCCCTCTGTCCCTTCCCTCTCCTGCTCAGTCCTCCTCTGTCCCTTCCCTCTCCTGCTCAGTCCTCCCTCTGTCCCTTCCCTCTCCTGCTCAGTCCTCCCTCTGTCCCTTCCCTCTCCTGCTCAGTCCTCCCTCTGTCCCTTCCCTCTCCTGCTCAGTCCTCCCTCTGTCCCTTCCCTCTCCTGCTCAGTCCTCCTCAGTCCTCCCTCTGTCCCTTCCCTCTCCTGCTCAGTCCTCCTCTGTCCCTTCCTCTCCTGCTCAGTCCTCCCTCTGTCCCTTCCCTCTCCCTCAGTCCTCCCTCAGTCCTCCCTCTGTCCCCTCCCTCTCCTGCTCAGTCCTCCCTCTGTCCCTTCCCTCTCCTGCTCAGTCCTCCTCTGTCCCTTCCCTCTCCTGCTCAGTCCTCCCTCTGTCCCTTCCTCTCCTGCTCAGTCCTCCCTCTGTCCCTTCCCTCTCCTGCTCAGTCCTCCCTCTGTCCTTTCCCTCTTCTGCTCAGTCCTCCCTCTGTCCCTTCCCTCTCCTGCTCAGTCCTCCCTCTGTCCCTTCCCTCTCCTGCTCAGTCCTCCTCTGTCCCTTCCCTCTCCTGCTCAGTCCTCCCTCTGTCCTTTCCCTCTTCTGCTCAGTCCTCCCTCTGTCCCTTCTCTCTCCTGCTCAGTCCTCCCTCTGTCCCTTCCCTCTCCTGCTCAGTCCTCCCTCTGTCCCCTCCCTCTCCTGCTCAGTCCTCCCTCTGTCCCTTCCCTCTCCTGCTCAGTCCTCCCTCTGTCCCTTCCCTCTCCTGCTCAGTCCTCCCTCTGTCCCTTCCCTCTCCTGATCAGTCCTCCCTCTGTCCCTTCCCTCTCCTGCTCAGTCCTCCCTCTGTCCCTTCCCTCTCCTGATCAGTCCTCCCTCTGTCCCTTCCCTCTTCTGCTCAGTCCTCCCTCTGTCCCTTCCCTCTCCTGCTCAGTCCTCCCTCTGTCCCTTCCCTCTCCTGCTCAGTCCTCCCTCTGTCCCTTCCCTCTCCTCCTCTGTGCTCCTCAAAATTTCCTTTCCTCCTCTTTCTTCCCCATCCCTCCCCCTTCCTTCCTTCCTTCCTTCCTT
>NC_088402.1:2777438-2794938 GCF_034236695.1 Oncorhynchus nerka
TACCTCACCTGTCAGGTGTTCTCCTCTAGAGCCAGCAGACATCAACCCCTACCTCACCTGTCAGGTGTTCTCCTCTAGAGCCAGCAGACATCAACCCCTACCTCACCTGTCAGGTGTTCTCCTCTAGAGCCAGCAGACACCAACCTCACCTGTCAGGTGTTCTCCTCTAGAGCCAGCAGACACCAACCTCACCTGTCAGGTGTTCTCCTCTAGAGCCAGCAGACACCAACCCCTACCTCACCTGTCAGGTGTTCTCCTCTAGAGCCAGCAGACACCAACCCCTACCTCACCTGTCAGGTGTTCTCCTCCAGAGCCAGCAGACATCAACCCCAACCTCACCTGGCAGGTGTTCTCCTCTAGAGCCAGCAGACATCAACCCCTACCTCACCTGTCAGGTGTTCTCCTCTAGAGCCAGCGGACATCAACCCCTACCTCACCTGTCAGGTGTTCTCCTCTAGAGCCAGCAGACATCAACCCCTACCTCACCTGTCAGGTGTTCTCCTCTTGCCGTTGTCGTTGAGGTCTAGGAGTAGTTCTGAGGAGTCGACGGGGGAGGTGGTGGAGGAGGTGTCCAGGAGGAGCTGTTCGTGTTGTGCCAGGTACTGAGCTGGGTTCTGCTTGGCCAGACGGGCACAGTGCAGCAGTTCCCGCTGTAGGAGTGGCAGGTTGGCCTGTAGAGGGAAAGACAGTGGTCACGATCGGGAACTGCTGGGTGCTGACTGACAGACAGTACACAACACAAAACTGTATATTACCTGGCATCATCTGACATACCACATGGAACATCTTGAAATAGTGATTATTATCTAGAGATGTCTAAATGTGGTCTCTTGTCTCTCAAACATACAGTAACAGATCTCTCATAATCTGAAAAGAGGATCCAATCATTATCCTCTATCTGAAGAGATGACCCAAACCATTACCCTTCACCTGAAGAGAGTACCCAAACCATTACCCTCTATCTGAAGAGTACCCAACCATTGTCCTCTATCTGAAGAGAGCACCTAAACCATTACCCTCTATCTGAAGAGAGGACCCAAACCATTACCCTCCATCTGAAGAGAGGACCCAAACCATTACCCTCTATCTGAAGAGTACCCAAACCATTACCCTCTATCTGAAGAGAGTACCCAACCAGTATCCTCTATCTGAAGAGATGACCAAAACCATTACCCTCTATCTGAAGAGTACCCAACAAGTATCCTCTATCTGAAGAGATGACCAAAACCATTACCCTCTATTTGAAGAGATGACCCAAACCATTGCCCTATATCTGAAGAGTACCCAACCATTATCCTCTATCTGAAGAGATGACCTAAACCATTATCCTCTATCTGAACAGATGGCCTAAACCATTACCCTCTATCTGAAGAGTACCCAACCAGTATCCTCTATCTGAACAGTACCCAAACCATTATCCTCTATCTGAAGAGTACCCAAACCATTACCCTCCATCTGAAGAGTATCCAACCATTATCCTCTATCTGAAGAGATGACCCAAACCATTACCCTCCATCTGAAGAGAGTACCCAACCAGTATCCTCTATCTGATGAGAGGACCTAAACCATTACCCTCTATCTGAAGAGATGACCAAAACCATTACCCTCTATCTGAAGAGAGTACCCAACCATTATCCTCTATCTGAAGAGAGGACCTAAACCATTGCCCTCCATTTGAAGAGAGTACCCAAACCATTACCCTCCATCTGAAGAGAGTACCTAACCAGTATCCTCTATCTGACGAGAGTACCCAAACATTATCCTCTACCTGAAGAGTACCCAACCATTATCCTCTACCTGAAGAGTACCCAAACCATTACCCTCTATCTGAAGAGTACCCAACCATTACCCTCTATCTGAAGAGTACCCAACCATTTACTCTATCTGAAGAGTACCCAACCATTTACTCTATCTGAAGAGTACCCAACGATATAATGGCTATAGGGAATAGGTTGCCATTTTGGACATACACTGAGAGGCAGAGTGCCACTAGCTGCCACCATCACAGCTGGTATTCATGTTCACTCTGCTCAGATAATGAGAGGGAGTATGAGAGAGAGAGAGAGAGAGAGAGAGAGAGAGAGAGAGAGAGAGAGAGAGAGAGAGAGAGAGAGAGAGAGAGAGAGAGACAGGAGCTCTGTAAGAGAGTAGAGTCAGAGACAGGATATCTCTAATAGAGTAGAAGACAGGATCTCTCTAACAGAGTAGAGTCAGAGACAGGAACTCTGTAATAGAGTAGAGTCAGAGACAGGATCTCTGTAATAGAGTAGAGTCAGAGACAGGATCTCTGTAATAGAGTAGAGTCAGAGACAGGATCTCTGTAATAGAGTAGAGTCAGAGACAGGATCTCTCTAAGAGAGTAGAGTCAGAGACAGGGTCTCTGTAAGAGAGTAGACTCAGAGACAGGATCTCTCTAAGAGAGTTGAGTCAGAGACAGGAACTCTGTAATAGAGTAGAGTCAGGATCTCTCTAAGAGAGTAGAGTCAGAGACAGGAACTCTGTAATAGAGTAGAGTCAGGATCTCTCTAAGAGAGTAGAGTCAGAGACAGGAACTCTCTAAGAGAGTAGAGTCAGGATCTCTCTAAGAGAGTAGAGTCAGAGACAGGAACTCTGTAATAGAGTAGAGTCAGGATCTCTCTAAGAGAGTAGAGTCAGAGACAGGAACTCTGTAATAGAGTAGAGTCAGGATCTCTCTAAGAGAGTAGAGTCAGAGACAGGATCACTGTAAGAGAGTAGAGTCAGAGACAGGATCTCTCTAAGAGAGTAGAGTCAGAGACAGGAACTCTGTAATAGAGTAGAGTCAGGAACTCTCTAAGAGAGTCAGAGACAGGATCTCTGTAATAGAGTAGAGTCAGGATCTCTCTAAGAGAGTAGAGTCAGAGTCAGGGTCTCTCTAAGAGAGTAGAGTCAGGATCTCTCTAAGAGAGTAGAGTCAGAGACAGGATCTCTGTAATAGAGTAGAGTCAGAGACAGGATCTCTCTAAGAGAGTAGAGTCAGAGACAGGATCTCTGTAATAGAGTAGAGTCAGGGTCTCTCTAAGAGAGTAGAGTCAGAGACAGGATCTCTCTAAGAGAGTAGAGTCAGAGACAGGAACTCTGTAATAGAGTAGAGTCAGGATCTCTCTAAGAGAGTAGAGTCAGAGACAGGATCTCTCTAAGAGAGTAGAGTCAGAGACAGGAACTCTGTAATAGAGTAGAGTCAGGATCTCTCTAAGAGAGTAGAGTCAGAGACAGGGTCTCTGTAAGAGAGTAGACTCAGAGACAGGATCTCTCTAAGAGAGTAGAGTCAGAGACAGGAACTCTGTAATAGAGTAGAGTCAGGATCTCTCTAAGAGAGTAGAGTCAGAGACAGGAACTCTGTAATAGAGTAGAGACAGGATCTCTCTAAGAGAGTAGAGTCAGAGACAGGAACTCTGTAATAGAGTAGAGTCAGGATCTCTCTAAGAGAGTAGAGTCAGAGACAGGAACTCTCCTCCTTTTGTTTTTACTTGGTCCTTGTCTGCTTTCTTTCTTTCTTGCTTTCTTCCTTTCTTTCTTTCTCCTCACTCGCTCAGCTCCATCATTCCACACCCCACTATCTACATTTCTCTCTCTTCCTCCATCGCTGTCTCTGTCTCTCTGTCTCTGTCTCTGTCTCTCTCTCTCTCTCTCTCCCTCTCGCTCCCTCTCTCTCTCCCTCTCCTCTCTCTCTCTCTCTCTCTCTCTCTCTCTCTGTCTCTGTCTCTGTCTCTCTCTCTCGCTCTCTCTCTCCCTCTCCCTCTCCCTCTCCCTCTCGCTCCCTCTCTCTCTCTCTCTCTCTCTCTCTCTCTCTCTCCCTCTCTCTCTCTCTCTCGCTCTCTCTCAGCCCTCTTTCTCTCTATTACAGCTTCCATCTGTCTTGTGCATTCAGTCCATTGTGAGCTGCTTTGATGGACTAATTAAAGTCCAGTATTTCAGCACAACACTGGTTCACATCAGTAATTGACTACAGTCAGGGAGACAAAACACCAAGTGTCAGTCACTAGGCTGTCTGTGCATCTATGTCCCCAGCTTAATGGGCCTTTCATAGTTTATGATAGTAATTACCCAACTAAACAAAAATAAATATAAAATGGACTTGGAAATTTGACGTCATTGAACTGGGTTTTCATTGATAGGAGGTCGTAAGGGTGAGGAAATGTGTGATGCATTTAACAAGCAACGGAACCATAGGAAGGTTATGGATATGGATCCTGGTCTAAAGTAGTGCACTATATATAGGGAATAGGGTTCCATAGGGCTCTGGTATAAAGTAGTGCACTATAAATAGGGAATAGGGTGCTATAGGGCTCTGGTCTAAAGTAGTGCACTATAAATAGGGAATAGGGTGCTATAGGGCTCTGGTATAAAGTAGTGCACTATATAGATAATAGGGTTCCATAGGGCTCTGGTATAAAGTAGTGCACTATAAATAGGGAATAGGGTGCTATAGGGCTCTGGTATAAAGTAGTGCACTATATAGAGAATAGGGTTCCATAGGGCTCTGGTATAAAGTAGTGCACTATAAATAGGGAATAGGGTGCTATAGGGCTCTGGTATAAAGTAGTGCACTATATAGAGAATAGGGTTCCATAGGGCTCTGGTATAAAGTAGTGCACTATAAATAGGGAATAGGGTGCTATAGGGCTCTGGTATAAAGTAGTGCACTATATAGGGAATAGGGTGCAATAGGGCTCTGGTCTAAAGTAGGGCTCTCTCTTTATCTCTCTCTTTCTCTCTCTCTCTGTCTCTCTGCCTCTCTCTCTCTCTCTCTCTCTCTCTCTCTCTCTCTCTCTCTCTCTCTCACTGTCGCTCTCTCTCCCCATCTCTGGTGCTGGTAAACATTAAAACAACATTACATCATTGGCTACACTCTTCTATCTCTCTCTCTCTTTATCTCTCTCTCTCTTTATCTCTCTCTCTTTCTCTCTCTTTATCTCTCTCTCGCTCTTTCTCTCTTTATCTCTCTCTCGCTCTCTCGCTCTCTCTCTTTATCTCTCTCTCTCTCTTTCTCTCTTTATCTCTCTCTCGCTCTCTCGCTCTCTCTCTTTATCTCTCTCTCTCTTTCTCTCTTTATCTCTCTCTCTCTTTCTCTCTTTATCTCTCTCTCGCTCTCTCGCTCTCTCTCTCTCTCTCTTTCTCTCTTTATCTCTCTCTCTTTATCTCTCTCTCTCACCCTCTCCTTTCTCTCTCTCTCTCTCTCTCCCTCTCTCTCTCTCTCTCTCACCCTCTCCTCTCTCTCTCTGTCTCTCTCTGTCTCTCTCTCCCTTTCTCCCTCTATCTCTGTCTTCTAAGCAGGGGGGATTGAAGGCGGGAGGAGAGGGTCGCCGGGTGACATTAGCCTGATGAAAACCCCCAGCCAACCTAATGCACATTGTTGCAGCTGCGCTCAGGTCTCTTCCATCTCTAGCAGGCACCTATAAAAGCCCCTGTTCCCGCTCACCACTCCCTGCCATATGGTCTCTGGCACTAAATGCCCGGTAGACGGAGAGAGAGAGAAACGTGTTCATTTCCAACACTCCCTACTGACTCAATGATACAGCGACCATATGGCAGGGAGTGGAGATATGGAGAGATGAGAGAGAGAGAGAGAGAGAGAGAGAGAGAGAGAGAGAGAGAGAGAGAGAGAGAGAGAGAGAGAGAGAGAGAGGAAAATTTAAGAAAATCCTTGACTATGTACAGATTGTACAGGCCACAGTAGGCAGACCTGACTCTCTCTCAGGCCACAGTAGGCAGACCTGACTCTCTCTCAGGCCACAGTAGGCAGACCTGACTAGGCAGACCTGACTCTCAGGCCACAGTAGGCAGACCTGACTCTCTCTCAGGCCCACAGACCTGAGGCAGACCTGACTCTCTCTCAGGCCACAGTAGGCAGACCTGACTCTCTCTCAGGCCACAGTAGGCAGACCTGACTCTCTCTCTCTCAGGCCACAGTAGGCAGACCTGACTCTCTCTCAGGCCACAGTAGGCAGACCTGACTCTCAGGCCACAGTAGGCAGACCTGACTCTCTCTCAGGCCACAGTAGGCAGACCTCTCTCTCAGGCCACAGTAGGCAGACCTGACTCTCTCTCAGGCCACAGTAGGCCACAGACTAGGCAGACCTGACTCTCTCTCAGGCCACAGTAGGCAGACCTGACTCTCTCTCAGGCCACAGTAGGCAGACAGGCCTGACCTGACTCTCTCTCAGGCCACAGTAGGCAGACCTGACTCTCTCTCAGGCCACAGTAGGCAGACCTGACTCTCTCTCAGGCCACAGTAGGCAGACCTGACTCTCTCTCAGGCCACAGTAGGCAGACCTGACTCTCTCTCAGGCCACAGTAGGCAGACCTGACTCTCTCTCAGGCCACAGTAGGCAGACCTGACTCTCTCTCAGGCCACAGTAGGCAGACCTGACTCTCTCTCAGGCCACAGTAGGCAGACCTGACTCTCTCTCAGGCCACAGTAGGCAGACCTGACTCTCTCTCAGGCCACAGTAGGCAGACCTGACTCTCTCAGACCTGACTCTCTCTCAGGCCACAGTAGGCAGACCTGACTCTCTCTCAGGCCACAGTAGGCAGACCTGACTCTCTCTCAGGCCACAGTAGGCAGACCTGACTCTCTCTCAGGCCACAGTAGGCAGACCTGACTCTCGCAGACCTGACTCTCTCTCAGGCCACAGTAGGCAGACCTGACTCTCTCTCAGGCCACAGTAGGCAGACCTGACTCTCTCTCAGGCCACAGTAGGCAGACCTGACTCTCTCTCAGGCCACAGTAGGCAGACCTGACTCTCTCTCAGGCCACAGTAGGCAGACCTGACTCTCTCTCAGGCCACAGTAGGCAGACCTGACTCTCTCTCAGGCCACAGTAGGCAGACCTGACTCTCTCTCAGGCCACAGTAGGCAGACCTGACTCTCTCTCAGGCCACAGTAGGCAGACCTGACTCTCTCTCAGGCCACAGTAGGCAGACCTGACTCTCTCTCAGGCCACAGTAGGCAGACCTGGCAGACCTGACTCTCTCTCAGGCCACAGTAGGCAGACCTGACTCTCTCTCAGGCCACAGTAGGCAGACCTGACTCTCTCTCAGGCCACTAGGCAGACCTGACTCTCTCTCAGGCCACAGTAGGCAGACCTGACTCTCTCTCAGGCCACAGGCCACAGTCAGGCCACAGGCAGACCTGACTCTCTCTCAGGCCACAGTAGGCAGACCTGACTCTCTCTCAGGCCACAGTAGGCAGACCTGACTCTCTCTCAGGCCACAGTAGGCAGACCTGACTCTCTCTCAGGCCACAGTAGGCAGACCTGACTCTCTCTCAGGCCACAGTAGGCAGACCTGACTCTCAGGCCACAGTAGGCAGACCTGACTCTCTCAGGCCACAGTAGGCAGACCTGACTCTCTCTCAGGCCACAGTAGGCAGACCTGACTCTCTCTCAGGCCACAGTAGGCAGACCTGACTCTCTCTCAGGCCACAGTAGGCAGCAGACCTGACTCTCTCTCAGGCCACAGTAGGCAGACCTGACTCTCTCTCAGGCCACAGTAGACCTGCAGACCTGACTCTCTCTCAGGCCACAGTAGGCAGACCTGACTCTCTCTCAGGCCACAGTAGGCAGACCTGACTCTCTCTCAGGCCACAGTAGGCAGACCTGACTCTCTCTCAGGCCACAGTAGGCAGACCTGACTCTCTCTCAGGCCACAGTAGGCAGACCTGACTCTCTCAGGCCACAGTAGGCAGACCTGACTCTCTCTCAGGCCACAGTAGGCAGACCTGACTCTCTCTCAGGCCACAGTAGGCAGACCTGACTCTCTCTCAGGCCACAGTAGGCAGACCTGACTCTCTCTCAGGCCACAGTAGGCAGACCTGACTCTCTCTCAGGCCACAGACTCTCTCTCAGGCCACAGACCTGACTCTCTCTCAGGCCACAGTAGGCAGACCTGACTCTCTCTCAGGCCACAGTAGGCAGACCTGACTCTCTCAGGCCACAGTAGGCAGACCTGACTCTCTCTCTCAGGCCACAGTAGGCAGACCTGACTCTCTCTCAGGCCACAGTAGGCAGACCTGACTCTCTCTCAGGCCACAGTAGGCAGACCTGACTCTCTCTCAGGCCACAGTAGGCAGACCTGACTCTCTCTCAGGCCACAGTAGGCAGACCTGACTCTCTCTCAGGCCACAGTAGGCAGACCTGACTCTCTCTCAGGCCACAGTAGGCAGACCTGACTCTCTCTCAGGCCACAGTAGGCAGACCTGACTCTCTCAGACCTGACTCTCTCTCAGGCCACAGTAGGCAGACCTGACTCTCTCTCAGGCCACAGTAGGCAGACCTGACTCTCTCTCAGGCCACAGTAGGCAGACCTGACTCTCTCTCAGGCCACTCAGGCCACAGTAGGCAGACCTGACTCTCTCTCAGGCCACAGTAGGCAGACCTGACTCTCTCAGGCCACAGTAGGCAGACCTGACTCTCTCTCAGGCCACAGTAGGCAGACCTGACTCTCTCTCAGGCCACAGTAGGCAGACCTGACTCTCTCTCAGGCCACAGTAGGCAGACCTGACTCTCTCTCAGGCCACAGTAGGCAGACCTGACTCTCTCTCAGGCCACAGTAGGCAGACCTGACTCTCTCTCAGGCCACAGTAGGCAGACCTGACTCTCTCAGGCCACAGTAGGCAGACCTGACTCTCTCTCAGGCCACAGTAGGCAGACCTGACTCTCTCTCAGGCCACAGTAGGCAGACCTGACTCTCTCTCAGGCCACAGTAGGCAGACCTGACTCTCTCTCAGGCCACAGTAGGCAGACCTGACTCTCTCTCAGGCCACAGTAGGCAGACCTGACTCTCTCTCAGGCCACAGTAGGCAGACCTGACTCTCTCTCAGGCCACAGTAGGCAGACCTGACTCTCTCTCAGGCCACAGTAGGCAGACCTGACTCTCTCTCAGGCCACAGTAGGCAGACCTGACTCTCTCTCAGGCCACAGTAGGCAGACCTGACTCTCTCTCTCAGGCCACAGTAGGCAGACCTGGCAGACCTGACTCTCTCTCAGGCCACAGTAGGCTCTCAGGCCCAGTGACCTCTCTCTCAGGCCACAGTAGGCAGACCTGACTCTCTCTCAGGCCACAGTAGGCAGACCTGACTCTCTCTCAGGCCACAGTAGGCAGACCTGACTCTCTCTCAGGCCTGACTCTCTCAGGCCACAGTAGGCAGACCTGACTCTCTCTCAGGCCACAGTAGGCAGACCTGACTCTCTCTCAGGCCACAGTAGGCAGACCTGACTCTCTCTCAGGCCACAGTAGGCAGACCTCTCTCTCAGGCCACAGTAGGCAGACCTGACTCTCTCTCAGGCCACAGTAGGCAGACCTGACTCTCTCTCAGGCCACAGTAGGCAGACCTGACTCTCTCTCAGGCCACAGTAGGCAGACCTGACTCTCTCTCAGGCCACAGTAGGCAGACCTGACTCTCTCTCAGGCCACAGTAGGCAGACCTGACTCTCTCAGGCCACAGACCTGACTGACTCTCTCTCAGGCCACAGTAGGCAGACCTGACTCTCTCTCAGGCCACAGTAGGCAGACCTGACTCTCTCTCAGGCCACAGTAGGCAGACCTGGCAGACCTGACTCTCTCTCAGGCCACAGTAGGCAGACCTGACTCTCTCTCAGGCCACAGTAGGCAGGCAGACCTGACTCTCTCTCAGGCCACAGTAGGCAGAGGCAGACCTGACTCTCTCTCAGGCCACAGTAGGCAGACCTGACTCTCTCTCCAGGCCACAGTAGGCAGACCTGACTCTCTCAGGCCACAGTAGGCAGAGGCAGACCTGACTCTCTCTCAGGCCACAGTAGGCAGACCTGACTCTCTCAGGCCACAGTAGGCAGACCTGACTCTCTCTCAGGCCACAGTAGGCAGACCTGACTCTCTCTCAGGCCACAGTAGGCAGACCTGACTCTCTCTCAGGCCACAGTAGGCAGACCTGACTCTCTCTCAGGCCACAGTAGGCAGACCTGACTCTCTCTCAGGCCACAGTAGACCTGACTCTCTCTCAGACCTGACTCTCTCTCAGGCCACAGTAGGCAGGCAGACCTGACTCTCTCTCAGGCAGCCTGACTCTCTCTCAGCCACAGGCAGACCTGACTCTCTCTCAGGCCACAGTAGGCAGACCTGACTCTCTCTCAGGCCACAGTAGGCAGACCTGACTCTCTCTCAGGCCACAGTAGGCAGACCTGACTCTCTCTCAGGCCACAGTAGGCAGACCTGACTCTCTCTCAGGCCCACAGTAGACCTGACCTGAGGCAGACCTCTCTCTCAGGCCACAGTAGGCAGACCTGACTCTCTCTCAGGCCACAGTAGGCAGACCTGACTCTCTCTCAGGCCACAGTAGGCAGACCTGACTCTCTCTCAGGCCACAGTAGGCAGACCTGACTCTCTCTCAGGCCACAGTAGGCAGACCTGACTCTCTCTCAGGCCACAGTAGGCAGACCTGACTCTCAGGCCACAGTAGGCAGACCTCTCTCAGGCCACAGTAGGCAGACCTGACTCTCTCTCAGGCCACAGTAGGCAGACCTGACTCTCTCTCAGGCCCTGACTCTCTCTCAGGCCACAGTAGGCAGACCTGACTCTCTCAGGACCTGACTCTCTCTCAGGCCACAGTAGGCAGACCTGACTCTCTCTCAGGCCACAGTAGGCAGACCTGACTCTCTCTCAGGCCACTAGCAGACCAGACCTGACTCTCTCTCAGGCCACAGTAGGCAGACCTGAGGCAGACCTGACTCTCTCTCAGGCCACAGTAGGCAGACCTGACTCTCTCTCAGGCCACAGACCTGACTCTCTCTCAGGCCACAGTAGGCAGACCTGACTCTCTCTCAGGCCAGGCAGTAGGCAGACCTGACTCTCTCTCAGGCCACAGTAGGCAGACCTGACTCTCTCTCTCAGGCCACAGTAGGCAGACCTGACTCTCTCTCAGGCCACAGTAGGCAGACCTGACTCTCTCTCAGGCCACAGTAGGCAGACCTGACTCTCTCTCAGGCCACAGTAGGCAGACCTGACTCTCTCTCAGGCCACAGTAGGCAGACCTGACTCTCTCTCAGGCCACAGTAGGCAGACCTGACTCTCTCTCAGGCCACAGTAGGCAGACCTGACTCTCTCTCAGGCCACAGTAGACCTGCAGACCTGACTCTCTCAGGCCACAGTAGGCAGACCTGACTCTCTCTCAGGCCACAGTAGCAGACCAGACCTGACTCTCTCTCAGGCCACAGTAGGCAGACCTGACTCTCTCTCAGGCCACAGTAGGCAGACCTGACTCTCTCTCAGGCCACAGTAGGCAGACCTGACTCTCTCTCAGGCCACAGTAGGCAGACCTGACTCTCTCTCAGGCCACAGTAGGCAGACCTGACTCTCTCTCAGGCCACAGTAGGCAGACCTGACTCTCTCTCAGGCCACAGTAGGCAGACCTGACTCTCTCTCAGGCCACAGTAGGCAGACCTGACTCTCTCTCAGGCCACAGTAGGCAGACCTGACTCTCTCTCAGGCCACAGTAGGCAGACCTGACTCTCTCTCAGGCCACAGTAGGCAGACCTGACTCTCTCTCAGGCCACAGTAGGCAGACCTGACTCTCTCTCCAGGCCACAGTAGGCAGACCTGACTCTCTCTCAGGCCACAGTAGGCAGACCTGACTCTCTCAGGCCACAGTAGGCAGACCTGACTCTCTCTCAGGCCACAGTAGGCAGACCTGAGGCCCTGACTCTCTCTCAGGCCACAGTAGGCAGACCTGACTCTCTCTCAGGCCACACAGTAGGCAGACCTGACTCTCTCTCAGGCCACAGTAGGCAGACCTGACTCTCTCTCAGGCCACAGTAGGCAGACCTGACTCTCTCTCAGGCCACAGTAGGCAGACCTGAGGCCCTGACCTCTCTCTCAGGCCACAGTAGGCAGACCTGACTCTCTCTCAGGCCACAGTAGGCAGACCTGACTCTCTCTCAGGCCCAGTAGGCAGACTCTCTCTCAGGCCACAGTAGGCAGACCTGACTCCTCAGACTCTCTCTCAGGCCACAGTAGGCAGACCTGACTCTCTCTCAGGCCACAGTAGGCAGACCTGACTCTCTCTCAGGCCACAGTAGGCAGACCTGACCTCAGGACTAGGCAGACCTCTCTCAGGCCACAGTAGGCAGACCTGACTCTCTCTCAGGCCACAGTAGGCAGACCTGACTCTCTCTCAGGCCACAGTAGGCAGACCTGACTCTCTCTCAGGCCACAGTAGGCAGACCTGACTCTCGCAGACCTGACTCTCTCTCAGGCCACAGTAGGCAGACCTGACTCTCTCTCAGGCCACAGTAGGCAGACCTGACTCTCTCTCAGGCCACAGTAGGCAGACCTGACTCTCTCAGACCTGACTCTCTCTCAGGCCACAGTAGGCAGACCTGACTCTCTCTCAGGCCACAGTAGGCAGACCTGACTCTCTCTCAGGCCACAGTAGGCAGACCTGTACCTGACTCTCTCTCAGGCCACAGTAGGCAGACCTGACTCTCTCTCAGGCCACAGTAGGCAGACCTGACTCTCTCTCAGGCCACAGTAGGCAGACCTGACTCTCTCTCAGGCCAGACCTGACTCTCTCTCAGGCCACAGTAGGCAGACCTGACTCTCTCTCAGGCCACAGTAGCAGACCAGACTCTCAGGCCACAGTAGGCAGACCTGACTCTCTCTCAGGCCACAGTAGGCAGACCTGACTCTCTCTCAGGCCACAGTAGGCAGACCTGACTCTCTCTCAGGCCACAGTAGGACCACAGACCTGACTCTCTCAGGCCACAGTAGGCAGACCTGACTCTCTCTCAGGCCACAGTAGGCAGACCTGACTCTCTCTCAGGCCACAGTAGGCAGACCTGACTCTCTCTCAGGCCACAGTAGGCAGACCTGACTCTCTCTCAGGCCACAGTAGGCAGACCTGACTCCAGTAGGCAGACTCTCTCTCAGGCCACAGTAGGCAGACCTGACTCTCTCTCAGGCCACAGTAGGCAGACCTGACTCTCTCTCAGGCCACAGTAGGCAGACCTGACCTGACTCTCTCAGGCCACAGTAGGCAGACCTGACTCTCTCTCAGGCCACAGTAGGCAGACCTGACTCTCTCTCAGGCCACAGTAGGCAGACCTGACTCTCTCTCAGGCCACAGTAGGCAGACCTGACTCTCTCTCAGGCCACAGTAGGCAGACCTGACTCTCTCTCAGGCCACAGTAGGCAGACCTGACTCTCTCAGACCTGACTCTCTCTCAGGCCACAGTAGGCAGACCTGACTCTCTCTCAGGCCACAGTAGGCAGACCTGACTCTCTCTCAGGCCACAGTAGGCAGAGGCAGACTGACTCTCTCAGGCCACAGTAGGCAGACCTGACTCTCTCTCAGGCCACAGTAGGCAGAGACCTGACTCTCTCTCAGGCCACAGTAGGCAGACCTGACTCTCTCTCAGGCCACAGTAGGCAGACCTGACTCTCTCTCAGGCCACAGTAGGCAGACCTGCAGACCTGACTCTCTCTCAGGCCACAGTAGGCAGACCTGACTCTCTCTCAGGCCACAGTAGGCAGACCTGACTCTCAGGCCACAGTAGGCAGACCTGACTCTCTCTCAGGCCACAGTAGGCAGACCTGACTCTCTCTCAGGCCACAGTAGGCAGGCAGACCTGACTCTCTCTCAGGCCACAGTAGGCAGACCTGACTCTCTCAGACCTGGCAGACCTGCAGGCCACAGTAGGCAGACCTGACTCTCTCTCTCAGGCCACAGTAGGCAGACCTGACTCTCTCTCAGGCCACAGTAGGCAGACCTGACTCTCTCTCAGGCCACAGTAGGCAGACCTGACTCTCTCTCAGGCCACAGTAGGCAGACCTGACTCTCTCTCAGGCCACAGTAGGCAGACCTGACTCTCTCTCAGGCCCAGGCAGACCTGACTCTCTCTCAGGCCACAGAGGCAGACCTGACTCTCTCTCAGGCCACAGTAGGCAGACCTGACTCTCTCTCAGGCCACAGTAGGCAGACCTGACTCTCTCTCAGGCCACAGTAGGCAGACCTGACTCTCTCTCAGGCCACAGTAGACCTGACTCTCTCTCAGGCCACAGTAGGCAGACCTGACTCTCTCTCAGGCCACAGTAGGCAGACCTGACTCTCTCAGGCCACAGTAGGCAGACCTGACTCTCTCTCAGGCCACAGTAGGCAGACCTGACTCTCTCTCAGGCCACAGTAGGCAGACCTGACTCTCTCTCAGGCCACTCTCTCTCAGGCAGACCTGACTCTCTCTCAGGCCACAGTAGGCACCTGACCTGACTCTCTCAGGCCACAGTAGGCAGACCTGACTCTCTCTCAGGCCACAGTAGGCAGACCTGACTCTCTCTCAGGCCACAGTAGGCAGACTCTCAGGCCACAGTAGGCAGACCTGACTCTCTCTCAGGCCACAGACCTGACTCTCTCTCAGGCCACAGTAGGCAGACCTGACTCTCTCTCAGGCCACAGTAGGCAGACCTGACTCTCTCTCTCAGGCCAGACCTGACTCTCTCTCAGGCCACAGTAGGCAGACCTGACTCTCTCTCAGGCCACAGTAGGCAGACCTGACTCTCTCTCAGGCCACAGTAGGCAGACCTGACTCTCTCAGGCCACAGTAGGCAGACCTGACTCTCTCTCAGGCCACAGTAGGCAGACCTGAGACCTGACTCTCTCTCAGGCCACAGTAGGCAGAGGCAGACCTGACTCTCTCTCAGGCCACAGTAGGCAGACCTGACTCTCTCTCAGGCCACAGTAGGCAGACCTGACTCTCTCTCAGGCCACAGTAGGCAGACCTGACCTGACCTCTCTCTCAGGCCACAGTAGGCAGACCTGACTCTCTCTCAGGCCACAGTAGGCAGACCTGACTCTCTCTCAGGCCACAGTAGGCAGACCTGACTCTCTCTCAGGCCACAGTAGGCAGACCTGACTCTCTCAGACCTGACTCTCTCTCAGGCCACAGTAGGCAGACCTGACTCTCTCTCAGGCCACAGTAGGCAGACCTCTGCAGACCTGACTCTCTCTCAGGCCACAGTAGGCAGAGACTCTCTCTCAGGCCACAGTAGGCAGACCTGACTCTCTCAGGCCACAGTAGGCAGACCTGACTCTCTCTCAGGCCACAGTAGGCAGACCTGACTCTCTCTCAGGCCACAGTAGGCAGACCTGACTCTCTCTCAGGCCACAGTAGGCAGACTCGAGACCTGACTCTCTCTCAGAGGCCACAGTAGGCAGACCTGACTCTCTCTCAGGCCACAGTAGGCAGACCTGACTCTCTCTCAGGCCACAGTAGGCAGACCTGACTCTCTCTCAGGCCACAGTAGGCAGACCTGACTCTCTCTCAGGCCACAGTAGGCAGACCTGACTCTCTCTCAGGCCACAGTAGGCAGACCTGACTCTCGCAGACCTGACTCTCTCTCAGGCCACAGTAGGCAGACCTGACTCTCTCTCAGGCCACAGTAGGCAGACCTGACTCTCTCTCAGGCCACAGTAGGCAGACCTGACTCTCTCTCAGGCCACAGTAGGCAGACCTGACTCTCTCAGGCCACAGTAGGCAGACCTGACTCTCTCTCAGGCCACAGTCAGGCCACAGGCAGACCTGACTCTCTCTCAGGCCACAGTAGGCAGACCTGACTCTCTCTCAGGCCACAGTAGGCAGACCTGACTCTCTCTCAGGCCACAGTAGGCAGACCTGACTCTCGCAGACCTGACTCTCTCTGCTATGTGCCCACTGCTATGTGCCCACTGTCCACACAGTGAGGTGGAAACTGAGCTGCACTTCCTAACCTGTCAAATATATGACCACATTAGAGACACATATTTCCCACAGACCACACAAAGAATTTGAAAACAAATCAAACAATAAATAAACTCCCACATCTGTTAGGCGAAATGCCGCAGTGTGAAGTCACAGCAGCAAGATTTGTGGCTCATCAGAAAAGGAAAAACAGTGAAACACAAACGACATTGTAAATACAATCAACCATTACTTCAGACGAGCAAATTACTTCTACGCTCGCTTCGAAGCAAGCAACACTGAAGCAACACTGAAGCAGCACTGAAGCAACACTGAAGCATGCATGAATTTATAAATACGTTTGATTGATGAGCTGTTTCGTACGACTGTGTGATCACGCTCTCCATAGTCGACCTTTAAACAAGTCAACATTAACAAGGCTGTAGGGCGGATTACCAGGACGTGTAATGCGAGCATTCACGTCGGTAGCCATGAAGTGCTTTGAAAGGCTGGTCACATCAACAACCTTATACCAGAAACCCTAAACCCTAGACCCACTTCAATTTACCGACCCAAAGGCTGGTCACATCAACAACCTTATCCCATAAACCCTAAACCCTAAACCCTAGACCCACTTCAATTTACCGACCCAAAGGCTGGTCACATCAACAACCTTATCCCATAAACCCTAGACCCACTTCAATTTGCATACCGCCCCAACAGATCCACAGATGATGCAATCTCCATTGCGTTCCACACTGCCCTTTCCCACCTGGACAAAAGGAACACCTATGTGAGAATGCTGTTCATTGACTACAGCTCAGTGTTCAACATCATAGTGCCCATGAAGCTCATCACTAAACTAAGGACCCTGGGACTAAACACCTCCCTCTGCAACTGGATCCTGGACTTCCTGATGGGCGGGCCACCCCCAGGTGGTAAGGGTAGGTAACAACACATCTGCCACGCTGATCCTCAACACTGGAGATCCCCAGGGGTACATGATCAGTCCCCTCCTGTACCCCCTGTTCACTCATGACTGCACGGCCAGGCTCGACTCCAACACCATCATTAAGTTTGCCGACGACACAACAGTGGTAGGCCTGATCACCGACAACGATGAGACAGCCGATAGGGAAGACTGAGCACGGCCCCATTCTCATCGACGGGGCTGACAAACTAACATGGTCCACATCATCAACAACCTAACATGGTCCACATCATCAACAAACTAATATGGTCCACATCATCAACAACCTAACATGGTCCACATCATCAACAACCTAACATGGTCCACATCATCAACAACCTAACATGGTCCACATCATCAACAACCTAACATGGTCCACATCATCAACAACCTAACATGGTCCAAACACACCAAGACAGTCGGGAAGAGGGCATAACCAAACCTATTCCCCCTCGGGAGACTGAAAAGATTTGGAATGGGTCCTCAGATCCTCAAAAAGTTCTGCAGCTGCACCATCGAGAACATCCTGACTGTTTGCGTCACTGCCTGGTTTTGCTCAGCCGCCGACGGCAAGGCACTACAGAGGGTACGGACCAGTGCATCACTATGACCAAGCTTCCAGCCATCTAGACCCTATATACCAGGCGGTATAATAAATAATAATAAGGCCCTAAAAATGGTCAAAGACTCCAGTCATAGACTGTTCTTTCTGCTACCGGACAGCAAGCGGTATCGGAGCGCCAAGTCTAGTTCTAAGAGGCTTCTAAACAGCCTCTACCGACCAAGCAATAAGGCTCCTGAACAGCTAATCAAATGGCTTTTTGCAT
>NC_088402.1:2799938-2804938 GCF_034236695.1 Oncorhynchus nerka
TTAAGTAACATGGTCATGTAGGTAACATGGTCATTTAGGTAACATGGTCATGTAGGTACATGTAGGTAACATGGTCATGTCGGTAACATGGTCATTTAGGTAACATGGTCATTTAGGTAAAATGGTCATGTAGGTAACATGGTCATTTAGGTAACATGGTCATTTAGGTAACATGGTCATGTAGGTAACATGGTCATTTAGGTAACATGGTCATGTAGGTAACATGGGCATGTAGGTACATGTAGGTAACATGGTCATGTCGGTAACATGGTCATTTAGGTAACATGGTCATTTAGGTAACATGGTCATGTAGGTAACATGGTCATTTAGGTAACATGGTCATGTAGGTAACATGGTCATGTAGGTAACATGGTCATTTTAGGTAACATGGTCATGTAGGTAACATGGTCATTTAGGTAACATGGTCATTTAGGTACATGTAGGTAACATGGTCATGTAGGTAACATGGTCATGTAGGTAACATTTAACATTACATTTACATTTAAGTCATTTAGCAGACGCTCTTATCCAGAGCGACTTACAAATTGGTGCTTTCACCTTATGACATCCAGTGGAACAGCCACTTTACAATAGTGCATCTAGGTCTTTTAAGGGGGGGGGGGGGTGAGAAGGATTACTTTATCCTATCCTAGGTATTCCTTAAAGAGGTGGGGTTTCAGGTGTCTCCGGAAGGTGGTGATTGACTCCGCTGTCCTGGCGTCGTGAGGGAGTTTGTTCCACCATTGGGGGGCCAGAGCAGCGAACAGTTTTGACTGGGCTGAGCGGGGACTGTACTTCCTCAGTGGTAGGGAGGCGAGCAGGCCAGAGGTGGATGAACGCAGTGCCCTTGTTTGGGTGTAGGGCCTGATCAGAGCCTGGAGGTACTGAGGTGCCGTTCCCCTCACAGCTCCGGTAACATGGTCATTTAGGTGCATGTAGGTAACATGGTCATGTAGGTACATGTAGGTAACATGGTAATTTAGGTAACATGGTAATTTAGGTAACATGGTCATGTAGGTAACATGGTCATTTAGGTAACATGGTCATTTAGGTGCATGTAGGTAACATGGTCATGTAGGTACATGTAGGTAACATGGTCATGTAGGTAACATGGTCATATAGGTAACATGGTCATTTAGGTAACATGGTCATTTAGGTAACATGGTCATTTAGGTAACATGGTCATGTAGGTAACATGGTCATTTAGGTAACATGGTCATTTAGGTACATGTAGGTAACATGGTCATTTAGGTAACATGGTCATTTAGGTACATGTAGGTAACATGGTCATGTAGGTAACATGGTCATTTAGGTAACATGGTCATTTAGGTGCATGTAGGTAACATGGTCATGTAGGTACATGTAGGTAACATGGTCATGTAGGTAACATGGTCATGTAGGTAACATGGTCATTTAGGTAACATGGTCATTTAGGTAACATGGTCATGTAGGTAACATGGTCATTTAGGTAACATGGTCATTTAGGTACATGTAGGTAACATGGTCATTTAGGTAACATGGTCATTTAGGTACATGTAGGTAACATGGTCATTTAGGTAACATGGTCATTTAGGTAACATGGTCATTTAGGTAACATGGTCATTTAGGTAACATGGTCATGCAGGTAACATGGTCATGTAGGTAACATGGTCATGTAGGTAACATGGTCATTTAGGTAACATGGTCATGTAGGTAACATGGTCATTTAGGTAACATGGTCATTTAGGTGCATGTAGGTAACATGGTCATGTAGGTAACATGGTCATTTAGGTAACATGGTCATTTAGGTACATGTAGGTAACATGGTCATTTAGGTAACATGGTCATTTAGGTACATGTAGGTAACATGGTCATGTAGGTAACATGGTCATTTAGGTAACATGGTAATTTAGGTGCATGTAGGTAACATGGTCATGTAGGTAACATGGTCATTTAGGTAACATGGTCATTTAGGTAACATGGTCATGTAGGTAACATGGTCATTTAGGTACATGTAGGTAACATGGTCATTTAGGTAACATGGTCATTTAGGTAACATGGTCATTTAGGTAACATGGTCATGCAGGTAACATGGTCATGTAGGTAACATGGTCATGTAGGTAACATGGTCATTTAGGTAACATGGTCATGTAGGTAACATGGTCATTTAGGTAACATGGTCATTTAGGTGCATGTAGGTAACATGGTCATGTAGGTAACATGGTCATTTAGGTAACATGGTCATTTAGGTACATGTAGGTAACATGGTCATGTAGGTAACATGGTCATTTAGGTAACATGGTCATTTAGGTACATGTAGGTAACATGGTCATTTAGGTAACATGGTCATTTAGGTACATGTAGGTAACATGGTCATTTAGGTAACATGGTCATTTAGGTACATGTAGGTAACATGGTCATGTAGGTAACATGGCCATTTAGGTAACATGGTAATTTAGGTGCATGTAGGTAACATGGTCATGTAGGTAACATGGTCATGTAGGTAACATGGTCATTTAGGTAACATGGTCATTTAGGTAACATGGTCATGTAGGTAACATGGTCATTTAGGTAACATGGTCATTTAGGTACATGTAGGTAACATGGTCATTTAGGTAACATGGTCATTTAGGTAACATGGTCATTTAGGTAACATGGTCATGCAGGTAACATGGTCATGTAGGTAACATGGTCATGTAGGTAACATGGTCATTTAGGTAACATGGTCATGTAGGTAACATGGTCATTTAGGTAACATGGTCATTTAGGTGCATGTAGGTAACATGGTCATTTAGGTACATGTAGGTAACATGGTCATTTAGGTAACATGGTCATTTAGGTAACATGGTCATTTAGGTACATGTAGGTAACATGGTCATGTAGGTAACATGGTCATTTAGGTAACATGGTAATTTAGGTGCATGTAGGTAACATGGTCATGTAGGTACATGTAGGTAACATGGTCATGTAGGTAACATGGTCATTTAGGTAACATGGTCATTTAGGTAACATGGTCATTTAGGTAACATGGTCATTTAGGTAACATGGTCATTTAGGTACATGTAGGTAACATGGTCATTTAGGTAACATGGTCATTTAGGTAACATGGTCATTACATGTAGGTCATTTAGGTAACATGGTCATGTAGGTAACATGGTCATTTAGGTAACATGGTCATTTAGGTAATGTATGGTCATGTAGGTAACATGGTCATGTAGGTAACATGGTCATTTAGGTAACATGTAGGTAACATGGTCATTTAGGTTGTAGGTAACATGGTCATGTAGGTAACATGGTCATTTAGGTAACATGGTCATTTAGGTAACATGGTCATTTAGGTAACATGGTCATTTAGGTAACATGGTCATTTAGGTACATGTAGGTAACATGGTCATTTAGGTAACATGGTCATTTAGGTAACATGGTCATTTAGGTACATGTAGGTAACATGGTCATTTAGGTAACATGGTCATTTAGGTAACATGGTCATTTAGGTACATGTAGGTAACATGGTCATGTAGGTAACATGGTCATTTAGGTAACATGGTCATTTAGGTAACATGTCATTTAGGTAACATGGTCATTTAGGTAACATGGTCATTTAGGTACATGGTCATTTGGTCATTTAGGTAACATGGTCATTTAGGTTTAGGTACATGTAGGTAACATGGTCATTTAGGTACATGTAGGTAACATGGTCATGTAGGTAACATGGTCATGTAGGTAACATGGTCATTTAGGTAACATGGTCATTTAGGTAACATGGTCATTTAGGTAACATGGTCATTTAGGTACATGTAGGTAACATGGTCATTTAGGTAACATGGTCATTTAGGTAACATGGTCATTTCGGTACATGTAGGTAACATGGTCATTTAGGTAACATGGTCATTTAGGTAACATGGTCATTTAGGTAACATGGTCATTTAGGTAACATGGTCATTTAGGTAACATGGTCATGTGGGTAGGTAACATGGTCATTTAGGTAACATGGTCATTTCGGTACATTTAGGTAACATGGTCATTTAGGTAGCATGGTCATTTAGGTAACATGGTCATGTAGGTAACATGGTCATGTAGGTAACATGGTCATTTAGATACATGTAGGTAACATGGTCATTTAGGTACATGTAGGTAACATGGTCATTTAGGTAACATGGTCATGTAGGTAACATGGTCATTTAGGTAACATGGTCATTTAGGTAACATGGTCATTTAGGTACATGTAGGTAACATGGTCATTTAGGTACATGTAGGTAACATGGTCATGTAGGTAACATGGTCATTTAGCGAGTACCTTCATCCAAATCCACAGAGCAGAAAAATACACTGTTTTCGATATATAGGCTGTCATGCCAATTCCCTCCCTCCGGTGCTCGACGTCGCCAGGGTACTAACCACCAGTCCTGGCAACCCACATTGAGCAGACCTGGCAACCATCATTGCGCACCTGGCAACCATCATTGCACACCTGGCAACCATCATTACACACCTGGCAACCATCATTACACACCTGGCAACCATCATTACACACCTGGCAACCATCATTGCGCACCTGGCAACCATCATTGCACACCTGGCAACCATCATTACACACCTGGCAACCATCATTGCGCACCTGGCAACCATCATTGCACACCTGGCAACCATCATTACACACCTGGCAACCATCATTACACACCTGGCAACCATCATTACACACCTGGCAACCATCATTACAGACACCTGGCAACCACCTGCTAATCATTTTCTCCTTGATTACTCCTCGTGTTTCTTCATTGGCTACGGTTCTTTATTATACTCACCTTCCTCACCTGTTTCCTGACTCCCAGCGTATATACTTTACATAGGCTAATATCAAAAGCCACTCACAGAACTGTCCACGTTGACAGTTGTCATGACGTTGCCCTCTTTGGGTACAGCAAGTCCCATCCCCCTCTCTCTGTCTCCTACAACCAGGCTGCTGTGGTCAGAGAGGTCGTACCCTGCCTCATGGCCACACAGTATAGAAACAGAGTGAA
>NC_088402.1:2809938-2817438 GCF_034236695.1 Oncorhynchus nerka
CTAAGTCAAACGACACCGCTGGTTCTGCTCACACTGCCCTACCCTGTGCTCTGACCTCTTTCTCCCCTCTCTCTCCAGATGAAATATCGTGTCTTGTGACGGCTGGCCGCCCAACAACCTGCCCGCTTGACCCTATCCCCTCCTCTCTTGTCCAGACCATTTCCGGAGACCTTCTCCCTTACCTCACCTCGCTCATCAACTCATCCCTGACCGCTGGCTACGTCCCTTCCGTCTTCAAGAGAGCGAGAGTTGCACCCCTTCTGAAAAAACCTACACTCGATCCCTCCGATGTCAACAACTACAGACCAGTATCCCTTCTTTCTTTTCTCTCCAAAACTCTTGAACGTGCCGTCCTTGGCCAGCTCTCCCGCTATCTCTCTCAGAATGACCTTCTTGATCCAAATCAGTCAGGTTTCAAGACTAGTCATTCAACTGAGACTGCTCTTCTCTGTATCACGGAGGCGCTCCGCACTGCTAAAGCTAACTCTCTCTCCTCTGCTCTCATCCTTCTAGACCTATCGGCTGCCTTCGATACTGTGAACCATCAGATCCTCCTCTCCACCCTCTCCGAGTTGGGCATCTCCGGCGCGGCCCACGCTTGGATTGCGTCCTACCTGACAGGTCGCTCCTACCAGGTGGCGTGGCGAGAATCTGTCTCCTCACCACGTGCTCTCACCACTGGTGTCCCCCAGGGCTCTGTTCTAGGCCCTCTCCTATTCTCGCTATACACCAAGTCACTTGGCTCTGTCATAACCTCACATGGTCTCTCCTATCATTGCTATGCAGACGACACACAATTAATCTTCTCCTTTCCCCTTCTGACGACAAGGTGGCGAATCGCATCTCTGCATGTCTGGCAGACATATCAGTGTGGATGACGGATCATCACCTCAAGCTGAACCTCGGCAAGACGGAGCTGCTCTTCCTCCCGGGGAAGGACTGCCCGTTCCATGATCTCGCCATCACGGTTGACAACTCCATTGTGTCCTCCTCCCAGAGCGCTAAGAACCTTGGCGTGATCCTGGACAACACCCTGTCGTTCTCAAATAACATCAAGGCGGTGGCCCGTTCCTGTAGGTTCATGCTCTACAACATCCGCAGAGTACGACCCTGCCTCACACAGGAAGCGGCGCAGGTCCTAATCCAGGCACTTGTCATCTCCCGTCTGGATTACTGCAACTCGCTGTTGGCTGGGCTCCCTGCCTGTGCCATTAAACCCCTACAGCTCATCCAGAACGCCGCAGCCCGTCTGGTGTTCAACCTTCCCAAGTTCTCTCACGTCACCCCGCTCCTCCGCTCTCTCCACTGGCTTCCAGTTGAAGCTCGCATCCGCTACAAGACCATGGTGCTTGCCTACGGAGCTGTGAGGGGAACGGCACCTCAGTACCTCCAGGCTCTGATCAGGCCCTACACCCAAACAAGGGCACTGCGTTCATCCACCTCTGGCCTGCTCGCCTCCCTACCACTGAGGAAGTACAGTTCCCGCTCAGCCCAGTCAAAACTGTTCGCTGCTCTGGCCCCCCAATGGTGGAACAAACTCCCTCACGACGCCAGGACAGCGGAGTCAATCACCACCTTCCGGAGACACCTGAAACCCCACCTCTTTAAGGAATACCTAGGATAGGATAAAGTAATCCTTCCCCCCTTAAAAGATTTAGATGCACTATTGTAAAGTGGCAGTTCCACTGGATGTCATAAGGTGAACACACCAATTTGTAAGTCGCTCTGGATAAGAGCGTCTGCTAAGTGACTTAAATGTAATGTAAATGTAATAAATGAGTAGTGGTGGTGTCTCCTGTCTGTTTCTACAAACAGATAAATGAGTAGTGGTGGTGTCTCCTGTCTGTTTCTACAAACAGATAAATGAGTGGTGGTGGTGGTGGTGTCTCCTGCCTGTCTCTACAAACAGATAAATGAGTAGTGGTGGTGTCTCCTGTCTGTCTCTACAAACAGATAAATGAGTAATGGTGGTGGTGGTGGTGTCTCCTGTCTGTCTCTACAAACAGATAAATGAGTAGTAGTGGTGGTGGTGTCTCCTGTCTGTTTCTACAAACAGATAAATGAGTAGTGGTGGTGGTGGTGTCTCCTGTCTGTCTCTTCAAACAGATAAATGAGTAGTAGTGGTGGTGGTGTCTCCTGTCTGTTTCTACAAACAGATAAATGAGTAGTGGTGGTGGTGGTGTCTCCTGTCTGTTTCTACAAACAGATAAATGAGTAGTGGTGGTGGTGGTGTCTCCTGTCTGTCTCTACCAACAGTTAAATGAGTAATGGTGGTGTCTCCTGTCTGTCTCTACAAACAGATAAATGAGTAGTGGTGGTGGTGGTGTCTCCTGTCTGTCTCTACCAACAGTTAAATGAGTAGTGGTGGTGGTGTCTCCTGTCTGTCTCTACCAACAGTTAAATGAGTAGTGGTGGTGGTGGTGTCTCCTGTCTGTCTCTACAAACAGATAAATGAGTAGTGGTGGTGGTGGTGTCTCCTGTCTGTCTCTACAAACAGATAAATGAGTAGTGGTGGTGTCTTCTGTCTGTTTCTACAAACAGATAAATGAGTAGTGGTGGTGTCTCCTGCCTGTCTCTACCAGCAGATAAATGAGTAGTGGTGGTGGTGGTGTCTCCTGTCTGTCTCTACAAACAGATAAATGAGTAGTGGTGGTGTCTCCTGTCTGTCTCTACCAGCAGATAAATGAGTGGTGGTGGTGTCTCCTGTCTGTCTCTACCAGCAGATAAATGAGTAGTAGTGGTGGTGTCTCCTGCCTGTCTCTACAAACAGATAAATGAGTAGTGGTGGTGTCTCCTGTCTGTCTCTACAAACAGATAAATGAGTAGTAGTGGTGGTGGTGTCTCCTGTCTGTTTCTACAAACAGATAAATGAGTAGTGGTGGTGGTGGTGTCTCCTGTCTGTCTCTACCAACAGATAAATGAGTAGTGGTGGTGTCTCCTGTCTGTCTCTACCAACAGATAAATGAGTAGTAGTGGTGGTGGTGTCTCCTGTCTGTCTCTACCAACAGATAAATGAGTAATGGTGGTGGTGGTGGTGTCTCCTGTCTGTTTCTACAAACAGATAAATGAGTAGTGGTGGTGGTGGTGGTGTCTCCTGTCTGTCTCTACCAACAGTTAAATGAGTAGTGGTGGTGGTATTGTCTCCTGTCTGTCTCTACCAACAGTTAAATGAGTAGTGGTGGTGGTGGTGTCTCCTGCCTGTTTCTACAAACAGATACATGAGTAGTGGTGGTGGTGTCTCCTGTCTGTTTCTACAAACAGATAAATGAGTAGTGGTGGTGTCTCCTGCCTGTCTCTACAAACAGATAAATGAGTAGTGGTGGTGTCTCCTGTCTGTTTCTACCAGCAGATAAATGAGTAGTGGTGGTGGTGGTGTCTCCTGCCTGTCTCTACAAACAGATAAATGAGTAGTGGTGGTGTCTCCTGTCTGTTTCTACCAGCAGATAAATGAGTAGTGGTGGTGTCTCCTGTCTGTCTCTACCAGCAGATAAATGAGTAGTAGTGGTGGTGGTGTCTCCTGTCTGTCTCTACCAACAGATACATGAGTAGTGGTGGTGTCTCCTGTCTGTTTCTACAAACAGATAAATGAGTAGTGGTGGTGGTGGTGTCTCCTGTCTGTCTCTACAACCAGATAAATGAGTAGTGGTGGTGGTGGTGTCTCCTGTCTGTCTCTACCAACAGATAAATGAGTAGTGGTGGTGTCTCCTGTCTGTCTCTACCAACAGATAAATGAGTAGTGGTGGTGTCTCCTGCCTGTTTCTACAAACAGATAAATGAGTAGTGGTGGTGGTGGTGTCTCCTGTCTGTCTCTACAAACAGATAAATGAGTAGTGGTGGTGTCTCCTGCCTGTCTCTACAAACAGATAAATGAGTAGTGGTGGTGTCTCCTGCCTGTTTCTACAAACAGATAAATGAGTAGTGGTGGTGGTGGTGTCTCCTGTCTGTCTCTACAAACAGATAGATGAGTAGTGGTGGTGGTGGTGTCTCCTGTCTGTCTCTACAAACAGAGAAATGAGTAGTGGTGGTGGTGGTGTCTCCTGTCTGTCTCTACAAACAGATAAATGAGTAGTGGTGGTGTCTCCTGTCTGTCTCTACCAGCAGATACATGAGTAGTGGTGGTGTCTCCTGTCTGTCTCTACCAACAGATAAATGAGTAGTGGTAGTGGTGGTGTCTCCTGCCTGTTTCTACAAACAGATAAATGAGTAGTGGTGGTGGTGGTGTCTCCTGTCTGTCTCTACAAACAGATAAATGAGTAGTGGTGGTGTCTCCTGTCTGTCTCTACAAACAGATAAATGAGTAGTGGTGGTGTCTCCTGTCTGTCTCTACAAACAGATAAATGAGTGGTGGTGGTGTCTCCTGTCTGTCTCTACAAACAGATAAATGAGTAGTGGTGGTGGTGGTGTCTCCTGTCTGTCTCTACCAGCAGATAAATGAGTAGTGGTGGTGGTGGTGTCTCCTGTCTGTCTCTACCAGCAGATAAATGAGTAGTGGTGGTGGTGGTGCCTCCTGTCTGTCTCTACCAGCAGATAAATGAGTAGTGGTGGTGTCTCCTGTCTGTCTCTACCAACAGATAAATGAGTAGTGGTGGTGTCTCCTGTCTGTTTCTACCAATAGATACATGAGTAGTGGTGGTGGTGGTGTCTCCTGTCTGTTTCTACAAACAGATAAATGAGTGGTGGTGGTGTCTCCTGTCTGTCTCTACCAGCAGATAAATGAGTAGTAGTGGTGGTGGTGTCTCCTGTCTGTCTCTACCAGCAGATAAATGAGTAGTAGTGGTGGTGGTGTCTCCTGTCTGTCTCTACCAACAGATACATGAGTAGTGGTGGTGTCTCCTGTCTGTTTCTACAAACAGATAAATGAGTAGTGGTGGTGGTGGTGTCTCCTGTCTGTCTCTACAACCAGATAAATGAGTAGTGGTGGTGGTGGTGTCTCCTGTCTGTCTCTACCAACAGATAAATGAGTAGTGGTGGTGTCTCCTGTCTGTCTCTACCAACAGATAAATGAGTAGTGGTGGTGTCTCCTGCCTGTTTCTACAAACAGATAAATGAGTAGTGGTGGTGGTGGTGTCTCCTGTCTGTCTCTACAAACAGATAAATGAGTAGTGGTGGTGTCTCCTGCCTGTCTCTACAAACAGATAAATGAGTAGTGGTGGTGTCTCCTGCCTGTTTCTACAAACAGATAAATGAGTAGTGGTGGTGGTGGTGTCTCCTGTCTGTCTCTACAAACAGATAGATGAGTAGTGGTGGTGGTGGTGTCTCCTGTCTGTCTCTACAAACAGAGAAATGAGTAGTGGTGGTGGTGGTGTCTCCTGTCTGTCTCTACAAACAGATAAATGAGTAGTGGTGGTGTCTCCTGTCTGTCTCTACCAGCAGATACATGAGTAGTGGTGGTGTCTCCTGTCTGTCTCTACCAACAGATAAATGAGTAGTGGTAGTGGTGGTGTCTCCTGCCTGTTTCTACAAACAGATAAATGAGTAGTGGTGGTGGTGGTGTCTCCTGTCTGTCTCTACAAACAGATAAATGAGTAGTGGTGGTGTCTCCTGTCTGTCTCTACAAACAGATAAATGAGTAGTGGTGGTGTCTCCTGTCTGTCTCTACAAACAGATAAATGAGTGGTGGTGGTGTCTCCTGTCTGTCTCTACAAACAGATAAATGAGTAGTGGTGGTGGTGGTGTCTCCTGTCTGTCTCTACCAGCAGATAAATGAGTAGTGGTGGTGGTGGTGTCTCCTGTCTGTCTCTACCAGCAGATAAATGAGTAGTGGTGGTGGTGGTGCCTCCTGTCTGTCTCTACCAGCAGATAAATGAGTAGTGGTGGTGTCTCCTGTCTGTCTCTACCAACAGATAAATGAGTAGTGGTGGTGTCTCCTGTCTGTTTCTACCAATAGATACATGAGTAGTGGTGGTGGTGGTGTCTCCTGTCTGTTTCTACAAACAGATAAATGAGTGGTGGTGGTGTCTCCTGTCTGTCTCTACCAGCAGATAAATGAGTAGTAGTGGTGGTGGTGTCTCCTGTCTGTCTCTACAAACAGATAAATGAGTGGTGGTAGTGTCTCCTGTCTGTCTCTACCAGCAGATAAATGAGTAGTAGTGGTGTCTCCTGTCTGTCTCTACCAACAGATAAATGAGTAGTAGTGGTGGTGGTGTCTCCTGTCTGTCTCTACAAACAGATAAATGAGTGGTGGTGGTGTCTCCGGCCGTCTCTACCAGCAGATAAATGAGTAGTAGTGGTGTCTCCTGTCTGTCTCTACCAGCAGATAAATGAGTAGTGGTGGTGGTGGTGTCTCCTGTCTGTCTCTACCAACAGATAAATGAGTAGTAGTGGTGGTGGTGTCTCCTGTCTGTCTCTACAAACAGATAAATGAGTAGTGGTGGTGTCTCCTGCCTGTTTCTACAAACAGATAAATGAGTAGTGGTGGTGTCTCCTGCCTGTCTCTACAAACAGATAGATGAGTAGTGGTGGTGGTGGTGTCTCCTGTCTGTCTCTACAAACAGATAAATGAGTAGTGGTGGTGTCTCCTGTCTGTCTCTACAAACAGATACATGAGTAGTGGTGGTGGTGGTGTCTCCTGTCTGTCTCTTCAAACAGATAAATGAGTAGTGGTGGTGGTGGTGTCTCCTGTCTGTCTCTACAAACAGATAAATGAGTAGTGGTGGTGGTGGTGTCTCCTGTCTGTCTCTACCAGCAGATAAATGAGTAGTGGTGGTGTCTCCTGTCTGTCTCTACAAACAGATAAATGAGTAGTGGTGGTGTCTCCTGCCTGTCTCTACAAACAGATAAATGAGTAGTGGTGGTGTCTCCTGTCTGTCTCTAGAAACAGATACATGAGTAGTGGTGGTGGTGGTGTCTCCTTTCCGTCTCTACAAATAGAAACATCTGCAGCAAAGGCCCTAATCGTGTACCACCTGGTTGACACCATAGACCTCACACCATGTTCTGTAGCCACTAGGTTAACACCATGTTCTGTAGCCACTAGGTTAACACCACAGACCTGTTGCCACTAGGTTAACACCATGTTCTGTAGCCACTAGGTTAACACCACAGACCTGTTGCCACTAGGTTAACACCATGTTCTGTAGCCACTAGGTTAACAACACAGACCTGTAGCCACTAGGTTAACACCATGTTCTGTAGCCACTAGGTTAACACCACAGACCTGTAGCCACTAGGTTAACACCTCAGACCTCTCCCCCCTCACCACACAGACGGTCCTCTCCCCCTCACCACACAGACAGACCTCTCCCCCCTCACCACACACACAGACCTCTCCCCCTCACCACACAGACAGTCCTCTCCCCCTCACCACACAGACAGACCTCTCCCCCTCACCACACAGACGGTCCTCTCCCCCTCACCACACAGACAGACCTCTCCCCCTCACCACACAGACAGACCTCTCCCCCCTCACCACACAGACAGACCTCTCCCCCTCACCACACACACAGACCTCTCCCCTCACCACACAGACAGACCTCTCCCCCCTCACCACACAGACAGACC
>NC_088402.1:2822438-2837438 GCF_034236695.1 Oncorhynchus nerka
CAACAGGTGTAGACCTTACAGTGAAATGATTACTTACAGGCTCTAACCAACAGGTGTAGACCTTACAGTGAAATGATTACTTACAGGCTCTAACCAACAGGTGTAGACCTTACAGTGAAATGATTACTTACAGGCTCTAACCAACAGGTGTAGACCTTACAGTGAAATGATTACTTACAGGCTCTAACCAACAGGTGTAGACCTTACAGTGAAATGATTACTTACAGGCTCTAACCAACAGGTGTAGACCTTACAGTGAAATGATTACTTACAGGCTCTAACCAACAGGTGTAGACCTTACAGTGAAATGATTACTTACAGGCTCTAACCAACAGGTGTAGACCTTACAGTGAAATGATTACTTACAGGCTCTAACCAACAGGTGTAGACCTTACAGTGAAATGATTACTTACAGGCTCTAACCAACAGGTGTAGACCTTACAGTGAAATGATTACTTACAGGCTCTAACCAACAGGTGTAGACCTTACAGTGAAATGATTACTTACAGGCTCTAACCAACAGGTGTAGACCTTACAGTGAAATGATTACTTACAGGCTCTAACCAACAGGTGTAGACCTTACAGTGAAATGATTAGGCTCTAACAACAGGCTCTAACCAACAGGTGTAGACCTTACAGTGAAATGATTACTTACAGGCTCTAACCAACAGGTGTAGACCTTACAGTGAAATGATTACTTACAGGCTCTAACCAACAGGTGTAGACCTTACAGTGAAATGATTACTTACAGGCTCTAACCAATAGGTGTAGACCTTACAGTGAAATGATTACTTACAGGCTCTAACCAACAGGTGTAGACCTTACAGTGAAATGATTACTTACAGGCTCTAACCAACAGGTGTAGACCTTACAGTGAAATGATTACTTACAGGCTCTAACCAACAGGTGTAGACCTTACAGTGAAATGATTACTTACAGGCTCTCTCTCTCTCCTTACAGTTCAAGCTTTAAGAAGTTAAGAAGAAAAAAAGTGTTAAGTAAAAAAAATTGAAAATAAAATAAACAAATAATTAAAGAGCAAGAATAGTGAGGCTATATACAGGGGGTACCGGTACAGAGTCAATGTGGAGGCTATATACAGGGGGTACAGGTACAGAGTCAATGTGGAGGCTATATACAGGGGGTACAGGTACAGAGTCAATGTGGAGGCTATATACAGGGGGTACCAGTACAGAGTCAATGTGGAGGCTATATACAGGGGGTACCGGTACAGAGTCAATGTGGAGGCTATATACAGGGGGTACAGGTACAGAGTCAATGTGGAGGCTATATACAGGGGGTACCAGTACAGAGTCAATGTGGAGGCTATATACAGGGGTACCGGTACAGAGTCAATGTGGAGGCTATATACAGGGGGTACCAGTACAGGGTCAATGTGGAGGCTATATACAGGGGTACCGGTACAGAGTCAATGTGGAGGCTATATACAGGGGGTACCGGTACAGAGTCAATGTGGAGGCTATATACAGGGGGTACAGGTACAGAGTCAATGTGGAGGCTATATACAGGGGTACCGGTACAGAGTCAATGTGGAGGCTATATACAGGGGGTACAGGTACAGAGTCAATGTGGAGGCTATATACAGGGGGTACCAGTACAGAGTCAATGTGGAGGCTATATACAGGGTACCGGTACAGAGTCAATGTGGAGGCTATATACAGGGGTACCGGTACAGAGTCAATGTGGAGGCTATACAGGGGGTACCGTTACAGAGTCAATGTGGAGGCTATATACAGGGGGTACCGTTACAGAGTCAATGTGGAGGCTATATACAGGGGGTACCGTTACAGAGTCAATGTGGAGGCTATATACAGGGGGTACCGGTACAGAGTCAATGTGGAGGCTATATACAGGGGGTACCGGTACAGAGTCAATGTGGAGGCTATATGCAGGGGGTACCGGTACACAGTCAATGTGGAGGCTATATACAGGGGGTACCGGTACAGAGTCAATGTGGAGGCTATATACAGGGGGTACCGTTACAGAGTCAATGTGGAGGCTATATACAGGGGTACCGTTACAGAGTCAATGTGGAGGCTATATACAGGGGTACCAGTACAGAGTCAATGTGGAGGCTATATACAGGGGGTACCGGTACAGAGTCAATGTGGAGGCTATATACAGGGGGTACCAGTACAGAGTCAATGTGGAGGCTATATACAGGGGGTACCGTTACAGAGTCAGTGTGGAGGCTATATACAGGGGGTACCGGTACAGAGTCAATGTGGAGGCTATATACAGAGGGTACCGTTACAGAGTCAATGTGGAGGCTATATACAGGGGGTACCGGTACAGAGTCAATGTGGAGGCTATATACAGGGGGTACCGTTACAGAGTCAATGTGGAGGCTATATACAGGGGGTACCGTTACAGAGTCAATGTGGAGGCTATATACAGGGGGTACCGTTACAGAGTCAATGTGGAGGCTATATACAGGGGGTACCAGTACAGAGTCAATGTGGAGGCTATATACAGGGGGTACCGGTACAGAGTCAATGTGGAGGCTATATACAGGGGGTACCAGTACAGAGTCAATGTGGAGGCTATATACAGGGGGTACCGTTACAGAGTCAGTGTGGAGGCTATATACAGGGGGTACCGGTACAGAGTCAATGTGGAGGCTATATACAGAGGGTACCGTTACAGAGTCAATGTGGAGGCTATATACAGGGGGTACCGGTACAGAGTCAATGTGGAGGCTATATACAGGGGGTACCGGTACAGAGTCAATGTGGAGGCTATATACAGGGGGTACCGGTACAGAGTCAATGTGGAGGCTATATACAGGGGGTACCGGTACAGAGTCAATGTGGAGGCTATATACAGGGTGTTACGGTACAGAGTCAATGTGGAGGCTATATACAGGGGGTACCGGTACAGAGTCAATGTGGAGGCTATATACAGTGGGTACCGGTACAGAGTCAGTGTGGAGGCTATATACAGGGGGTACCGTTACAGAGTCAATGTGGAGGTTATATACAGGGGGTACCGTTACAGAGTCAATATGGAGGCTATATACAGGGTATTACGGTACAGAGTCAATATGGAGGCTATATACAGGGTATTACGGTACAGAGTCAATATGGAGGCTATATACAGGGGGTACCGTTACAGAGTCAATATGGAGGCTTTATACAGGGTATTACGGTACAGAGTCAATATGGAGGCTATATACAGGGGGTACCGTTACAGAGTCAATGTGGAGGCTATATACAGGGGGTACCGGTACAGAGTAAATGTGCAGACTATATACAGGGGGTACCGGTACAGAGTAAATGTGGAGGCTATATACAGGGGGTACCGTTACAGAGTCAGTGTGGAGGCTATATACAGGGGGTACCGGTACAGAGTCAATGTGGAGGCTATATACAGGGAGTACCGTTACAGAGTCAATATGGAGGCTATATACAGGGGGTACCGGTTCAGAGTCAATGTGGAGGCTATATACAGGGGGTACCGTTACAGAGTCAATGTGGAGGCTATATAGCCTTCAGTTCCCCTCAACCCCTCCCATCTATCTCTGAACAACATCCAGTCCCATCCTTCAGCTCCCATCAACCTCTCCCATCTATCTCTGAACACCATCCAGTCCTTCAGCTCCCATCAACCTCTCCCATCTATCTCTGAACACCATCCAATCCTTCAGCTCCCATCAACCTCTCCCATCTATCTCTGAACACCATCCAGTCCTTCAGCTCCCATCAACCCCTCCCATCTATCTCTCAACACCATCCAGTCCCATCCTTCAGTTACCCTCAACCCCTCCCATCTATCTCTGAACACCATCCAGTCCCATCCTTCAGCTCCCCTCAACCCCTCCCATCTATCTCTGAACACCATCCAGTCCTTCAGCTCCCCTCAACCCCTCCCATCTATCTCTGAACACCATCCAGTCCTTCAGCTCCCCTCAACCCCTCCCATCTATCTCTGAACACCATCCAGTCCCATCCTTCAGCTCCCCTCAACCCCTCCCATCTATCTCTGACCACCATCCAGTCCTTCAGCTCCCCTCAACCCCTCCCATCTATCTCTGAACACCATCCAGTCCTTCAGCTCCCTCAACCCCTCCCATCTATCTCTCAACACCATCCAGTCCTTCAGCTCACCTCAACCCCTCCAATCTATCTCTGACCACCATCCAGTCCTTCAGCTCCCCTCAACCCCCATCTATCTCTGAACACCATCCAGTCCCATCCTTCAGCTCCCCTCAACCCCTCCCATCTATCTCTGACCACCATCCAGTCCTTCAGCTCCCCTCAACCCCTCCCATCTATCTCTGAACACCATCCAGTCCTTCAGCTCCCCTCAACCCCTCCCATCTATCTCTCAACACCATCCAGTCCTTCAGCTCCCCTCAACCCCTCCCATCTATATCTGACCACCATCCAGTCCCATCCTTCAGCTCCCCTCAACCCCTCCCATCTATCTCTGAACACCATCCAGTCCCATCCTTCAGCTCCATTCAACCCCTCCCATCTATCTCTGAACACCATCCAGTCCCATCCTTCAGCTCCCCTCAACCCCTCCCATCTATCTCTCAACACCATCCAGTCCTTCAGCTCACCTCAAACCCTCCCATCTATCTCTGAACACCATCCAATCCTAGGCTTCTACTTCCAGCTTATACATACTATTCACCCGATTTAGAATTCCTCACAATCAAATGTAGACCGCATTATCTTCCAAGAGAATTCTCCTCGATTATAATCACAGCCGTATATATCCCCCCCAAGCAGACACATCGATGGCTCTGAACGAACTTTATTTAACTCTTTGCAAACTGGAAACCATTTATCCGGAGGCTGCATTCATTGTAGCTGGGGATTTTAACAAAGCTAATCTGAAAACAAGACTCCCTAAATTTTACCAGCATATCGATTGCGCAACCAGGGGTGGTAAAACCTTGGATCATTGTTACTCTAACTTCCGCGACGCATATAAGGCCCTGCCCCGCCCCCCTTTCGGAAAAGCTGACCACGACTCCATTTTGCTGATCCCTGCCTACAGGCAGAAACTAAAACAAGAGGCTCCCACGCTGAGGTCTGTCCAACGCTGGTCAGACCAAGCTGACTCCACACTCCAAGACTGCTTCCATCACGTGGACTGGGACATGTTTCGTATTGCGTCAGATGGAAATATTGACGAATACGCTGATTCGGTGTGCGAGTTCATTAGAACGTGCGTCGAAGATGTCGTTCCCATAGCAACGATAAAAACACTCCCAAACCAGAAACCGTGGATTGATGGCAGCATTCGCGTGAAACTGAAGGCGCGAACCACTGCTTTTAATCAGGGCAAGGTGTCTGGTAATATGTCCGAATATAAACAATGCAGCTATTCCCTCCGCAAGGCTATTAAACAAGCTAAGCGTCAGTACAGAGACAAAGTGGAATCTCAATTCAATGGCTCAGACACAAGAGGCATGTGGCAGGGTCTACAGTCAATCACGGACTACAAGAAGAAACCCAGCCCAGTCACGGACCAGGATGTCTTGCTCCCAGGCAGACTAAATCACTTTTTTGCCCGCTTTGAGGACAATACAGTGCCACTGACACGGCCTGCAACGAAAACATGCGGTCTCTCCTTCACTGCAGCCGAGGTGAGTAAGACATTTAAACGTGTTAACCCTCGCAAGGCTGCAGGCCCAGACGGCATCCCCAGCCGCGCCCTCAGAGCATGCGCAGACCAGCTGGCCGGTGTGTTTACGGACATATTCAATCAATCCCTATACCAGTCTGCTGTTCCCACATGCTTCAAGAGGGCCACCATTGTTCCTGTTCCCAAGAAAGCTAAGGTAACTGAGCTAAACGACTACCGCCCCGTAGCACTCACTTCCGTCATCATGAAGTGCTTTGAGAGACTAGTCAAGGACCATATCACCTCCACCCTACCTGACACCCTAGACCCACTCCAATTTGCTTACCGCCCAAATAGGTCCACAGACGATGCAATCTCAACCACACTGCACACTGCCCTAACCCACCTGGACAAGAGGAATACCTATGTGAGAATGCTGTTCATCGACTACAGCTCGGCAAAAAATACCATAGCACCCTCCAAGCTCGTCATCAAGCTCGAGACCCTGGGTCTCGACCCCGCCCTGTGCAACTGGGTACTGGACTTCCTGACGGGCCGCCCACAGGTGGTGAGGGTAGGCAACAACATCTCCTCCCCGCTGATCCTCAACACGGGGGCCCCACAAGGGTGCGTTCTGAGCCCTCTCCTGTACTCCCTGTTCACCCACGACTGCGTGGCCATGCACGCCTCCAACTCAATCATCAAGTTTGCGGACGACACAACAGTGGTAGGCTTGATTACCAACAACGACGAGACGGCCTACAGGGAGGAGGTGAGGGCCCTCGGAGTGTGGTGTCAGGAAAATAACTCACACTCAACGTCAACAAAACTAAGGAGATGATTGTGGACTTCAGGAAACAGCAGAGGGAACACCCCCTATCCACATCGATGGATCAGTAGTGGAGAGGGTAGCAAGTTTTAAGTTCCTCGGCATACACATCACAGACAAACTGAATTGGTCCACTCACACTGACAGCGTCGTGAAGAAGGCGCAGCAGCGCCTCTTCAACCTCAGGAGGCTGAAGAAATTCGGCTTGTCACCAAAAGCACTCACAAACTTCTACAGATGCACAATCGAGAGCATCCTGGCGGGCTGTATCACCGCCTGGTACGGCAACTGCTCCGCCCTCAACCGTAAGGCTCTCCAGAGGGTAGTGAGGTCTGCACAACGCATCACCGGGGGCAAACTACCTGCCCTCCAGGACACCTACACCACCCGATGTTACAGGAAGGCCATAAAGATCATCAAGGACATCAACCACCCGAACCACTGCCTGTTCACCCCGCTATCATCCAGAAGGCGAGGTCAGTACAGGTGCATCAAAGCTGGGACCGAGAGACTGAAAAACAGCTTCTATCTCAAGGCCATCAGACTGTTAAACAGCAATCACTAACATTGAGTGGCTGCTGCCAACACACTGTCATTGACACTGACCCAACTCCAGCCACTTTAATAATGGGAATTGATGGGAAATGATGTAAATATATCACTAGCCACTTTAAACAATGCTACCTTATATAATGTTACTTACCCTACATTATTCATCTCATATGCATATGTATATACTGTACTCTAGATCATCGACTGCATTCTTATGTCACTAGCCACTTTAACTATGCCACTTTGTTTACTTTGTCTACATACTCATCTCATATGTATATACTGTACTCGATACCATCTACTGTATGCTGCTCTGTACCATCACTCATTCATATATCCTTATGTACATATTCCTTATCCCCTTACACTGTGTATAAGACAGTAGTTTTGGAATTGTTAGTTAGATTACTTGTTGGTTATCACTGCATTGTCGGAACTAGAAGCACAAGCATTTCGCTACACTCGCATTAACATCTGCTAACCATGTGTATGTGACAAATAAAATTTGATTTGATTTGATATACATTTTAGGGACACAGTATATTTTACATTAGCTATCTTTAGTTTATTTTTAGTCCCATCCTTCAGCTCCCCTCAACCCCTCCCATCTATCTCTGAACACCATCCAGGTTTGATTTCTATTTGCCATATAATTTTCAACTGTGCTGTGATGTTTTACTAAAGTTCTGAACCTTTCTATTCTCATAGTTTCTACAGATTGTATCTGAACCTTTCTATTCTCATAGTTTCTACAGATTGTATCTGAACCTTTCTATTCTCATAGTTTCTACAGATTGTATCTGAACCTTTCTATTCTCATAGTTTCTACAGATTGTATCTGAACCTTTCTATTCTCATAGTTTCTACAGATTGTATCTGAACCTTTCTATTCTCATAGTTTCTACAGATTGTATCTGAACCTTTCTATTCTCATAGTTTCTACAGATTGTATCTGAACCTTTCTATTCTCATAGTTTCTACAGATTGTATCTGAACCTTTCTATTCTCATAGTTTCTACAGATTGTAAATTAAAGATAACATTTTCGATAGTATTATTAAATTATTGATCGATTGACTGTGACCTTTCAAATCACCCAGTAGTGCTATCTGCAGAGTTAGCTCCCGGTAAATATTGCACTTCTTCAGCCATTCCTCGTACCAAAACAAATTATTGAATGATAGTGTCTCTTCGCAGCAAAATCTTTAGAGCTGGGATGGTTGTAGCCCCCAATGCCACCAGAAATACTGCTCGTTCTGTGCGTGATTTCCCGCAAGACAGGAATGTCAGTGTTCTGCCAGTATAGCTTCCATCAATAAAATATATATCATTCAATTGGTTGCAATAATTTTGTTTAATAAATTAAATAGAAAAATGCAAAGTGTGATCAGTAGTGTGATGGTCAGTAGTGTGATGGTTAGTATAGTCAGTAGTGTGATGGTCAGTAGTGTGATAGTTAGTATGGTCAGTAGTGTGATGTTAGTATAGTCAGTAGTGTGATGGTCAGTAGTGTGATGGTTAGTATAGTCAGTAGTGTGATGGTTAGTATGGTCAGTAGTGTGATGGTCAGTAGTGTGATGGTTAGTATGGTCAGTAGTGTGATGGTCAGTAGTGTGATGGTTAGTATGGTCAGTAGTGTGATGGTTAGTATGGTCAGTAGTGTGATGGTTAGTATGGTCAGTAGTGTGATGGTCAGTAGTGTGATGGTTAGTATGGTCAGTAGTGTGATGGTTAGTATGGTCAGTAGTGTGATGGTTAGTATGGTCAGTAGTGTGATGGTTAGTATGGTCAGTAGTGTGATGGTCAGTAGTGTGATGGTTAGTATGGTCAGTAGTGTGATGGTTAGTATGGTCAGTAGTGTGATGGTTAGTATGGTCAGTAGTGTGATGGTCAGTAGTGTGATGGTTAGTATGGTCAGTAGTGTGATGGTTAGTATGGTCAGTAGTGTGATGGTTAGTATGGTCAGTAGTGTGATGGTCAGTAGTGTGATGGTTAGTATGGTCAGTAGTGTGATGGTTAGTATGGTCAGTAGTGTGATAGTTAGTATGGTCAGTAGTGTGATGGTCAGTAGTGTGATGGTTAGTATAGTCAGTAGTGTGATGTTAGTATGGTCAGTAGTGTGATGGTCAGTAGTGTGATGGTTAGTATGGTCAGTAGTGTGATGGTTAGTATGGTCAGTAGTGTGATGGTTAGTATGGTCAGTAGTGTGATGGTTAGTATGGTCAGTAGTGTGATGGTCAGTAGTGTGATGGTTAGTATGGTCAGTAGTGTGATGGTTAGTATGGTCAGTAGTGTGATGGTCAGTAGTGTGATGGTTAGTATGGTCAGTAGTGTGATGGTTAGTATGGTCAGTAGTGTGATGGTTAGTATGGTCAGTAGTGTGATGGTCAGTAGTGTGATGGTTAGTATGGTCAGTAGTGTGATGGTTAGTATGGTCAGTAGTGTGATAGTTAGTATGGTCAGTAGTGTGATGGTCAGTAGTGTGATGGTTAGTATAGTCAGTAGTGTGATGTTAGTATGGTCAGTAGTGTGATGGTCAGTAGTGTGATGGTTAGTATGGTCAGTAGTGTGATGGTTAGTATGGTCAGTAGTGTGATGGTTAGTATGGTCAGTAGTGTGATGGTTAGTATGGTCAGTAGTGTGATGGTCAGTAGTGTGATGGTTAGTATGGTCAGTAGTGTGATGGTTAGTATGGTCAGTAGTGTGATGGTTAGTATGGTCAGTAGTGTGATGGTTAGTATGGTCAGTAGTGTGATGGTCAGTAGTGTGATGGTTAGTATGGTCAGTAGTGTGATGGTTAGTATGGTCAGTAGTGTGATGGTTAGTATGGTCAGTAGTGTGATGGTTAGTATGGTCAGTAGTGTGATGGTCAGTAGTGTGATGGTTAGTATGGTCAGTAGTGTGATGGTTAGTATGGTCAGTAGTGTGATGGTCAGTAGTGTGATGGTTAGTATGGTCAGTAGTGTGATAGTTAGTATGGTCAGTAGTGTGATGGTTAGTATGGTCAGTAGTGTGATGGTCAGTAGTGTGATGGTTAGTATGGTCAGTAGTGTGATGGTTAGTATGGTCAGTAGTGTGATGTTAGTATGGTCAGTAGTGTGATGGTCAGTAGTGTGATGGTTAGTATGGTCAGTAGTGTGATGGTCAGTAGTGTGATGGTTAGTATGGTCAGTAGTGTGATGGTTAGTATGGTCAGTAGTGTGATGGTCAGTAGTGTGATGGTTAGTATGGTCAGTAGTGTGATGGTTAGTTTGGTCAGTAGTGTGATGGTTAGTATGGTCAGTAGTGTGATGGTTAGTATGGTCAGTAGTGTGATGGTTAGTATGGTCAGTAGTGTGATGGTCAGTAGTGTGATGGTTAGTATGGTCAGTAGTGTGATGGTTAGTATGGTCAGTAGTGTGATGGTTAGTATGGTCAGTAGTGTGATGGTCAGTAGTGTGATGGTCAGTAGTGTGATGGTCAGTAGTGTGATGGTCAGTAGTGTGATGGTTAGTATGGTCAGTAGTGTGATGGTTAGTATGATCAGTAGTGTGATGGTCAGTAGTGTGATGGTCAGTAGTGTGATGGTTAGTATGGTCAGTAGTGTGATGGTTAGTATGGTCAGTAGTGTGATGGTTAGTATGGTCAGTAGTGTGATGGTTAGTATGGTCAGTAGTGTGATGGTTAGAATGGTCAGTAGTGTGATGGTTAGTATGGTCAGTAGTGTGATGGTCAGTAGTGTGATGGTTAGTATGGTCAGTAGTGTGATGGTTAGTATGGTCAGTAGTGTGATGGTTAGTATGGTCAGTAGTGTGATGGTCAGTAGTGTGATGGTTAGTATGGTCAGTAGTGTGATGGTCAGTAGTGTGATGGTTAGTATGGTCAGTAGTGTGATGGTTAGTTTGGTCAGTAGTGTGATGGTTAGTATGGTCAGTAGTGTGATGGTTAGTATGATGAGTAGTGTGATGGTTAGGGAGAAAGACAATTTGACATTTACGTAAGAAATGTTTGGATTCTTGAATTCAAACTGCTACAGAAAACCTTTCCAAAATCGCTGTTTACCCAGATTCCCCTGTAATTATTGGGGTCTGATTTATCTCCACGTTTGGGGATATTTCCAGACATCAGCCAGAATGTAGTACCATGTTGAACAATGTAAACACATATTTATATATTTATACATTTGTATATTTGTGTAAACACATATTCGTAACTCAGGTGTGCTGTTATTCAGCATTTAATTTCTGATGTTATCTAGACCACAGGCTTTCTTTGGTTTCATATATTTTAGCTTTCATTTAGTTGTTGTTGGGTTATTGGGTTTTGGATGTTTTTAATGCTCCGTCCTTTTGAGGGATATTTTTGTATAGATTATCAGTCGTACTTCAATTGTTCCACATGTTCCAGAACTGATTTGGACGTTTTCAATTTCATCTCAAGTGTCTTCTTGATATAATTACATTTATTGTATTTCAGTGTAATTTTTCTACTGTTTCAGAGTTTCACAGTATTCATAACGTAGCTCTGGGTTGTTTTGCTGCTTATGTTTTTCACTTGACATTTGTCTTAGGTGTTTTCTAATGGTTTTACATTCGTTTCCAAACCATTTTTCAGAAACGTTTTTCTTTTCTTTTCTGATGTTACATTAACTTTGGTTTCTCAGATTTTGATGCTGCTTTTTGGAAAATGCAGTTGTTGTTTCGAGTAGCCGAATTGACTCCTTCTTTATTGTTTTGCTCTTGTGAGTTATTGAAGACATGTATAGAGTTCATAATTTCATCTGAGTTCAATGTTTCAGTCAATCTCCCGGCACTTTCTGTACCAATCTGTACGATTGGTTCATGTTGTAGAGTTTATTGGGCAGTTTTTTTTAATGAACATTGCTGGTTAATTTCTTTAGAAACACATTGTACTGATTGTGATCTGACAATGGTGTCTGTGGTCTGACAGTGAATGCACTAATGGAGGAGGGGTCCATATCAGTGATGGAATAATCGACTACCAAGAGCTGAGCGGTAAGCAAACGGACCTAGAGTCCTTTCCCTCTCTCTCCCTCTCTATCTGTCTCTCTCTCTCTCTCTCTCTCTCTCTCTCTCTCTCTCTCTCTCTCTGTCTCTCACTGTCTCTCTCTCTCTCTGTCTCTCACTGTCTCTCTCTCTCTCTCTCTCTCTCTCTCTCTCTCTCTCTCACTCCCTCTCTCTCTCTCTCTCTCTCTCTCTCTGTCTCTCTCTCTCTCTCTCTCTCTCTCTCTCTCTCTCTGTCTCTCTCTCTCTCTCACTGTCCCTCTCTCCCTCTCACTGTCCCTCTCTTCCTCTCTCCATCTCTCTCTCCCTCTCTCTCTCACTGTCCCTCTCTCTCTGTCTCTCTCTCTCTCTCTCTCTCTCCCTGTCTCTCTATTCTCTCTCCCTATTCTCTCTCTCTTCTTTCTTTCTTTCTCTCTCTCTCCCTCTCGCTTTCTTCTCTCTCTCCCTATTCTCTCTCTTCTCTCTCCCTCCCTCCCTCTCTGTATAATAACAATTGTTTCAAAGTAGTCACATAATAACTGTCTTATAGCAGTAATATAATAACTGTTTTATAGCAGTAATATAATAACAGTAATATAATAACTGTCTTATAGCAGTAATATAATAACTGTCTTATAGCAGTAATATAATAACAGTAATATAATAACAGTAATATAATAACTGTTTTATAACAGTAATATAATAACAGTAATATAATAACAGTAATATAATAACAGTAATATAATAACAGTAATATAATAACTGTTTTATAGCAGTAATATAATAACAGTAATATAATAACAGTAATATAATAACAGTAATATAATAACAGTAATATAATAACAGTAATATAATAACAGTAATATAATAACAGTAATATAATAACAGTAATATAATAACAGTAATATAATAACAGTAATATAATAACAGTAATATAATAACAGTAATATAATAACAGTAATATAATAACAGTAATATAATAACAGTAATATAATAACTGTCTTATAGCAGTAATATAATAACTGTCTTATAGCAGTAATATAATAACAGTAATATAATAACAGTAATATAATAACTGTTTTATAGCAGTAATATAATAACAGTAATATAATAACAGTAATATAATAACAGTAATATAATAACAGTAATATAATAACAGTAATATAATAACTGTCTTATAGCAGTAATATAATAACAGTAATATAATAACAGTAATATAATAACAGTAATATAATAACAGTTTTATAACAGTAATATAATAACAGTAATATAATAACAGTAATATAATAACAGTAATATAATAACAGTAATATAATAACAGTAATATAATAACAGTAATATAATAACAGTAATATAATAACAGTAATATAATAACAGTAATATAATAACAGTAATATAATAACTGTAATATAATAACAGTAATATAATAACAGTAATATAATAACAGTAATATAATAACTGTTTTATATAATATATATATATATATATATAATATTATATAATATAATAATAGTAATATAAATGAGTAACAATAAAGACACGATGAAGGTCATGGCAGGAAATGACTGCAGATGAACCCATATTAAAGCTTCATCACTGAATACTAGGTCCTTTGACGAAAGCCACATGAACAATACTCCGCCTGTATGTGATTCTGTATGTGATTCTGTATGTGATTCTGTATGTGACTCTGTATGTGACTGTATGTGATTCTGTATGTGATTCTGACATCACCTCGTGACAATGCTGCATCACGTGTTCACAGAGTAACAAGACAGACAAGATCATGATTTTGTCTCTGTCATCAATTTAAATGTCTGAAAACCATCTGTGTGGTTTCACCATAACATCCCACCACGTTACCAGGAGTCCTCTGTGTGGTTTCACCATAACATCCCACCACGTTACCAGGAGCCATCTGTGTGGTTTCACCATAACATCCCACCACGTTACCAGGAGCCATCTGTGTGGTTTCACCATAACATCCCACCACGTTACCAGGAGTCCTCTGTGTGGTTTCACCATAACATCCCACCACGTTACCAGGAGTCCTCTGTGTGGTTTCATCCCACCACGTTACCAGGAGCCATCTGTGTGGTTTCACCATAACATCCCACCATGTTACCAGGAGTCCTCTGTGTGGTTTCACCATAACATCCCACCATGTTACCAGGAGTCCTCTGTGTGGTTTCACCATAACATCCCACCACGTTACCAGGAGCCATCTGTGTGGTTTCAACATAACATCCCACCACGTTACCAGGAGTCCTCTGTGTGGTTTCAACATAACATCCCACCACGTTACCAGGAGTCCTCTGTGTGGTTTCAACATAACATCCCACCACGTTACCAGGAGCCATCTGTGTGGTTTCACCATAACATCCCACCACGTTACCAGGAGTCATCTGTGTGATTTCACCATAACATCCCACCACGTTACCAGGAGCCATCTGTGTGGTTTCACCATAACATCCCACCACGTTACCAGGAGCCATCTGTGTGGTTTCACCATAACATCCCACCACGTTACCAGGAGTCGTCTGTGTGGTTTCATCCCACCACGTTACCAGGAGCCATCTGTGTGGTTTCATCCCACCACGTTACCAGGAGCCATCTGTGTGGTTTCATCCCACCACGTTACCAGGAGCCATCTGTGTGGTTTCATCCCACCACGTTACCAGGAGCCATCTGTGTGGTTTCACCATAACATCCCACCACGTTACCAGGAGTCATCTGTGTGGTTTCATCCCACCACGTTACCAGGAGTCCTCTGTGTGGTTTCATCCCACCACGTTACCAGGAGTTACCATTAACAGATTCAGCGTTTTAAGAGTAGTTCCCTGCGTTCCAAACGGGAACCGTACGGGCTCTGATCTACAGTACTGTGTAGGGAACAGGGTTCCATGTGGAAAGCAGAGAAAGGCTTCTGCCCTCCGAACAGATTTACATCAAGGTCTGTTTTAGCATCTGTTCAAATGCAGGTACACAGAGCAAAGATGGAGAAAGGTGTTTGAGGGAGCGTTTCAGAGTCTGTTACACT
>NC_088402.1:2842438-2894938 GCF_034236695.1 Oncorhynchus nerka
CTGTCGCATTGGCCCTTCCAAGCTAGAGATGCAGCTGTCGCATTGGCCCTTCCAAGCTAGAGAAGTAGCTGTCGCATTGGCCCTTCCAAGCTAGAGAAGTAGCTGTCGCATTGGCCCTTCCAAGCTAGAGAAGTAGCTGTCGCATTGGCCCTTCCAAGCTAGAGAAGTAGCTGTCGCATTGGCCCTTCCAAGCTAGAGAAGTAGCTGTCGCATTGGCCCTTCCAAGCTAGAGATGTAGCTGTCGCATTGGCCTATCCAAGCTAGAGAAGTAGCTGTCGCATTGGCCCTTCCAAGCTAGAGATGTAGCTGTCGCATTGGCCCTTCCAAGCTAGAGATGCAGCTGTCGCATTGGCCCTTCCAAGCTAGAGAAGTAGCTATCGCATTGGCCCTTCCAAGCTAGAGAAGTAGCTGTCGCATTTGCCCTTCCAAGCTAGAGAAGTAGCTGTCGCATTGGCCCTTCCAAGCTAGAGAAGTAGCTATCGCATTGGCCCTTCCAAGCTAGAGAAGTAGCTATCGCATTGGCCCTTCCAAGCTAGAGAAGTAGCTATCGCATTGGCCCTTCCAAGCTAGAGAAGTAGCTATCGCATTGGCCCTTCCAAGCTAGAGAAGTAGCTATCGCATTGGCCCTTCCAAGCTAGAGAAGTAGCTATCGCATTGGCCCTTCCAAGCTAGAGAAGTAGCAATCGCATTGGCCCTTCCAAGCTAGAGAAGTAGCTATCGCATTGGCCCTTCCAAGCTAGCACTCGACTGCTAGTTGGAGCACGTTTGCTCAGCTGACGGTTGTCATAGCTACCGAGAGACGAGTGGTTTTCAGAATTAGGAACTAGTAATAGGGTGAGTTCCTACAAGACAGATCGGTTTGAGGAGACGAGGTGTCGCGTAGGACTGACTCCATCTGACGTGAGACAACAGAAAGACAGCGTGTTAGGATGTTAAGATGGAAACTCCATTAAACACAACACTGTTTATGAACAAGTGGTGCTGAAATGACAATGTACAGCGCATAAGACATAGAATGAATAGAACGCGCGTCCCCGTTCAAGTCAATGATGGCATAATGGGTTGACTGGCGGCCGTTGCGAGTGTACCTATAGACGGGTTGGTTGCTGAGCAACAAAACCAACGCGTTAGCAAGTATGGGGCAAAATAAACAGGGTTGGCCTAGACTGTAAACAACAACATTTAAACTGTATTTTGTCTCCCATAAATACATTTGCATAATAAGCACTTGCTGTCTCTCAAATACATAGTTACAGTTGTTGTTTGGGTAGCTAGTGAATTTGAGCCATATTAGCATAGACATGACATCAGTCAAAACACCTCAAAACAAGACATGGTATCAATGACAGGATGAAACGAGCCTCCTATACGATTCCTCACATGGTAGCTTCTTGTCATTGTTGCTAACTATCTGAAATGAGCCTCCTATATGATTCCTCACATGGTAGCTTCTTGTCATTGTTGCTAACTATCTGAAACGAGCCTCCTATACGATTCATGGCAGCTTCTTGTCATTGTTAGCTTTATATGGGATATTCGGGGGATATTCAGTACTGTCACGCCAATAGCTATTGAACCAAGCATGCCATGACTATGAAGAAAAGACAACAGTAAAGATGTCGTTCCCCACAAATGATTAATCGCCTCACTTTGGGCCAATTGAGAGATTGCATGTGACTAACAAATTTCAGTTAATTACTAGAGCTCCTGCCTTGGGCTAATCAGCGTTATTTAGAAAAATGCCATATCTCTATGGCAACACGCCTCATTCACCCAAGATTGTTTTACAACTGGGCCGGTTGCTGTCTGAGATATTGTGTGTGACTGACGTACAGTTGAAGTCTGACTCCACTTAGGTTGGAGTCATTAAAACTAGTTTACATACACTTAGGTTGGAGTCATTAACACTAGTTTACATACACTTAGGTTGGAGTCATTAACACTAGTTTACAGACACTTAGGTTGGAGTCATTAACACTAGTTTACATCCACTTAGGTTGGGAGTCATTAACACTAGTTTACAGACACTTAGGTTGGAGTCATTAACACTAGTTTACATCCACTTAGGTTGGAGTCATTAACACTAGTTTACAGACACTTAGGTTGGAGTCATTAACACTAGTTTACAGACACTTAGGGTGGGAGATTTAAAACTAGTTTACATACACTTAGGTTGGAGTCATTAACACTAGTTTACATACACTTAGGTTGGAGTCATTAACACTAGTTTACATACACTTAGGTTGGAGTCATTAAAACTAGTTTACAGACACTTAGGTTGGAGTCATTAAAACTAGTTTACAGACACTTAGGTTGGAGTCATTAAAACTAGTTTACATACACTTAGGTTGGAGTCATTAACACTAGTTTACAGACACTTAGGTTGGAGTCATTACCACTAGTTTACATCCACTTAGGTTGGAGTCATTAACACTAGTTTACAGACACTTAGGGTGGAAGATTTAAAACTAGTTTACATACACTTAGGTTGGAGTCATTAACACTAGTTTACAGACACTTAGGTTGGAGTCATTAACACTAGTTTACATACACTTAGGTTGGAGTCATTAACACTAGTTTACATACACTTAGGTTGGAGTCATTAAAACTAGTTTACAGACACTTAGGGTGGGAGTCATTAAAACTAGTTTACAGACACTTAGGTTGGGAGTCATTAAAACTAGTTTACATACACTGAGGTTGGTAGTCATTAAAACTAGTTTACATACACTTCGGTTGGGAGTCATTAAAACTAGTTTACATCCACTTAGGTTGGAGTCATTAAAACTAGTTTACATACACTGAGGTTAGGAGTCATTAAAACTAGTTTACATACACTTAGGTTGGAGTCATTAAAACTAGTTTACATACACTTAGGTTGGAGTCATTAACACTAGTTTACAGACACTTAGGTTGGAGTCATTACCACTAGTTTACATCCACTTAGGTTGGAGTCATTAACACTAGTTTACAGACACTTAGGGTGGAAGATTTAAAACTAGTTTACATACACTTAGGTTGGAGTCATTAACACTAGTTTACAGACACTTAGGTTGGAGTCATTAACACTAGTTTACATACACTTAGGTTGGAGTCATTAACACTAGTTTACAGACACTTAGGGTGGGAGATGTAAAACTAGTTTACAGACACTTAGGTTGGAGTCATTAAAACTAGTTTACATACACTTAGGTTGGAGTCATTAAAACTAGTTTACAAACACTTAGGTTGGAGTCATTAAAACTAGTTTACATACACTTAGGTTGGAGTCATTAAAACTAGTTTACAGACACTTAGGGTGGGAGTCATTAAAACTAGTTTACAGACACTTAGGTTGGGAGTCATTAACACTAGTTTACATACACTTAGGTAGGAGTCATTAAAACTAGTTTACATACACTTAGGTTGGAGTCATTAGAACTAGTTTACATACACTTAGGTTGGAGTCATTAAAACTAGTTTACATACACTGAGGTTGGTAGTCATTAAAACTAGTTTACATCCACTTAGGTTGGAGTCATTAAAACTAGTTTACATACACTGAGGTTAGGAGTCATTAAAACTAGTTTACATACACTTAGGTTGGAGTCATTAGAACTAGTTTACATACACTTAGGTTGGAGTCATTAAAACTAGTTTACATCCACTTAGGTTGGGAGTCATTAAAACTAGTTTACTTCCACTTAGGTTGGAGTCATTAAAACTAGTTTACATACACTGAGGTTAGGAGTCATTAAAACTAGTTTACATACACTTAGGTTGGAGTCATTAAAACTAGTTTACATACACTTAGGTTGGGAGTCATTAACACTAGTTTACATCCACTTAGGTTGGAGTCATTAACACTAGTTTACATCCACTTAGGTTGGGAGTCATTAAAACTAGATTACATCCACTTAGGTTGGGAGTCATTAACACTAGTTTACATCCACTTAGGTTGGAGTCATTAACACTAGTTTACATCCACTTAGGTTGGGAGTCATTAAAACTAGTTTACATACACTTAGGTTGGGAGTCATTAACACTAGTTTACATCCACTTAGGTTGGAGTCATTAACACTAGTTTACATCCACTTAGGTTGGAGTCATTAACACTAGTTTACATACACTTAGGTTGGAGTCATTAACACTAGTTTACATCCACTTAGGTTGGGAGTCATTAAAACTAGTTTACATACACTTAGGTTGGGAGTCATTAACACTAGTTTACATCCACTTAGGTTGGAGTCATTAACACTAGTTTACATCCACTTAGGTTGGAGTCATTAACACTAGTTTACATACACTTAGGGTGGAAGATTTAAAACTAGTTTACATCCACTTAGGTTGGGAGTCATTAACACTAGTTTACAGACACTTAGGGTGGGAGTCATTAAAACTAGTTTACATCCACTTAGGGTTGGAGTCATTAACACTAGTTTACAGACACTTAGGGTTGGAGTCATTAACACTAGTTTACAGACACTTAGGGTTGGAGTCATTAACACTAGTTTACAGACACTTAGGGTTGGAGTCATTAACACTAGTTTACATACACTTAGGTTGGAGTCATTAACACTAGTTTACAGACACTTAGGGTGGGAGATGTAAAACTAGTTTACAGACACTTAGGTTGGAGTCATTAACACTAGTTTACAGACACTTAGGTTGAAGTCATTACCACTAGTTTACATCCACTTAGGTTGGAGTCATTAACACTAGTTTACAGACACTTAGGGTGGAAGATTTAAAACTAGTTTACATACACTTAGGTTGGAGTCATTAACACTAGTTTACAGACACTTAGGTTGGAGTCATTAACACTAGTTTACATACACTTAGGTTGGAGTCATTAACACTAGTTTACATACACTTAGGTTGGAGTCATTAAAACTAGTTTACAGACACTTAGGGTGGGAGTCATTAAAACTAGTTTACAGACACTTAGGTTGGGAGTCATTAACACTAGTTTACATACACTTAGGTAGGAGTCATTAAAACTAGTTTACATACACTTAGGTTGGAGTCATTAGAACTAGTTTACATACACTTAGGTTGGAGTCATTAAAACTAGTTTACATACACTGAGGTTGGTAGTCATTAAAACTAGTTTACATACACTTCGGTTGGGAGTCATTAAAACTAGTTTACATACACTGAGGTTAGGAGTCATTAAAACTAGTTTACATACACTTAGGTTGGAGTCATTAAAACTAGTTTACATACACTTAGGTTGGAGTCATTACCACTAGTTTACATCCACTTAGGTTGGAGTCATTAACACTAGTTTACAGACACTTAGGGTGGAAGATTTAAAACTAGTTTACATACACTTAGGTTGGAGTCATTAACACTAGTTTACAGACACTTAGGTTGGAGTCATTAACACTAGTTTACATCCACTTAGGTTGGAGTCATTAACACTAGTTTACATACACTTAGGTTGGAGTCATTACCACTAGTTTACATCCACTTAGGTTGGAGTCATTAACACTAGTTTACAGACACTTAGGGTGGAAGATTTAAAACTAGTTTACATACACTTAGGTTGGAGTCATTAACACTAGTTTACAGACACTTAGGTTGGAGTCATTAACACTAGTTTACATACACTTAGGTTGGAGTCATTAACACTAGTTTACAGACACTTAGGGTGGGAGATGTAAAACTAGTTTACAGACACTTAGGTTGGAGTCATTAAAACTAGTTTACATACACTTAGGTTGGAGTCATTAAAACTAGTTTACAAACACTTAGGTTGGAGTCATTAAAACTAGTTTACATACACTTAGGTTGGAGTCATTAAAACTAGTTTACAGACACTTAGGGTGGGAGTCATTAAAACTAGTTTACAGACACTTAGGTTGGGAGTCATTAACACTAGTTTACATACACTTAGGTAGGAGTCATTAAAACTAGTTTACATACACTTAGGTTGGAGTCATTAGAACTAGTTTACATACACTTAGGTTGGAGTCATTAAAACTAGTTTACATACACTGAGGTTGGTAGTCATTAAAACTAGTTTACATCCACTTAGGTTGGAGTCATTAAAACTAGTTTACATACACTGAGGTTAGGAGTCATTAAAACTAGTTTACATACACTTAGGTTGGAGTCATTAGAACTAGTTTACATACACTTAGGTTGGAGTCATTAAAACTAGTTTACATCCACTTAGGTTGGGAGTCATTAAAACTAGTTTACATCCACTTAGGTTGGAGTCATTAAAACTAGTTTACATACACTGAGGTTAGGAGTCATTAAAACTAGTTTACATACACTTAGGTTGGAGTCATTAAAACTAGTTTACATACACTTAGGTTGGGAGTCATTAACACTAGTTTACATCCACTTAGGTTGGAGTCATTAACACTAGTTTACATCCACTTAGGTTGGGAGTCATTAAAACTAGTTTACATCCACTTAGGTTGGGAGTCATTAACACTAGTTTACATCCACTTAGGTTGGAGTCATTAACACTAGTTTACATCCACTTAGGTTGGGAGTCATTAAAACTAGTTTACATACACTTAGGTTGGGAGTCATTAACACTAGTTTACATCCACTTAGGTTGGAGTCATTAACACTAGTTTACATCCACTTAGGTTGGGAGTCATTAAAACTAGTTTACATACACTTAGGTTGGGAGTCATTAACACTAGTTTACATCCACTTAGGTTGGAGTCATTAACACTAGTTTACATACACTTAGGTTGGAGTCATTAACACTAGTTTACATACACTTAGGGTGGGAGATTTAAAACTAGTTTACATCCACTTAGGTTGGGAGTCATTAACACTAGTTTACATCCACTTAGGTTGGAGTCATTAACACTAGTTTACATACACTTAGGGTGGGAGATTTAAAACTAGTTTACATCCACTTAGGTTGGGAGTCATTAACACTAGTTTACAGACACTTAGGGTGGGAGTCATTAAAACTAGTTTACATCCACTTAGGGTTGGAGTCATTAACACTAGTTTACAGACACTTAGGGTTGGAGTCATTAACACTAGTTTACAGACACTTAGGGTTGGAGTCATTAACACTAGTTTACAGACACTTAGGGTTGGAGTCATTAACACTAGTTTACATACACTTAGGTTGGAGTCATTAACACTAGTTTACAGACACTTAGGGTGGGAGTCATTAAAACTAGTTTACATCCACTTAGGGTGGGAGTCATTAAAACTAGTTTACATCCACTTAGGGTTGGAGTCATTAACACTAGTTTACAGACACTTAGGGTTGGAGTCATTAACACTAGTTTACAGACACTTAGGGTTGGAGTCATTAACACTAGTTTACAGACACTTAGGGTTGGAGTCATTAACACTAGTTTACATACACTTAGGTTGGAGTCATTAACACTAGTTTACAGACACTTAGGGTTGGAGTCATTAACACTAGTTTACAGACACTTAGGTTGGAGTCATTAACACTAGTTTACATACACTTAGGTTGGAGTCATTAACACTAGTTTACATACACTTAGGTTGGAGTCATTAACACTAGTTTACAGACACTTAGGTTGGAGTCATTAACACTAGTTTACAGACACTTAGGGTTGGAGTCATTAACACTAGTTTACATACACTTAGGTTGGAGTCATTAACACTAGTTTACAGACACTTAGGGTGGGAGTCATTAAAACTAGTTTACATCCACTTAGGGTTGGGGTCATTAACACTAGTTTACAGACACTTAGGGTTGGAGTCATTAAAACTAGTTTACATCCACTTAGGGTTGGAGTCATTAACACTAGTTTACAGACACTTAGGGTTGGAGTCATTAACACTAGTTTACAGACACTTAGGGTTGGAGTCATTAACACTAGTTTACATACACTTAGGTTGGAGTCATTAACACTAGTTTACAGACACTTAGGGTTGGAGTCATTAACACTAGTTTACAGACACTTAGGGTTGGAGTCATTAACACTAGTTTACATACACTTAGGTTGGAGTCATTAACACTAGTTTACAGACACTTAGGTTGGGAGTCATTAACACTAGTTTACAGACACTTAGGTTGGAGTCATTAACACTAGTTTACATACACTTAGGTTGGAGTCATTAACACTAGTTTACAGACACTTAGGTTGGGATTCATTAACACTAGTTTACAGACACTTAGGTTGGAGTCATTAACACTAGTTTACATACACTTAGGTTGGAGTCATTAACACTAGTTTACAGACACTTAGGTTGGGAGTCATTAACACTAGTTTACAGACACTTAGGTTGGAGTCATTAACACTAGTTTACATCCACTTAGGTTGGAGTCATTAACACTAGTTTACAGACACTTAGGTTGGAGTCATTAACACTAGTTTACATCCACTTAGGTTGGAGTCATTAACACTAGTTTACATACACTTAGGTTGGAGTCATTAACACTAGTTTACATACACTTAGGTTGGAGTCATTAAAACTAGTTTACATCCACTTAGGTTGGAGTCATTAGAACTAGTTTACATCCACTTAGGTTGGAGTCATTAACACTAGTTTACATCCACTTAGGTTGGAGTCATTAACACTAGTTTACAGACACTTAGGTTGGAGTCATTAACACTAGTTTACATCCACTGAGGTTGGAATCATTAACACTAGTTTACATCCACTTAGGTAGGAGTCATTAACACTAGTTTACATCCACTTAGGTTGGAGTCATTAACACTAGTTTACATCCACTTAGGTAGGAGTCATTAAAACTAGTTTACATCCACTTAGGTTGGAGTCATTAAAACTAGTTTACATCCACTTAGGTAGGAGTCATTAACACTAGTTTACATACACTTAGGTTGGAGTCATTAACACTAGTTTACAGACACTTAGGTTGGAGTCATTAAAACTAGTTTACAGACACTTAGGTTGGAGTCATTAAAACTAGTTTACAGACACTTAGGTTGGAGTCATTAAAACTAGTTTACATCCACTTAGGTTGGAGTCATTAAAACTAGTTTACATCCACTTAGGTTGGAGTCATTAAAACTAGTTTACATCCACTCAGGTTGGAGTCATTAAAACTAGTTTACAGACACTTAGGGTGGGAGTCATTAACACTAGTTTACATAAACTTAGGGTGGAGTCATTAACACTAGTTTACATCCACTTAGGTTGGAGTCATTAAAACTAGTTTACAGACACTTAGGTTGGAGTCATTAAAACTAGTTTACATCCACTTAGGTTGGAGTCATTAGAACTAGTTTACATCCACTGAGGTTGGAGTCATTAAAACTAGTTTACATCCACTCAGGTTGGAGTCATTAAAACTAGTTTACAGACACTTAGGTTGGAGTCATTAAAACTAGTTTACAGACACTTAGGTTGGAGTCATTAAAACTAGTTTACATCCACTCAGGTTGGAGTCATTAAAACTAGTTTACAGACACTTAGGGTGGGAGTCATTAACACTAGTTTACATACACTTAGGGTGGAGTCATTAACACTAGTTTACATCCACTTAGGTTGGAGTCATTAAAACTAGTTTACATCCACTTAGGTTGGAGTCATTAGAACTAGTTTACAGACACTTAGGGTTGGAGTCATTAACACTAGTTTACAGACACTTAGGTTGGAGTCATTAACACTAGTTTACATACACTTAGGTTGGAGTCATTAACACTAGTTTACATACACTTAGGTTGGAGTCATTAACACTAGTTTACAGACACTTAGGTTGGAGTCATTAACACTAGTTTACAGACACTTAGGGTTGGAGTCATTAACACTAGTTTACATACACTTAGGTTGGAGTCATTAACACTAGTTTACAGACACTTAGGGTGGGAGTCATTAAAACTAGTTTACATCCACTTAGGGTTGGGGTCATTAACACTAGTTTACAGACACTTAGGGTTGGAGTCATTAAAACTAGTTTACATCCACTTAGGGTTGGAGTCATTAACACTAGTTTACAGACACTTAGGGTTGGAGTCATTAACACTAGTTTACAGACACTTAGGGTTGGAGTCATTAACACTAGTTTACAGACACTTAGGGTTGGAGTCATTAACACTAGTTTACATACACTTAGGTTGGAGTCATTAACACTAGTTTACAGACACTTAGGGTTGGAGTCATTAACACTAGTTTACAGACACTTAGGGTTGGAGTCATTAACACTAGTTTACATACACTTAGGTTGGAGTCATTAACACTAGTTTACAGACACTTAGGTTGGGAGTCATTAACACTAGTTTACAGACACTTAGGTTGGAGTCATTAACACTAGTTTACATACACTTAGGTTGGAGTCATTAACACTAGTTTACAGACACTTAGGTTGGGATTCATTAACACTAGTTTACAGACACTTAGGTTGGAGTCATTAACACTAGTTTACATACACTTAGGTTGGAGTCATTAACACTAGTTTACAGACACTTAGGTTGGGAGTCATTAACACTAGTTTACAGACACTTAGGTTGGAGTCATTAACACTAGTTTACATCCACTTAGGTTGGAGTCATTAACACTAGTTTACAGACACTTAGGTTGGAGTCATTAACACTAGTTTACATCCACTTAGGTTGGAGTCATTAACACTAGTTTACATACACTTAGGTTGGAGTCATTAACACTAGTTTACATACACTTAGGTTGGAGTCATTAAAACTAGTTTACATCCACTTAGGTTGGAGTCATTAGAACTAGTTTACATCCACTTAGGTTGGAGTCATTAACACTAGTTTACAGACACTTAGGGTGGGAGTCATTAACACTAGTTTACATAAACTTAGGTTGGGAGTCATTAACACTAGTTTACAGACACTTAGGTTGGAGTCATTAACACTAGTTTACAGACACTTAGGTTGGAGTCATTAACACTAGTTTACAGACACTTAGGTTGGGAGTCATTAACACTAGTTTACATACACTTAGGTTGGGAGTCATTAACACTAGTTTACAGACACTTAGGTTGGAGTCATTAAAACTAGTTTACATCCACTGAGGTTGGAGTCATTAACACTAGTTTACATCCACTTAGGTAGGAGTCATTAACACTAGTTTACATCCACTTAGGTTGGAGTCATTAACACTAGTTTACAGACACTTAGGTTGGAGTCATTAAAACTAGTTTACATCCACTTAGGTAGGAGTCATTAACACTAGTTTACATACACTTAGGTTGGAGTCATTAACACTAGTTTACAGACACTTAGGTTGGAGTCATTAAAACTAGTTTACAGACACTTAGGTTGGAGTCATTAAAACTAGTTTACAGACACTTAGGTTGGAGTCATTAAAACTAGTTTACATCCACTTAGGTTGGAGTCATTAAAACTAGTTTACATCCACTTAGGTTGGAGTCATTAAAACTAGTTTACATCCACTCAGGTTGGAGTCATTAAAACTAGTTTACAGACACTTAGGGTGGGAGTCATTAACACTAGTTTACATAAACTTAGGGTGGAGTCATTAACACTAGTTTACATCCACTTAGGTTGGAGTCATTAAAACTAGTTTACAGACACTTAGGTTGGAGTCATTAAAACTAGTTTACATCCACTTAGGTTGGAGTCATTAGAACTAGTTTACATCCACTGAGGTTGAGTCATTAAAACTAGTTTACATCCACTCAGGTTGGAGTCATTAAAACTAGTTTACAGACACTTAGGTTGGAGTCATTAAAACTAGTTTACAGACACTTAGGTTGGAGTCATTAAAACTAGTTTACATCCACTCAGGTTGGAGTCATTAAAACTAGTTTACAGACACTTAGGGTGGGAGTCATTAACACTAGTTTACATACACTTAGGGTGGAGTCATTAACACTAGTTTACATCCACTTAGGTTGGAGTCATTAAAACTAGTTTACATCCACTTAGGTTGGAGTCATTAGAACTAGTTTACATCCACTGAGGTTGGAGTCATTAAAACTAGTTTACATCCACTCAGGTTGGAGTCATTAAAACTAGTTTACAGACACTTAGGGTTGGAGTCATTAACACTAGTTTACAGACACGTAGGTTGGAGTCATTAACACTAGTTTACATACACTTAGGTTGGAGTCATTAACACTAGTTTACATACACTTAGGTTGGAGTCATTAACACTAGTTTACAGACACTTAGGTTGGAGTCATTAACACTAGTTTACAGACACTTAGGGTTGGAGTCATTAACACTAGTTTACATACACTTAGGTTGGAGTCATTAACACTAGTTTACAGACACTTAGGGTGGGAGTCATTAAAACTAGTTTACATCCACTTAGGGTTGGGGTCATTAACACTAGTTTACAGACACTTAGGGTTGGAGTCATTAACACTAGTTTACAGACACTTAGGGTTGGAGTCATTAACACTAGTTTACATACACTTAGGTTGGAGTCATTAACACTAGTTTACAGACACTTAGGGTTGGAGTCATTAACACTAGTTTACATACACTTAGGTTGGAGTCATTAACACTAGTTTACATACACTTAGGTTGGAGTCATTAACACTAGTTTACAGACACTTAGGTTGGAGTCATTAACACTAGTTTACAGACACTTAGGGTTGGAGTCATTAACACTAGTTTACATACACTTAGGTTGGAGTCATTAACACTAGTTTACAGACACTTAGGGTGGGAGTCATTAAAACTAGTTTACATCCACTTAGGGTTGGGGTCATTAACACTAGTTTACAGACACTTAGGGTTGGAGTCATTAAAACTAGTTTACATCCACTTAGGGTTGGAGTCATTAACACTAGTTTACAGACACTTAGGGTTGGAGTCATTAACACTAGTTTACAGACACTTAGGTTGGAGTCATTAACACTAGTTTACAGACACTTAGGTTGGGATTCATTAACACTAGTTTACAGACACTTAGGTTGGAGTCATTAACACTAGTTTACATACACTTAGGTTGGAGTCATTAACACTAGTTTACAGACACTTAGGTTGGGAGTCATTAACACTAGTTTACAGACACTTAGGTTGGAGTCATTAACACTAGTTTACATCCACTTAGGTTGGAGTCATTAACACTAGTTTACAGACACTTAGGTTGGAGTCATTAACACTAGTTTACATCCACTTAGGTTGGAGTCATTAACACTAGTTTACATACACTTAGGTTGGAGTCATTAACACTAGTTTACATACACTTAGGTTGGAGTCATTAAAACTAGTTTACATCCACTTAGGTTGGAGTCATTAGAACTAGTTTACATCCACTTAGGTTGGAGTCATTAACACTAGTTTACAGACACTTAGGGTGGGAGTCATTAACACTAGTTTACATAAACTTAGGTTGGGAGTCATTAACACTAGTTTACAGACACTTAGGTTGGAGTCATTAACACTAGTTTACAGACACTTAGGTTGGAGTCATTAACACTAGTTTACAGACACTTAGGTTGGGAGTCATTAACACTAGTTTACATACACTTAGGTTGGGAGTCATTAACACTAGTTTACAGACACTTAGGTTGGAGTCATTAAAACTAGTTTACATCCACTGAGGTTGGAGTCATTAACACTAGTTTACATCCACTTAGGTAGGAGTCATTAACACTAGTTTACATCCACTTAGGTTGGAGTCATTAACACTAGTTTACAGACACTTAGGTTGGAGTCATTAAAACTAGTTTACATCCACTTAGGTAGGAGTCATTAACACTAGTTTACATACACTTAGGTTGGAGTCATTAACACTAGTTTACAGACACTTAGGTTGGAGTCATTAAAACTAGTTTACAGACACTTAGGTTGGAGTCATTAAAACTAGTTTACAGACACTTAGGTTGGAGTCATTAAAACTAGTTTACATCCACTTAGGTTGGAGTCATTAAAACTAGTTTACATCCACTTAGGTTGGAGTCATTAAAACTAGTTTACATCCACTCAGGTTGGAGTCATTAAAACTAGTTTACAGACACTTAGGTGGGAGTCATTAACACTAGTTTACATAAACTTAGGGTGGAGTCATTAACACTAGTTTACATCCACTTAGGTTGGAGTCATTAAAACTAGTTTACAGACACTTAGGTTGGAGTCATTAAAACTAGTTTACATCCACTTAGGTTGGAGTCATTAGAACTAGTTTACATCCACTGAGGTTGGAGTCATTAAAACTAGTTTACATCCACTCAGGTTGGAGTCATTAAAACTAGTTTACAGACACTTAGGTTGGAGTCATTAAAACTAGTTTACAGACACTTAGGTTGGAGTCATTAAAACTAGTTTACATCCACTCAGGTTGGAGTCATTAAAACTAGTTTACAGACACTTAGGGTGGGAGTCATTAACACTAGTTTACATACACTTAGGGTGGAGTCATTAACACTAGTTTACATCCACTTAGGTTGGAGTCATTAAAACTAGTTTACATCCACTTAGGTTGGAGTCATTAGAACTAGTTTACATCCACTGAGGTTGGAGTCATTAAAACTAGTTTACATCCACTCAGGTTGGAGTCATTAAAACTAGTTTACAGACACTTAGGGTTGGAGTCATTAACACTAGTTTACAGACACGTAGGTTGGAGTCATTAACACTAGTTTACATACACTTAGGTTGGAGTCATTAACACTAGTTTACATACACTTAGGTTGGAGTCATTAACACTAGTTTACAGACACTTAGGTTGGAGTCATTAACACTAGTTTACAGACACTTAGGGTTGGAGTCATTAACACTAGTTTACATACACTTAGGTTGGAGTCATTAACACTAGTTTACAGACACTTAGGGTGGGAGTCATTAAAACTAGTTTACATCCACTTAGGGTTGGGGTCATTAACACTAGTTTACAGACACTTAGGGTTGGAGTCATTAACACTAGTTTACAGACACTTAGGTTGGAGTCATTAACACTAGTTGGAGTCATTAACACTAGTTGCTACATACACTTAGGTTGGAGTCATTAACACTAGTTTACAGACACTTAGGTTGGAGTCATTAACACTAGTTTACATACACTTAGGTTGGAGTCATTAACACTAGTTTACATACACTTAGGTTGGAGTCATTAACACTAGTTTACAGACACTTAGGTTGGAGTCATTAACACTAGTTTACAGACACTTAGGGTTGGAGTCATTAAAACTAGTTTACATCCACTTAGGTTGGAGTCATTAACACTAGTTTACAGACACTTAGGGTTGGAGTCATTAAAACTAGTTTACATCCACTTAGGGTTGGGGTCATTAACACTAGTTTACAGACACTTAGGGTTGGAGTCATTAAAACTAGTTTACATCCACTTAGGGTTAGTCAGTTTACAGACACTTAGGGTTGGAGTCATTAACACTAGTTTACAGACACTTAGGGTTGGAGTCATTAACACTAGTTTACAGACACTTAGGTTGGAGTCATTAACACTTAGTTTCATTAACACAGTTTACAGACACTTAGGGTTGGAGTCATTAACACTAGTTTACAGACACTTAGGGTTGGAGTCATTAACACTAGTTTACATACACTTAGGTTGGAGTCATTAACACTAGTTTACAGACACTTAGGTTGGGAGTCATTAACACTAGTTTACAGACACTTAGGTTGGAGTCATTAACACTAGTTTACATACACTTAGGTTGGAGTCATTAACACTAGTTTACAGACACTTAGGTTGGGATTCATTAACACTAGTTTACAGACACTTAGGTTGGAGTCATTAACACTAGTTTACATACACTTAGGTTGGAGTCATTAACACTAGTTTACAGACACTTAGGTTGGGAGTCATTAACACTAGTTTACAGACACTTAGGTTGGAGTCATTAACACTAGTTTACATCCACTTAGGTTGAGTCATTAACACTAGTTTACAGACACTTAGGTTGGAGTCATTAACACTAGTTTACATCCACTTAGGTTGGAGTCATTAACACTAGTTTACATACACTTAGGTTGGAGTCATTAACACTAGTTTACATACACTTAGGTTGGAGTCATTAAAACTAGTTTACATCCACTTAGGTTGGAGTCATTAGAACTAGTTTACATCCACTTAGGTTGGAGTCATTAACACTAGTTTACAGACACTTAGGGTGGGAGTCATTAACACTAGTTTACATAAACTTAGGTTGGGAGTCATTAACACTAGTTTACAGACACTTAGGTTGGAGTCATTAACACTAGTTTACAGACACTTAGGTTGGAGTCATTAACACTAGTTTACAGACACTTAGGTTGGGAGTCATTAACACTAGTTTACATACACTTAGGTTGGGAGTCATTAACACTAGTTTACAGACACTTAGGTTGGAGTCATTAAAACTAGTTTACATCCACTGAGGTTGGAGTCATTAACACTAGTTTACATCCACTTAGGTAGGAGTCATTAACACTAGTTTACATCCACTTAGGTTGGAGTCATTAACACTAGTTTACAGACACTTAGGTTGGAGTCATTAACACTAGTTTACATCCACTGAGGTTGGAATCATTAACACTAGTTTACATCCACTTAGGTAGGAGTCATTAACACTAGTTTACATCCACTTAGGTTGGAGTCATTAACACTAGTTTACATCCACTTAGGTAGGAGTCATTAAAACTAGTTTACATACACTTAGGTTGGAGTCATTAAAACTAGTTTACATCCACTTAGGTAGGAGTCATTAACACTAGTTTATATAACACTTAGGTTGGAGTCATTAACACTAGTTTACAGACACTTAGGTTGGAGTCATTAAAACTAGTTTACAGACACTTAGGTTGGAGTCATTAAAAAGTTTACAGACACTTAGGTTGGAGTCATTAAAACTAGTTTACATCCACTTAGGTTGGAGTCATTAAAACTAGTTTACATCCACTTAGGTTGGAGTCATTAAAACTAGTTTACATCCACTCAGGTTGGAGTCATTAAAACTAGTTTACAGACACTTAGGGTGGGAGTCATTAACACTAGTTTACATAAACTTAGGGTGGAGTCATTAACACTAGTTTACATCCACTTAGGTTGGAGTCATTAAAACTAGTTTACAGACACTTAGGTTGGAGTCATTAAAACTAGTTTACATCCACTTAGGTTGGAGTCATTAGAACTAGTTTACATCCACTGAGGTTGGAGTCATTAAAACTAGTTTACATCCACTCAGGTTGGAGTCATTAAAACTAGTTTACAGACACTTAGGTTGGAGTCATTAAAACTAGTTTACAGACACTTAGGTTGGAGTCATTAAAACTAGTTTACAGACACTTAGGTTGGAGTCATTAAAACTAGTTTACATCCACTCAGGTTGGAGTCATTAAAACTAGTTTACAGACACTTAGGGTGGGAGTCATTAACACTAGTTTACATACACTTAGGGTGGAGTCATTAACACTAGTTTACATCCACTTAGGTTGGAGTCATTAAAACTAGTTTACATCCACTTAGGTTGGAGTCATTAGAACTAGTTTACATCCACTGAGGTTGGAGTCATTAAAACTAGTTTACATCCACTCAGGTTGGAGTCATTAAAACTAGTTTACAGACACTTAGGTTGGAGTCATTAACACTAGTTTACATACACTTAGGTTGGAGTCATTAACACTAGTTTACAGACACTTAGGGTTGGAGTCATTAACACTAGTTTACAGACACTTAGGTTGGAGTCATTAACACTAGTTTACATACACTTAGGTTGGAGTCATTAACACTAGTTTACATACACTTAGGTTGGAGTCATTAACACTAGTTTACAGACACTTAGGTTGGAGTCATTAACACTAGTTTACAGACACTTAGGGTTGGAGTCATTAACACTAGTTTACATACACTTAGGTTGGAGTCATTAACACTAGTTTACAGACACTTAGGGTGGGAGTCATTAAAACTAGTTTACATCCACTTAGGGTTGGGGTCATTAACACTAGTTTACAGACACTTAGGGTTGGAGTCATTAAAACTAGTTTACATCCACTTAGGGTTGGAGTCATTAACACTAGTTTACAGACACTTAGGGTTGGAGTCATTAACACTAGTTTACAGACACTTAGGGTTGGAGTCATTAACACTAGTTTACAGACACTTAGGGTTGGAGTCATTAACACTAGTTTACATACACTTAGGTTGGAGTCATTAACACTAGTTTACAGACACTTAGGGTTGGAGTCATTAACACTAGTTTACAGACACTTAGGGTTGGAGTCATTAACACTAGTTTACATACACTTAGGTTGGAGTCATTAACACTAGTTTACAGACACTTAGGTTGGGAGTCATTAACACTAGTTTACAGACACTTAGGTTGGGATTCATTAACACTAGTTTACAGACACTTAGGTTGGAGTCATTAACACTAGTTTACATACACTTAGGTTGGAGTCATTAACACTAGTTTACAGACACTTAGGTTGGGAGTCATTAACACTAGTTTACAGACACTTAGGTTGGAGTCATTAACACTAGTTTACATCCACTTAGGTTGGAGTCATTAACACTAGTTTACAGACACTTAGGTTGGAGTCATTAACACTAGTTTACATCCACTTAGGTTGGAGTCATTAACACTAGTTTACATACACTTAGGTTGGAGTCATTAACACTAGTTTACATACACTTAGGTTGGAGTCATTAAAACTAGTTTACATCCACTTAGGTTGGAGTCATTAGAACTAGTTTACATCCACTTAGGTTGGAGTCATTAACACTAGTTTACAGACACTTAGGGTGGGAGTCATTAACACTAGTTTACATAAACTTAGGTTGGGAGTCATTAACACTAGTTTACAGACACTTAGGTTGGAGTCATTAACACTAGTTTACAGACACTTAGGTTGGAGTCATTAACACTAGTTTACAGACACTTAGGTTGGGAGTCATTAACACTAGTTTACATACACTTAGGTTGGGAGTCATTAACACTAGTTTACAGACACTTAGGTTGGAGTCATTAAAACTAGTTTACATCCACTGAGGTTGGAGTCATTAACACTAGTTTACATCCACTTAGGTAGGAGTCATTAACACTAGTTTACATCCACTTAGGTTGGAGTCATTAACACTAGTTTACAGACACTTAGGTTGGAGTCATTAAAACTAGTTTACATCCACTTAGGTAGGAGTCATTAACACTAGTTTACATACACTTAGGTTGGAGTCATTAACACTAGTTTACAGACACTTAGGTTGGAGTCATTAAAACTAGTTTACAGACACTTAGGTTGGAGTCATTAAAACTAGTTTACAGACACTTAGGTTGGAGTCATTAAAACTAGTTTACATCCACTTAGGTTGGAGTCATTAAAACTAGTTTACATCCACTTAGGTTGGAGTCATTAAAACTAGTTTACATCCACTCAGGTTGGAGTCATTAAAACTAGTTTACAGACACTTAGGGTGGGAGTCATTAACACTAGTTTACATAAACTTAGGTGGAGTCATTAACACTAGTTTACATCCACTTAGGTTGGAGTCATTAAAACTAGTTTACAGACACTTAGGTTGGAGTCATTAAAACTAGTTTACATCCACTTAGGTTGGAGTCATTAGAACTAGTTTACATCCACTGAGGTTGGAGTCATTAAAACTAGTTTACATCCACTCAGGTTGGAGTCATTAAAACTAGTTTACAGACACTTAGGTTGGAGTCATTAAAACTAGTTTACAGACACTTAGGTTGGAGTCATTAAAACTAGTTTACATCCACTCAGGTTGGAGTCATTAAAACTAGTTTACAGACACTTAGGGTGGGAGTCATTAACACTAGTTTACATACACTTAGGGTGGAGTCATTAACACTAGTTTACATCCACTTAGGTTGGAGTCATTAAAACTAGTTTACATCCACTTAGGTTGGAGTCATTAGAACTAGTTTACATCCACTGAGGTTGGAGTCATTAAAACTAGTTTACATCCACTCAGGTTGGAGTCATTAAAACTAGTTTACAGACACTTAGGGTTGGAGTCATTAACACTAGTTTACAGACACGTAGGTTGGAGTCATTAACACTAGTTTACATACACTTAGGTTGGAGTCATTAACACTAGTTTACATACACTTAGGTTGGAGTCATTAACACTAGTTTACAGACACTTAGGTTGGAGTCATTAACACTAGTTTACAGACACTTAGGGTTGGAGTCATTAACACTAGTTTACATACACTTAGGTTGGAGTCATTAACACTAGTTTACAGACACTTAGGGTGGGAGTCATTAAAACTAGTTTACATCCACTTAGGGTTGGGGTCATTAACACTAGTTTACAGACACTTAGGGTTGGAGTCATTAACACTAGTTTACAGACACTTAGGGTTGGAGTCATTAACACTAGTTTACATACACTTAGGTTGGAGTCATTAACACTAGTTTACAGACACTTAGGGTTGGAGTCATTAACACTAGTTTACATACACTTAGGTTGGAGTCATTAACACTAGTTTACATACACTTAGGTTGGAGTCATTAACACTAGTTTACAGACACTTAGGTTGGAGTCATTAACACTAGTTTACAGACACTTAGGGTTGGAGTCATTAACACTAGTTTACATACACTTAGGTTGGAGTCATTAACACTAGTTTACAGACACTTAGGGTGGGAGTCATTAAAACTAGTTTACATCCACTTAGGGTTGGGGTCATTAACACTAGTTTACAGACACTTAGGGTTGGAGTCATTAAAACTAGTTTACATCCACTTAGGGTTGGAGTCATTAACACTAGTTTACAGACACTTAGGGTTGGAGTCATTAACACTAGTTTACAGACACTTAGGGTTGGAGTCATTAACACTAGTTTACAGACACTTAGGGTTGGAGTCATTAACACTAGTTTACATACACTTAGGTTGGAGTCATTAACACTAGTTTACAGACACTTAGGGTTGGAGTCATTAACACTAGTTTACAGACACTTAGGGTTGGAGTCATTAACACTAGTTTACATACACTTAGGTTGGAGTCATTAACACTAGTTTACAGACACTTAGGTTGGGAGTCATTAACACTAGTTTACAGACACTTAGGTTGGAGTCATTAACACTAGTTTACATACACTTAGGTTGGAGTCATTAACACTAGTTTACAGACACTTAGGTTGGGATTCATTAACACTAGTTTACAGACACTTAGGTTGGAGTCATTAACACTAGTTTACATACACTTAGGTTGGAGTCATTAACACTAGTTTACAGACACTTAGGTTGGGAGTCATTAACACTAGTTTACAGACACTTAGGTTGGAGTCATTAACACTAGTTTACATCCACTTAGGTTGGAGTCATTAACACTAGTTTACAGACACTTAGGTTGGAGTCATTAACACTAGTTTACATCCACTTAGGTTGGAGTCATTAACACTAGTTTACATACACTTAGGTTGGAGTCATTAACACTAGTTTACATACACTTAGGTTGGAGTCATTAAAACTAGTTTACATCCACTTAGGTTGGAGTCATTAGAACTAGTTTACATCCACTTAGGTTGGAGTCATTAACACTAGTTTACAGACACTTAGGGTGGGAGTCATTAACACTAGTTTACATAAACTTAGGTTGGGAGTCATTAACACTAGTTTACAGACACTTAGGTTGGAGTCATTAACACTAGTTTACAGACACTTAGGTTGGAGTCATTAACACTAGTTTACAGACACTTAGGTTGGGAGTCATTAACACTAGTTTACATACACTTAGGTTGGGAGTCATTAACACTAGTTTACAGACACTTAGGTTGGAGTCATTAAAACTAGTTTACATCCACTGAGGTTGGAGTCATTAACACTAGTTTACATCCACTTAGGTAGGAGTCATTAACACTAGTTTACATCCACTTAGGTTGGAGTCATTAACACTAGTTTACAGACACTTAGGTTGGAGTCATTAACACTAGTTTACATCCACTGAGGTTGGAATCATTAACACTAGTTTACATCCACTTAGGTAGGAGTCATTAACACTAGTTTACATCCACTTAGGTTGGAGTCATTAACACTAGTTTACATCCACTTAGGTAGGAGTCATTAAAACTAGTTTACATACACTTAGGTTGGAGTCATTAAAACTAGTTTACATCCACTTAGGTAGGAGTCATTAACACTAGTTTATATAACACTTAGGTTGGAGTCATTAACACTAGTTTACAGACACTTAGGTTGGAGTCATTAAAACTAGTTTACAGACACTTAGGTTGGAGTCATTAAAACTAGTTTACAGACACTTAGGTTGGAGTCATTAAAACTAGTTTACATCCACTTAGGTTGGAGTCATTAAAACTAGTTTACATCCACTTAGGTTGGAGTCATTAAAACTAGTTTACATCCACTCAGGTTGGAGTCATTAAAACTAGTTTACAGACACTTAGGGTGGGAGTCATTAACACTAGTTTACATAAACTTAGGGTGGAGTCATTAACACTAGTTTACATCCACTTAGGTTGGAGTCATTAAAACTAGTTTACAGACACTTAGGTTGGAGTCATTAAAACTAGTTTACATCCACTTAGGTTGGAGTCATTAGAACTAGTTTACATCCACTGAGGTTGGAGTCATTAAAACTAGTTTACATCCACTCAGGTTGGAGTCATTAAAACTAGTTTACAGACACTTAGGTTGGAGTCATTAAAACTAGTTTACAGACACTTAGGTTGGAGTCATTAAAACTAGTTTACAGACACTTAGGTTGGAGTCATTAAAACTAGTTTACATCCACTCAGGTTGGAGTCATTAAAACTAGTTTACAGACACTTAGGGTGGGAGTCATTAACACTAGTTTACATACACTTAGGGTGGAGTCATTAACACTAGTTTACATCCACTTAGGTTGGAGTCATTAAAACTAGTTTACATCCACTTAGGTTGGAGTCATTAGAACTAGTTTACATCCACTGAGGTTGGAGTCATTAAAACTAGTTTACATCCACTCAGGTTGGAGTCATTAAAACTAGTTTACAGACACTTAGGGTTGGAGTCATTAACACTAGTTTACATACACTTAGGTTGGAGTCATTAACACTAGTTTACAGACACTTAGGGTTGGAGTCATTAACACTAGTTTACAGACACTTAGGTTGGAGTCATTAACACTAGTTTACATACACTTAGGTTGGAGTCATTAACACTAGTTTACATACACTTAGGTTGGAGTCATTAACACTAGTTTACAGACACTTAGGTTGGAGTCATTAACACTAGTTTACAGACACTTAGGGTTGGAGTCATTAACACTAGTTTACATACACTTAGGTTGGAGTCATTAACACTAGTTTACAGACACTTAGGGTGGGAGTCATTAAAACTAGTTTACATCCACTTAGGGTTGGGGTCATTAACACTAGTTTACAGACACTTAGGGTTGGAGTCATTAAAACTAGTTTACATCCACTTAGGGTTGGAGTCATTAACACTAGTTTACAGACACTTAGGGTTGGAGTCATTAACACTAGTTTACAGACACTTAGGGTTGGAGTCATTAACACTAGTTTACAGACACTTAGGGTTGGAGTCATTAACACTAGTTTACATACACTTAGGTTGGAGTCATTAACACTAGTTTACAGACACTTAGGGTTGGAGTCATTAACACTAGTTTACAGACACTTAGGGTTGGAGTCATTAACACTAGTTTACATACACTTAGGTTGGAGTCATTAACACTAGTTTACAGACACTTAGGTTGGGAGTCATTAACACTAGTTTACAGACACTTAGGTTGGAGTCATTAACACTAGTTTACATACACTTAGGTTGGAGTCATTAACACTAGTTTACAGACACTTAGGTTGGGATTCATTAACACTAGTTTACAGACACTTAGGTTGGAGTCATTAACACTAGTTTACATACACTTAGGTTGGAGTCATTAACACTAGTTTACAGACACTTAGGTTGGGAGTCATTAACACTAGTTTACAGACACTTAGGTTGGAGTCATTAACACTAGTTTACATCCACTTAGGTTGGAGTCATTAACACTAGTTTACAGACACTTAGGTTGGAGTCATTAACACTAGTTTACATCCACTTAGGTTGGAGTCATTAACACTAGTTTACATACACTTAGGTTGGAGTCATTAACACTAGTTTACATACACTTAGGTTGGAGTCATTAAAACTAGTTTACATCCACTTAGGTTGGAGTCATTAGAACTAGTTTACATCCACTTAGGTTGGAGTCATTAACACTAGTTTACAGACACTTAGGGTGGGAGTCATTAACACTAGTTTACATAAACTTAGGTTGGGAGTCATTAACACTAGTTTACAGACACTTAGGTTGGAGTCATTAACACTAGTTTACAGACACTTAGGTTGGAGTCATTAACACTAGTTTACAGACACTTAGGTTGGGAGTCATTAACACTAGTTTACATACACTTAGGTTGGGAGTCATTAACACTAGTTTACATACACTTAGGTTGGGAGTCATTAACACTAGTTTACAGACACTTAGGTTGGAGTCATTAAAACTAGTTTACATCCACTGAGGTTGGAGTCATTAACACTAGTTTACATCCACTTAGGTAGGAGTCATTAACACTAGTTTACATCCACTTAGGTTGGAGTCATTAACACTAGTTTACAGACACTTAGGTTGGAGTCATTAACACTAGTTTACATCCACTGAGGTTGGAATCATTAACACTAGTTTACATCCACTTAGGTAGGAGTCATTAACACTAGTTTACATCCACTTAGGTTGGAGTCATTAACACTAGTTTACATCCACTTAGGTAGGAGTCATTAAAACTAGTTTACATCCACTTAGGTTGGAGTCATTAAAACTAGTTTACATCCACTTAGGTAGGAGTCATTAACAGTAGTTTACATACACTTAGGTTGGAGTCATTAACACTAGTTTACAGACACTTAGGTTGGAGTCATTAAAACTAGTTTACAGACACTTAGGTTGGAGTCATTAAAACTAGTTTACAGACACTTAGGTTGGAGTCATTAAAACTAGTTTACATCCACTTAGGTTGGAGTCATTAAAACTAGTTTACATCCACTTAGGTTGGAGTCATTAAAACTAGTTTACATCCACTCAGGTTGGAGTCATTAAAACTAGTTTACAGACACTTAGGGTGGGAGTCATTAACACTAGTTTACATAAACTTAGGGTGGAGTCATTAACACTAGTTTACATCCACTTAGGTTGGAGTCATTAAAACTAGTTTACAGACACTTAGGTTGGAGTCATTAAAACTAGTTTACATCCACTTAGGTTGGAGTCATTAGAACTAGTTTACATCCACTGAGGTTGGAGTCATTAAAACTAGTTTACATCCACTCAGGTTGGAGTCATTAAAACTAGTTTACAGACACTTAGGTTGGAGTCATTAAAACTAGTTTACAGACACTTAGGTTGGAGTCATTAAAACTAGTTTACAGACACTTAGGTTGGAGTCATTAAAACTAGTTTACATCCACTCAGGTTGGAGTCATTAAAACTAGTTTACAGACACTTAGGGTGGGAGTCATTAACACTAGTTTACATACACTTAGGGTGGAGTCATTAACACTAGTTTACATCCACTTAGGTTGGAGTCATTAAAACTAGTTTACATCCACTTAGGTTGGAGTCATTAGAACTAGTTTACATCCACTGAGGTTGGAGTCATTAAAACTAGTTTACATCCACTCAGGTTGGAGTCATTAAAACTAGTTTACAGACACTTAGGTTGGAGTCATTAAAACTAGTTTACAGACACTTAGGTTGGAGTCATTAAAACTAGTTTACAGACACTTAGGTTGGAGTCATTAAAACTAGTTTACAGACACTTAGGTTGGAGTCATTAAAACTAGTTTACATCCACTTAGGTTGGAGTCATTAACACTAGTTTACATCCACTTAGGTTGGAGTCATTAACACTAGTTTACATCCACTTAGGTAGGAGTCATTAAAACTAGTTTACATCCACTTAGGTTGGAGTCATTAAAACTAGTTTACAGACACTTAGGTTGGAGTCATTAAAACTAGTTTACAGACACTTAGGTTGGAGTCATTAAAACTAGTTTACATCCACTTAGGTTGGAGTCATTAAAACTAGTTTACATCCACTTAGGTTGGAGTCATTAAAACTAGTTTACATCCACTCAGGTTGGAGTCATTAAAACTAGTTTACAGACACTTAGGGTGGGAGTCATTAACACTAGTTTACATAAACTTAGGGTGGAGTCATTAACACTAGTTTACATCCACTTAGGTTGGAGTCATTAAAACTAGTTTACAGACACTTAGGTTGGAGTCATTAAAACTAGTTTACATCCACTTAGGTTGGAGTCATTAGAACTAGTTTACATCCACTGAGGTTGGAGTCATTAAAACTAGTTTACATCCACTCAGGTTGGAGTCATTAAAACTAGTTTACAGACACTTAGGTTGGAGTCATTAAAACTAGTTTACAGACACTTAGGTTGGAGTCATTAAAACTAGTTTACAGACACTTAGGTTGGAGTCATTAAAACTAGTTTACATCCACTCAGGTTGGAGTCATTAAAACTAGTTTACAGACACTTAGGTGGGAGTCATTAACACTAGTTTACATACACTTAGGTGGAGTCATTAACACTAGTTTACATCCACTTAGGTTGGAGTCATTAAAACTAGTTTACATCCACTTAGGTTGGAGTCATTAGAACTAGTTTACATCCACTGAGGTTGGAGTCATTAAAACTAGTTTACATCCACTCAGGTTGGAGTCATTAAAACTAGTTTACAGACACTTAGGTTGGAGTCATTAAAACTAGTTTACAGACACTTAGGTTGGAGTCATTAAAACTAGTTTACAGACACTTAGGTTGGAGTCATTAAAACTAGTTTACATCCACTTAGGTTGGAGTCATTAACACTAGTTTACATCCACTTAGGTTGGAGTCATTAACACTAGTTTACATCCACTTAGGTAGGAGTCATTAAAACTAGTTTACATCCACTTAGGTTGGAGTCATTAAAACTAGTTTACATCCACTTAGGTTGGAGTCATTAGAACTAGTTTACATCCACTGAGGTTGGAGTCATTAAAACTAGTTTACATCCACTCAGGTTGGAGTCATTAAAACTAGTTTACAGACACTTAGGTTGGAGTCATTAAAACTAGTTTACAGACACTTAGGTTGGAGTCATTAAAACTAGTTTACAGACACTTAGGTTGGAGTCATTAAAACTAGTTTACATCCACTCAGGTTGGAGTCATTAAAACTAGTTTACAGACACTTAGGGTGGGAGTCATTAACACTAGTTTACATACACTTAGGGTGGAGTCATTAACACTAGTTTACATCCACTTAGGTTGGAGTCATTAAAACTAGTTTACATCCACTTAGGTAGGAGTCATTAACACTAGTTTACATACACTTAGGTAGGAGTCATTAAAACTAGTTTACATCCACTTAGGTTGGAGTCATTAAAACTAGTTTACAGACACTTAGGTTGGAGTCATTAAAACTAGTTTACAGACACTTAGGTTGGAGTCATTAAAACTAGTTTACAGACACTTAGGTTGGAGTCATTAAAACTAGTTTACATCCACTCAGGTTGGAGTCATTAAAACTAGTTTACAGACACTTAGGGTGGGAGTCATTAACACTAGTTTACATACACTTAGGGTGGAGTCATTAACACTAGTTTACATCCACTTAGGTTGGAGTCATTAAAACTAGTTTACATCCACTTAGGTTGGAGTCATTAGAACTAGTTTACATCCACTGAGGTTGGAGTCATTAAAACTAGTTTACATCCACTCAGGTTGGAGTCATTAAAACTAGTTTACAGACACTTAGGTTGGAGTCATTAAAACTAGTTTACAGACACTTAGGTTGGAGTCATTAAAACTAGTTTACAGACACTTAGGTTGGAGTCATTAAAACTAGTTTACATCCACTTAGGTTGGAGTCATTAGAACTAGTTTACATCCACTGAGGTTGGAGTCATTAAAACTAGTTTACATCCACTCAGGTTGGAGTCATTAAAACTAGTTTACAGACACTTAGGTTGGAGTCATTAAAACTAGTTTACAGACACTTAGGTTGGAGTCATTAAAACTAGTTTACAGACACTTAGGTTGGAGTCATTAAAACTAGTTTACAGACACTTAGGTTGGAGTCATTAAAACTAGTTTACAGACACTTAGGTTGGAGTCATTAAAACTAGTTTACATCCACTCAGGTTGGAGTCATTAAAACTAGTTTACAGACACTTAGGGTGGGAGTCATTAACACTAGTTTACATACACTTAGGGTGGAGTCATTAACACTAGTTTACATCCACTTAGGTTGGAGTCATTAAAACTAGTTTACATCCACTTAGGTTGGAGTCATTAGAACTAGTTTACATCCACTGAGGTTGGAGTCATTAAAACTAGTTTACATCCACTCAGGTTGGAGTCATTAAAACTAGTTTACAGACACTTAGGTTGGAGTCATTAAAACTAGTTTACAGACAATGGTTGGAGTCATTAAAACTAGTTTACAGACACTTAGGTTGGAGTCATTAAAACTAGTTTACATCCACTTAGGTTGGAGTCATTAGAACTAGTTTACATCCACTGAGGTTGGAGTCATTAAAACTAGTTTACATCCACTCAGGTTGGAGTCATTAAAACTAGTTTACAGACACTTAGGTTGGAGTCATTAAAACTAGTTTACAGACACTTAGGTTGGAGTCATTAAAACTAGTTTACAGACACTTAGGTTGGAGTCATTAAAACTAGTTTACATCCACTTAGGTTGGAGTCATTAACACTAGTTTACATCCACTTAGGTTGGAGTCATTAACACTAGTTTACATCCACTTAGGTAGGAGTCATTAAAACTAGTTTACATCCACTTAGGTTGGAGTCATTAAAACTAGTTTACATCCACTTAGGTAGGAGTCATTAACACTAGTTTACATATACTTAGGTTGGAGTCATTAACACTAGTTTACAGACACTTAGGTTGGAGTCATTAAAACTAGTTTACAGACACTTAGGTTGGAGTCATTAAAACTAGTTTACAGACACTTAGGTTGGAGTCATTAAAACTAGTTTACATCCACTTAGGTTGGAGTCATTAAAACTAGTTTACATCCACTTAGGTTGGAGTCATTAAAACTAGTTTACATCCACTCAGGTTGGAGTCATTAAAACTAGTTTACAGACACTTAGGGTGGGAGTCATTAACACTAGTTTACATCCACTTAGGTTGGAGTCATTAAAACTAGTTTACATCCACTTAGGTTGGAGTCATTAGAACTAGTTTATATCCACTGAGGTTGGAGTCATTAAAACTAGTTTACATCCACTCAGGTTGGAGTCATTAAAACTAGTTTACAGACACTTAGGTTGGAGTCATTAAAACTAGTTTACAGACACTTAGGTTGGAGTCATTAAAACTAGTTTACAGACACTTAGGTTGGAGTCATTAAAACTAGTTTACATCCACTTAGGTTGGAGTGATTAAAACTAGTTTACATCCACTTAGGTTGGAGTCATTAGAACTAGTTTACATCCACTTAGGTTGGAGTCATTAGAACTAGTTTACATCCACTTAGGTTGGAGTCATTAACACTAGTTTACAGACACTTAGGGTGGGAGTCATTAACACTAGTTTACATACACTTACGTTGGGAGTCATTAACACTAGTTTACAGACACTTAGGTTGGAGTCATTAACACTAGTTTACAGACACTTAGGTTGGAGTCATTAACACTAGTTTACAGACACTTAGGTTGGGAGTCATTAACACTAGTTTACATACACTTAGGTTTGGAGTCATTAACACTAGTTTACATACACATAGGTTGGGAGTCATTAACACTAGTTTACAGACACTTAGGTTGGAGTCATTAAAACTAGTTTACATCCACTGAGGTTGGAGTCATTAACACTAGTTTACATCCACTTAGGTAGGAGTCATTAACACTAGTTTACATCCACTTAGGTTGGAGTCATTAACACTAGTTTACATCCACTTAGGTAGGAGTCATTAAAACTAGTTTACAACCACTTAGGTTGGAGTCATTAAAACTAGTTTACATCCACTTAGGTAGGAGTCATTAACACTAGTTTACATACACTTAGGTTGGAGTCATTAACACTAGTTTACAGACACTTAGGTTGGAGTCATTAAAACTAGTTTACAGACACTTAGGTTGGAGTCATTAAAACTAGTTTACAGACACTTAGGTTGGAGTCATTAAAACTAGTTTACATCCACTCAGGTTGGAGTCATTAACACTAGTTTACATACACTTAGTGCGGAGTCATTAACACTAGTTTACATCCACTTAGGTTGGAGTCATTAAAACTAGTTTACATCCACTTAGGTTGGAGTCATTAGAACTAGTTTACATCCACTGAGGTTGGAGTCATTAAAACTAGTTTACATCCACTCAGGTTGGAGTCATTAAAACTAGTTTACAGACACTTAGGTTGGAGTCATTAAAACTAGTTTACAGACACTTAGGTTGGAGTCATTAAAACTAGTTTACAGACACTTAGGTTGGAGTCATTAAAACTAGTTTACATCCACTCAGGTTGGAGTCATTAAAACTAGTTTACAGACACTTAGGGTGGGAGTCATTAACACTAGTTTACATACACTTAGGGTGGAGTCATTAACACTAGTTTACATCCACTTAGGTTGGAGTCATTAAAACTAGTTTACATCCACTTAGGTTGGAGTCATTAGAACTAGTTTACATCCACTGAGGTTGGAGTCATTAAAACTAGTTTACATCCACTCAGGTTGGAGTCATTAAAACTAGTTTACAGACACTTAGGTTGGAGTCATTAAAACTAGTTTACAGACACTTAGGTTGGAGTCATTAAAACTAGTTTACAGACACTTAGGTTGGAGTCATTAAAACTAGTTTACATCCACTTAGGTTGGAGTCATTAAAACTAGTTTACATCCACTTAGGTTGGAGTCATTAGAACTAGTTTACATCCACTTAGGTTGGAGTCATTAGAACTAGTTTACATCCACTTAGGTTGGAGTCATTAACACTAGTTTACAGACACTTAGGGTGGGAGTCATTAACACTAGTTTACATACACTTACGTTGGGAGTCATTAACACTAGTTTACAGACACTTAGGTTGGAGTCATTAACACTAGTTTACAGACACTTAGGTTGGAGTCATTAACACTAGTTTACAGACACTTAGGTTGGGAGTCATTAACACTAGTTTACATACACTTAGGTTTGGAGTCATTAACACTAGTTTACATACACTTAGGTTGGGAGTCATTAACACTAGTTTACAGACACTTAGGTTGGAGTCATTAAAACTAGTTTACATCCACTGAGGTTGGAGTCATTAACACTAGTTTACATCCACTTAGGTAGGAGTCATTAACACTAGTTTACATCCACTTAGGTTGGAGTCATTAACACTAGTTTACAGACACTTAGGTTGGAGTCATTAACACTAGTTTACATCCACTGAGGTTGGAGTCATTAACACTAGTTTACATCCACTTAGGTAGGAGTCATTAAAACTAGTTTACATCCACTTAGGTTGGAGTCATTAAAACTAGTTTACATCCACTTAGGTAGGAGTCATTAACACTAGTTTACATACACTTAGGTTGGAGTCATTAACACTAGTTTACAGACACTTAGGTTGGAGTCATTAAAACTAGTTTACAGACACTTAGGTTGGAGTCATTAAAACTAGTTTACAGACACTTAGGTTGGAGTCATTAAAACTAGTTTACATCCACTTAGGTTGGAGTCATTAAAACTAGTTTACATCCACTCAGGTTGGAGTCATTAAAACTAGTTTACATACACTTAGGTTGGAGTCATTAAAACTAGTTTACAGACACTTAGGTTGGAGTCATTAAAACTAGTTTACATCCACTTAGGTTGGAGTCATTAACACTAGTTTACATCCACTTAGGTTGGAGTCATTAACACTAGTTTACATCCACTTAGGTAGGAGTCATTAAAACTAGTTTACATCCACTTAGGTTGGAGTCATTAAAACTAGTTTACATCCACTTAGGTAGGAGTCATTAACACTAGTTTACATATACTTAGGTTGGAGTCATTAACACTAGTTTACAGACACTTAGGTTGGAGTCATTAAAACTAGTTTACAGACACTTAGGTTGGAGTCATTAAAACTAGTTTACAGACACTTAGGTTGGAGTCATTAAAACTAGTTTACATCCACTTAGGTTGGAGTCATTAAAACTAGTTTACATCCACTTAGGTTGGAGTCATTAAAACTAGTTTACATCCACTCAGGTTGGAGTCATTAAAACTAGTTTACAGACACTTAGGGTGGGAGTCATTAACACTAGTTTACATACACTTAGGGTGGAGTCATTAACACTAGTTTACATCCACTTAGGTTGGAGTCATTAAAACTAGTTTACAGACACTTAGGTTGGAGTCATTAACACTAGTTTACAGACACTTAGGTTGGAGTCATTAACACTAGTTTACAGACACTTAGGTTGGAGTCATTAACACTAGTTTACAGACACTTAGGTTGGGAGTCATTAACACTAGTTTACATACACTTAGGTTTGGAGTCATTAACACTAGTTTACATACACATAGGTTGGGAGTCATTAACACTAGTTTACAGACACTTAGGTTGGAGTCATTAAAACTAGTTTACATCCACTGAGGTTGGAGTCATTAACACTAGTTTACATCCACTTAGGTAGGAGTCATTAACACTAGTTTACATCCACTTAGGTTGGAGTCATTAACACTAGTTTACATCCACTTAGGTAGGAGTCATTAAAACTAGTTTACATCCACTTAGGTTGGAGTCATTAAAACTAGTTTACATCCACTTAGGTTGGAGTCATTAAACTAGTTTACATACACTTAGGTTGGAGTCATTAACACTAGTTTACAGACACTTAGGTTGGAGTCATTAAAACTAGTTTACAGACACTTAGGTTGGAGTCATTAAAACTAGTTTACATCCACTTAGGTTGGAGTCATTAAAACTAGTTTACATCCACTTCAGGTTGGAGTCATTAACACTAGTTTACATACACTTAGGTTGAGTCATTAAAACTAGTTTACATCCACTTAGGTTGGAGTCATTAAAACTAGTTTACATCCACTTAGGTTGGAGTCATTAAACTAGTTTACATCCACTGAGGTTGGAGTCATTAAAACTAGTTTACATCCACTCAGGTTGGAGTCATTAAAACTAGTTTACAGACACTTAGGTTGGAGTCATTAAAACTAGTTTACAGACACTTAGGTTGGAGTCATTAAAACTAGTTTACAGACACTTAGGTTGGAGTCATTAAAACTAGTTTACATCCACTTAGGTTGGAGTCATTAAAACTAGTTTACATCCACTTAGGTTGGAGTCATTAAACTAGTTTACATACACTTAGGTTGGAGTCATTAACACTAGTTTACATCCACTTAGGTTGGAGTCATTAAAACTAGTTTACATCCACTTAGGTTGGAGTCATTAGAACTAGTTTACATCCACTGAGGTTGGAGTCATTAAAACTAGTTTACATCCACTCAGGTTGGAGTCATTAAAACTAGTTTACAGACACTTAGGTTGGAGTCATTAAAACTAGTTTACAGACACTTAGGTTGGAGTCATTAAAACTAGTTTACAGACACTTAGGTTGGAGTCATTAAAACTAGTTTACATCCACTTAGGTTGGAGTCATTAAAACTAGTTTACATCCACTTAGGTTGGAGTCATTAGAATCCACTAGTTTACATCCACTTAGGTTGGAGTCATTAGAACTAGTTTACATCCACTTAGGTTGGAGTCATTAACACTAGTTTACAGACACTTAGGTTGTTGGAGTCATTAACACTAGTTTACATACACTTAGGTTGGGAGTCATTAACACTAGTTTACAGACACTTAGGTTGGAGTCATTAACACTAGTTTACAGACACTTAGGTTGGAGTCATTAACACTAACACTTAGGTTGGGAGTCATTAACACTAGTTTACATACACTTAGGTTTGGAGTCATTAACACTAGTTTACATACACTTAGGTTGGGAGTCATTAACACTAGTTTACAGACACTTAGGTTGGAGTCATTAAAACTAGTTTACATCCACTGAGGTTGGAGTCATCAACACTAGTTTACATCCACTTAGGTAGGCGTCATTAACACTAGTTTACATACACTTAGGTTGGAGTCATTAACACTAGTTTACAGACACTTAGGTTGGAGTCATTAAAACTAGTTTACAGACACTTAGGTTGGAGTCATTAAAACTAGTTTACAGACACTTAGGTTGGAGTCATTAAAACTAGTTTACATCCACTTAGGTTGGAGTCATTAAAACTAGTTTACATCCACTCAGGTTGGAGTCATTAAAACTAGTTTACATACACTTAGGTTGGAGTCATTAAAACTAGTTTACAGACACTTAGGTTGGAGTCATTAAAACTAGTTTACAGACACTTAGGGTGGAGTCATTAACACTAGTTTACATCCACTTAGGTTGGAGTCATTAAAACTAGTTTACATCCACTTAGGTTGGAGTCATTAGAACTAGTTTACATCCACTTAGGTTGGAGTCATTAAAACTAGTTTACATCCACTTAGGTTGGAGTCATTAAAACTAGTTTACATCCACTTAGGTTGGAGTCATTAAAACTAGTTTACATCCACTTAGGTTGGAGTCATTAGAACTAGTTTACATCCACTTAGGTTGGAGTCATTAAAACTAGTTTACATACACTTAGGTTGGAGTCATTAACACTAGTTTACATCCACTTAGGTTGGAGTCATTAGAACTAGTTTACATACACTTAGGTTGGAGTCATTAGAACTAGTTTACATCCACTTAGGTTGGAGTCATTAAAACTAGTTTACATCCACTTAGGTTGGAGTCATTAAAACTAGTTTACATACACTTAGGTTGGAGTCATTAAAACTAGTTTACATCCACTTAGGTTGGAGTCATTAAAACTAGTTTACATCCACTTAGGTTGGAGTCATTAAAACTAGTTTACATCCACTTAGGTTGGAGTCATTAGAACTAGTTTACATCCACTTAGGTTGGAGTCATTAAAACTAGTTTACATCCACTTAGGTTGGAGTCATTAAAACTAGTTTACATCCACTTAGGTTGGAGTCATTAAAACTAGTTTACATCCACTTAGGTTGGAGTCATTAAAACTAGTTTACATACACTTAGGTTGGAGTCATTAAAACTAGTTTACATACACTTAGGTTGGAGTCATTAAAACTAGTTTACATCCACTTAGGTTGGAGTCATTAAAACTAGTTTACATCCACTTAGGTTGGAGTCATTAAAACTAGTTTACATCCACTTAGGTTGGAGTCATTAGAACTAGTTTACATCCACTTAGGTTGGAGTCATTAAAACTCATTTTTCAACCACCCCACACATTTCTTGTTAACAAACTATAGTTTTGGTAAGTCGGTTAGGACATCTACTTGGTGCATGACACAAGTCATTTTTCCAACAATTGTTTTCAGACAGATTATTTCACTTATAATTCACTGTAACAAAATTCCAGTGGGTCAGAAGTTGATTTATTCTGAATCAGGGATGGACAAACATCCACAGCACACAAACAACAAGAAACACACACATTTCTTCACACAGGGTCGTGGGGTGAGACAGGGATGCAGCTTAAGCCCCACCCTCTTCAACATATATATCAGCTGGCGCGGGCACTAGAAAAAGCACCCGGCCTCCCCTGCTCGAAGTCAAACTGATGATCTGGTGCTTCTGTCACCAACCAAGGAGGGCCTACAGCAGCACCTAGATATTATGCACAGATTCTGTCAGATGTGGATGATTATTACAGCTTTCAATCTTCAATAGCTGCACATGATATATTCTGAATCAGAGGAGAACACATCCATAGATTAGCTGTGTTTTTCAACGAAACATGAAAACCCATCCCTTTAAGGTTGATTGATTATTTCATGGTGGAAGGTGAGTCTACCTGAACAACATCTGCTGATATCTAAGGGACAGAGGGGGGAGTCAGTTGTAAAACTGAATGTATTCAACTGAAATGTGTCTTCCGCATTTAACCCAACCCCTCTGAATCAGAGAGGTGAGGGTTGTTGCCGCAGAATGACAGATTTGTACCTTGTCAGCTCGGGATTTGATCTTCCAACCTTTCGGTTACTAGTCCAACGCTCTAACCACTAGACTACCCTGTCGCCCCCCCTCTAACCACTAGACTACCCTGTAACCACTAGACTACCCTGTCGCCCCCTGTAACCACTAGACTACCCTGCCTCCCCTCTAACCACTAGACCCCTCTAACCACCCTGCCGCCCCCTCTAACCACTAGGACCCTGTCACCCCCTCTAACCACTAGTCTACCTGCCGCCCCCTCTAACCACTAGACTACCCCCCTCTAACCACTAGACTACCTGCCTCGCCCCCCCTCTAACCACTAGACTACCCTGACTACCTGCCCCCTCTAACCACTAGACTACTAACCACTAGACTACCCGCCCCCCTCTAACCACTAGACTACCCTGCCGCCCCCTCTAACCACTAGACTACCCTGTCACCCCCCTCTAACCACTAGTCTACCTGCCGCCCCCCCTCTAACCACTAGACTACCCTGCTGCCCCCTCTAACCACTAGACTACCCTGTCGCCCCCTCTAACCACTAGGCTACCCTGTCGCCCCCTCTAACCACTAGACTACCCTGTCTACCCTGCTGGGTTTTTCATGCTCAACAAATTCCCGCATGTATCAAGAATGGTCAACCACCCAAAGGACATCCAGCCAAATTGACACAACTGTGGGAAGCATTGGAGTCAATATGAGCCAGCGTCCTTGTAGAGTTCACGCCCCGACGAATTGAGGCTGTTCTGAGGTCAAAGGTGTAACGTAATATTATGAAGGTGTTCCTAATGTTTTGTACACTCAGTGTCGTTTACTTCGCCTAATATATATTTTGTTATCAAAATAAAAAAACATTTCCTCCCTCCCCCTTTCCATCGGCTCACTCTCACGTCTCGCTCCAGTTGAAGCCAGTCCGGAGACATGTCCATATCCACCAGGCGAAGTAAAAGGCTGCCTTCATTGCCAAAGTCTAGTAATGTGTTTGTTAACAGCTGTGTTTACAGGCAACTGTCTCGTGAGCACGGAAGCAGAAAAACGGAGCAGTTGCTATGGCTACTCACTACTCACTCACCGAGCAGGGACAGACAGACGAGCGGCTAATGGATGATGTTATTTCTGACGGATTGGTCAAGAAACTGTTTTGTTATAGAACTGTTGAGGGACCACGACAGTACGGGAAAACAATGTACAGGACAAGAGAGGACAGGAATTCATTTTCACTCCATGTCAACCTCTACTACACTCTTAGAAGAAAAGGTGTTCTTTGGTTGTCCCCATTGGATAATCCTTTGAAAACCCCTTTTTGGTTCCAGGTAGAACCCTTTTGGAATCCATTTTCTAGGTTCCAGGTAGAACCCTTTTGGAACCCATTTTTCTAGGTTCCAGGTAGAACCCTTTTGGAACCCATTTTTCTAGGTTCCAGGTAGAACCCTTTTGGAACCCTTTTTTCTAGGTTCCAGGTAGAACCCTTTTGGAACCCTTTTTTCTTAGAGTGTAGGTGCATCACAGATGAGCTGCTCTTAGTGCCAAGTGATTTTACCCAACATACATTTTTTCCCCCTTGATTTAAAAAAAAACGAATTGGCCCGAGATCGATTCAATTCCATTTAGTAGGCAAGTCAAAGGTATTTTTATGATTTCAGTTTAACCATCAATATCAATAAATCGAAGCATGATTTTGGGCTCATTCAGTAGTTTTTACGGGATGAAATAGAATAGAATCATTGTAATGAATACTCAGGGGGAAAAAGGTGTAGATTCACGCGCAGAGTGAGGCAGGTGTTTATTTCGCAGAAGGCAGGAATCGTAAGAAAATAAATACAGAACCTTACAATCATGTTGAAACATTAAATTAAAAGCGTAATTTATATTCCTAAAACGGAAGTTGAAAATGTTGTCATGGATTTGTGATTTGTCAAAACACCGGTTTTTAAATGTCCAAATTCATAATAAATATACTGAAATAGGTTGTGATATTGTTGAAGAATAAAACATGAAAATTACTCCCTATACATACAGTATATATTTATATATAAAAAAGTGACATTTATTCTCTGATATTATATAGATTGTATCATGATGTTATTTTGGGTGTAGCAGAATGCTTGTGTTTCTAGCTCCACAGTGCAGTAATATCTAACAATTCACAACAATACAATACACACACATCTAAAAGTAAAAGAATTGAATTAAGAATAATATAATATAAAATATAAATATTAGGATGAGCAATGTCGGAGTGGTATTCACTAAAATACAGTAGAATACAGTATATACATAGCATACAGTATGTATAGGGCAGCAGCCTATAAGGTGCAGGGTTGAGTAACCGGGTTGTAGCCGGCTAGTGATGGGTATTTAACAGTCTGTTGGCCTTGAGATAGAAGCTGTTTTTCAGTCTCTCGGTCCCGGCTTTGATGCACCTAAACTGACCATGCCTTCTTGATGATAGAAGGGTGAACAGGCCAAGTGGTTCGGGTGGTTGATGTCCTTGATGATCCTGTGACATCGGGTGCTGTAGGTGTCCTTGAGGGCAAGCAGTGTGTCCCCGGTGATGAGTTGAGCAGACCATACCACCCTCTGGAGAGCCCTGTGGTTGTGGGCGATGTCTAATTGTGCTGCTGTCCTGGAGGTCTGTGGAGGTGTGTTTGTATTTGTGAACAGAGCCCCAGGACCAGCTTGCTTAGGGGACTCTTCTCCAGGTTCATCTCTCTGTAGGTGATGGCTTTGTTATGGAAGGTTTGGGAATCCCTTCCTTTTAGGAGGTTGTAGAATTTAAAGGCTATTTTCTGGATTTTGATAATTAGTGAGTATCGGCCTAATTCTGCTCTAAATGCATTATTTGGTGTTTTACGTTGTACACTGAGGATATTTTTGCAGAATTCTGCATGCAGAGTCTCAATTTGGTGTTTGTCCCATTTTGTGAAGTCTTGGTTGGTGAGCGGACCCCAGACCTCACAACCATAAAGGGCAATGGACTCTATGACTGATTCAAGTATTTTTAGCCAGATCCTAATTGGTATGTTGAATTTTATGTTCCTTTTGATGGCATAGAATGCCATCAAAAGTGTGCTCTATGGCAATGGTGTGCTCTAGGGCAATGGTGTCTAGATGGTATTTGTATTTGTGGTCCTGACGACTGGACCTTTTTTGGAACACCATTATTTTGGTCTTACTGAGATTTACTGTCACTGCCCAGGTCTGGCAGAATCTGTACAGAATATCTAGGTGCTGCTGTAGGCCCTCCTTGGTTGGTGACAGAAGCACCAGATCATCAGCAAACAACAGACATTTGACTTCGGATTCTAGTAGGGTGAGGCCGGGTGCTGCAGACTGTTCTAGTGCCCGCGCCAATTCGTTGATATATATGTTGAAGAGGGTGGGGCTTAAGCTGCATCCCTGTCTCACCCCACGACCCTGTGTGAAGAAATGTGTGTGTTTCTTGTTGTTTGTGTACATGGATTTTATAATGTCGTATGTTTTACCCCCAACACCATTTTCCATCAATTTGTATAGCAGATCCTCATGCCAAATTGAGTCAAAGGCTTTTTTGAAATCAACAAAGCATGAGAAGACTTTGCCTTTATTTTGGTTTGTTTGGTTGTCAATTAGAGTGTGCAGGGTGAATATGTGCAGGGTGAATATGTGGACTGTTGTACAGTAATTTGGTAAAAAGCCAATTTGCTCAGCACATTGTTTTCATTGAGGAAATGTACGAGTTAATGATAATGCAGAGGATTTTCCCAAGGTTACTGTTGACGCATATCCCAAGGATATGAACGCGTCAAATTTGTCTCCACTTTTGTGGATTGGCGTCACGTTCTGATCTTAGTTCTTTTATTTAGGTCTTTGTTTTAGTATGGTCAGGGCGTGAGTTGGGTGGGCAGTCTATGTTTGTTTTTCTATGTTGGTTTTTGAGTTTGGCCTGGTATGGTTCTCAATCAGAGGCAGGTGTCGTTAGTTGTCTACTTAGGTAGCCTTTTTACACCTGTGTTTCATGGGTGTTTATTTTCTGTTCTGTGTTTTGTTGCACCGTTCAGGACTGTTCTTTTGTCGTGTTTTTGTTTCAGTATTCATTCTTTATTAAATATTACATAAATATTATTACAATAGTACATAAATTACAATGAATACTTACCACGCTGCACCTTGGTCACCTCTTTCTCCTGACGACAGCCGTTACAATAATTATCAGTCCTTAGTTCCAAATATTGGGGAAGATACCAGAGCTAAGGATGATGTTAAAGAGTTTTAGTATAGCCAATTGAAATTTGTTGTCTGTATATTTGATCATTTCAACACCCCACGTGCCTTTTTGGGTTGGATGGTTTTTATTTTGTCCTGTAACTCGTTCAATGTAATTGGAGAATCCAGTGGGTTCTGGTAGTCTTTAATAGTTGATTCTAAGATCTGTATTTGATCATGTATATGTTTTTGCTCTTTATTCTTTGTTATAGAGCCAAAAAGATTGGAGAAGTGGTTTACCTATACATCTCTATTTTGGATAGATAATTCTTCGTGTTGTTGTTTGTTTAGTGTTTTCCAATTTTCCCAGAAGTGGTTAGAGTCTATGGATTCTTCAATTACATTGAGCTGATTTCTGACGTGCTGTTCCTTCTTTTTCCGTAGTGTATTTCTGTATTTCTGCAAGATGGCGTAGCAGTAAGTGTCCTGTCGTATCGTCTCTCTGTAAATATCGTCTCTTTTTCGTTTTAGATATTTTTTTTCTTCGCATATCTTTAAAAACATTTTGCTAAACCTAAGCTTCCAAATACTCTTCTGCAACCCGCCAATGTAGCTACTTTTCCTAAAGTAGTTATATTTACTTCGGAACCGGACCCCCTCAACTGAAGCTAGCCAGCTAACTACCAGCTATGCTAGCGGTCTTCAGCTAACCGGTCATCAACTAACCTTTAGCTCGGAAAGCTCTCGCCAGTTCGAACAACGCGACGCTAACCAGAGCATAACGGACCTATTTCATTTTTTTTTACCCCCAGATTCCCACCACAAACGGAACATTCTTCAGCTGGATCTTCGCAACTAGCTATCGAGCTAAACAGCAACCCTGGTTGATTACTCCTGGCTAGCGTTTCCACCCACGTAGCTTGAAGCTAGCCCGGCCAGAGCTCCTAGCATACTCCTGGGCTACAATACCTTGACTACGACCGGTCTATCGATATCACTGCATGAAGAGGAATAAACAGACTCACCCCATCGCGACGTCCTCCAAAGGCTAACTCTCTAGCCCTCGCTATCTCCTTGCTTGCTAGTTCGGCATGCTAACTGCTAGCTTGTTTAGTCCAGGTCCGCTAACTACTACCTTGTTTACCCCGGCCTGCTAATCTGTTAGCTTGTTAGCACAGGCCTGCTAACCGTCTGCTTCGCCGCGTCCCAAAACGCAGTGGCCCATATGTACTCTATCTCTTCCCGATTTAAAAAAAAAATCGTTTATACCTTCCGGAAACCTGCCTCACCCAATGTGATACGGAATCGCTATTATCTTTATTTTTAGAACACACTCAAGAACCTCCAGAAGCTAACCAGCTAACTAGCTACAAGCTATTTAGTCACTGTTAGTCTTCTTAACCTGGATAACACTCGCCAGCCCAGCCCCCCTGCCCCATCCACCGCTGCCCCCTGGACTCTGATCACTTGCCTACATAGCTGATGCACGCTGGACTGTCCATTAATCACGGTACTCCATTCTGCTTGTTTGTTTTATCTGTTTGCCGAGTTGCCTAGTCAATGCCATCTCACCTGCTGTTGTTAAGCTAGCTGATTAGCTGTTGTCTCACCCACTGTTTTAGCTAGCTTTCCCAATTCAACACCTGTGTTTACTGTATGCCTCGCTGTATGTCTCTCTCAAATGTCAATATGCCTTGTATACAGTTGCTCAGGTTAGTTATCATTGTTTTAGTTCACAATGGAGCCCCTAGTCCCATTCCTCAGACCCCTGATACCTCCTTTGTCCCACCTCCCACATATGCGGTGACCTCACCCATGCTAGGCAAAGCTCCGCCTTATCTCAGCTCACTGGTCACGATGGCAACACCCATCCGTAGCACGCGCTCCAGCAGGTGTATCTCATTGATCATCCCTAAAGCCAACACCTCATTCGGCCGCCTTTCGTTCCAGTACTCTGCTGCCTGTGACTGGAACGATTTGCAAAAATCGCTGAAGTTGGAGACTTTTATCTCCCTCACCAACTTCAAACATCAGCTATCTGAGCAGCTAACCGATCGCTGCAGCTGTACATAATCTATTGGTAAATAGCCCACCCATTTCCACCTACCTCATCCCCACAGTTTTTATTTATTTACTTTTCTGCTCTTTTGCACACCAATATCTCTACCTGTACATGATCATCTGATCATTTATCACTCCAGTGTTAATCTGCAATATTGTAATTATTCACCTACCTCCTCATGCCTTTTGCACACATTGTATATAGACTCCCCTTTTTTCTCTACTGTGTTATTGACTTGTTAATTGTTTACTCCATGTGTAACTCTGTGTTGTCTGTTCACACTGGTATGCTTTATCTTGGCCAGGTCGCAGTTGCAAATGAGAAACTGTTCTCAACTAGCCTACCTGGTTAAATAAAGGTGAAATAAAAAAAAAAATAAAAAAAAAAAATTGTTTTAGTGATTCACCATAGTGAAGGCTTAGACTCAGGTTTTCTGGGTCTATGTTTTTGGATGGACAGGATTCTCAATTTCGTTCTTAGATTTTTGCATTCTTCATCAATCATTTGTCATTGTTGTTCATTTTCTTTTGTTTTCTATTTGAGATTTTTAGATTTGATAGGGAAGCTGAGAGGTCAAATATACTGTTAAGATTTTCTACTGCCAAGTTTACACCTTCACTATTACAGTGGAACGTTTTACCCAGGAAATTGTCTAAAAGTGATTGAATTTGTTGTTTCCTAATTGTTTTTTGGTAGGTTTCCAAACTGCATTTCTTCCATCTTCCATCTATAGCATTTCTTAATGTTTCTTAATGTTACTCAGTTCCTTTGATGCCTCATGATTGAGTATTGCTCTGTTCAAGTAGACTGTGATTTTTCTGTGGTCTGATCTCTCTCCCTCTCTACATCACAACAGCAGCAACATCCTCAACTCCCTTCCTCCCTCCCTCGCCCCTCCTCATCCTACACCACCACTACACAACCAATAGCCTCATTAAAAAGAGAACATCTATGAGAGTCATTACTAACAAAGGAATTGTTCTGCTTCAGCTGCTGTGTTGTAACTCTCTGTAGTAGCATCCCCCTTCTCCCTTCCTCCTCCTCCTCTCTTTCCCTCCTCACTTCCCTTGTCATCTCCCTTCCTCCTCCTCTCTCTCCTCCTCCATCTCTCCTCCTCCTCTCCTCCTCCTCCATCTCTCTCCTCCTCCTCTCTCCTCCTCCATCTCCTCTCCTCCTCTCTCTCCTCCTCCTCTCTCTCCTCCTCCCTCTCTCTCTCCTCCTCTCTCTCCTCCTCCTCTCTCTCCTCCTCCATCTCTCTCCTCCTCCTCTCTCTCTCCTCCTCCTCCTCTCTCTCCTCCTCTCTCTCCTCTCCTCCTCCTCTCTCTCCTCCCTCCTCTCCTCCTCCTCCTCTCTCTCTCTCCTCCTCCTCTCTCTCCTCCTCCTCTCTCTCCTCCTCCTCCTCTCTCCTCTCTCCTCCTCCTCTCTCCTCCTCCTCTCTCTCCTCCTCCTCTCTCTCCTCCTCCCTCTCTCCTCCTCCTCTCTCTCCTCCTCCTCTCTCCTCCTCCTCTCTCCTCCTCCTCTCTCTCCTCCTCCTCTCTCTCCTCCTCTCTCTCTCCTCCTCCTCTCTCTCCTCCTCCTCTCCTCCTCCTCATCTCTCTCCTCCTCTCTCTCCTCCTCCTCTCTCTCCTCCTCCTCCTCTCTCCTCCCTCCTCTCCTCCTCCTCCTCTCTCTCCTCCTCCTCTCTCTCCTCCCTCCTCTCCTCCCCTCCTCTCCTCTCCTCCTCTCTCTCTCTCCTCCTCCTCTCCTCCTCCCTCTCTCTCTCCTCCCTCCCTCCTCCTCCCCCTCTCCTCCTCCTCTCCCTCTCTCCTCCCCTCTCTCTCCCCTCCTCCCTCCCCTTCTCTCCCTCCTCCCCTCTCCTCCCCTCTCCTCCCCTCTCTCCTCCCCTCTCCTCCCTCCCTCCTCCCTCTCCTCCTCCCTCTCTCCTCCTCCTCTCCTCCTCCTCCCCTCTCCTCCTCCTCTCCTCCTCCTCCTCCTCCTCCTCCTTCTCTCTCCTCCTCCTTCTCCTCCTCCTCTCTCTCCCCTCCTCTCCCCTCCTCCTCCCCTCTCCTCCTCCTCTCTCTCCTCCTCCTCTCTCTCCTCCTCCTCCCCTTCTCCTCCCCTCTCTCCTCCCCTCTCTCCTCCCCCTCCTCCTCCCCTCTCCTCCTCCTCCTCTCCTCCCCTCTCTCCTCCCCTTCTCCTCCCCTCTCCTCCCCCTCCTCTCTCCCTCCTCCTCCCCCTCCTCCCTCTCTCCTCCTCCCCCTCTCCTCCCCTCTCTCCTCCCCTTCTCCATCTCCCCCTCCTCCTCCCCTTCTCCTCTCCCCCTCCTCCTCCCCCTCTCCTCCTCCTCCCCTCTCCTCCCCTCCTCCTCCATCTCCCCTCTCCTCCCCCTCTCCTCCCCTCTCCTCCCCCTCTCCTCCCCCTCTCCTCCCCCTTCTCCTCCCCCTCTCCTCCCTCCTCTCCCCTCTCCTCCCCCTCTCCTCCCCTCTCCTCCCTCCTCCCCTCTCTCCTCCCCTCTCTCCTCCCCTCTCCTCCCCTCCCTCCCCCTCCTCTCCTCCCCCTCTCCTCCCCCCTCCCCCTCCCCTTCTCCCCTTCTCTCCTCCCCTCTCCTCCCCTTCTCTCCCCCTCCTCCCCTCTCCTCCCCCTCCTCCCCTTCTCCTCCCCTCTCCTCCCCCTCTCCCCCTCCCCTTCTCCTCCCCCTCTCCTCCCCCCTCTCCCCCTCCCCTCTCCTCCTCCTCCCCCTCTCCTCCCCTTCTCCTCCCCCTTCTCCTCCCCCCCTCCCCTCCTCCCCTTCTCATCCCCCTTCTCTCCTCCCCTTCTCCTCCCCTTCTCCTCCCCCTCTCCTCCCCTTCTCCTCTCCTCCCCTTCTCCTGCCCCTCTCCTCCCCCTCTCCTACTCTCCTCTCTACCCTGCACCTTAACGTGTATGTGTTTGTTTCAGACAGATTCACTTTCACGAATGGGGATGTGTGTGTGTGTGTGTGTGTGTGTGTGTGTGTGTGTGTGTGTGTGTGTGTTGATGTGTGCTGATAAACAACAGCAGTGACTAGGCCTGTTCCCCAGAGACACTATCTCACTATCCTCACATCCACTCACCCACTCTGGCAATCAGACATGGTTAGAGCCCCGCCCCCCCTCACAGAGTTATCTTCATGCCTGAAATCTATTCCCCAAGAAAAAAGAAACAGGACAAGAAGAAAGAGAGCTAAGAGGATTCCGTCTGACTGACTGGTTGACTGGCTGACTGGCTGGCTGGCTGACGTGCTGACTGAATGGCTGGCTGACTGGCTGACTGGCTGACTGACTGACTGACTGGCTGACTGGCTGGCTGGACTGACTGGCTGGCTGGCTGGCTGACTGGCTGGCTGACTGGCTGACTGGCTAATTGGCTGACTGACTGACTGACTGTCTGGCTAACTTGCTGGCTGGCTGGCTGGCTGACTGTCTGACTGGCTGGCTGGCTGGCTGGCTGGTTGACTGACTGACTGGCTGGCTGGCTGTCTGGCTGGCTGGTTGACTGACTGATTGGCTGGCTAACTTGCTGACTGACTGGCTGGCTGGCTGGCTGACTGGCTGGCTGACTGGATGACTGGCTGGCTGGCTGGCTGACTGGCTGACTGGTTGACTGGCTGACTGACTGACTGTCTGGCTGGCAGGCTGACTGGCTGATTGACTGGCTGGCTGACTGCCTGACTGTCTGGCTCACTGAGCAACTGGCTGACTGCCCGACTGGCTGACTGGCTGGCTGGCTGACTGGTTGACTGGCTGACTGACTGACTGTCTGGCTGGCAGGCTGACTGGCTGATTGACTGGCTGGCTGACTGCCTGACTGTCTGGCTCACTGAGCGACTGGCTGACTGCCCGACTGGCTGACTGCCCGACTGGCTGACTGACTGGCTGGCTGGCTGGTTGAGTGGCTGGCTGACTGATTGACTGGCTGACTGCCTGACTGTCTTGCTCACTGACCGACTGGCTGACTGCCCGACTGGCCGAAATGCTGACTGGCTGGCTGGCTAATTGGCTGAGTGACTGGCTGGCTTACTGACTGACTGGCTGACTGGCTGGCTGGCTGACTGACTGGCTGCCTGACTGGCTGACTGAATGGCTGACTGGCTAACTGACTGACTGGCTGACTGACTTGCTGACTGGCTGATTGACTGGCTGGCTGACTGGCTAACTGACTGGCTGACTGGCTAACTGACTGGTTGACTGGCTGGCTGACTGGCTAACTGACTGGCTGACTGATTGACTGGCTGGCTGGCTGACTGACTGACTGCCCGACTGGCTGACTGAATGCCTCCCAGATGGCACCCTATTCCCTATATATTCCACTACTTTAGACCAGATCTCTATATAGGGATTGAGGACCCGGTCACTGATGGGCTGGCCTGGCTTCCTGTCAGGGTTGAATAGACTGACGGGCTGGCCTGGCTTCCTGTCCAGGTTGAATAGACTGACGGGCTGGCCTGGCTTCCTGTCCGGGTTGAATAGACTGATGGGCTGGCCTGGCTTCCTGTCCGGGTTGAAAAGACTGATGGGCTGGCCTGGCTTCCTGTCTGGGTTGAATAGACTGACGGGCTGGCCTGGCTTCCTGTCTGGGTTGAATAGACTGACGGGCTGGCCTTGCTTCCTGTCTGGGTTGAATAGACTGACGGGCTGGCCTGGCTTCCTGTCCGGGTTGAATAGACTGACGGGCTGGTGTGGAGGCATGGGCTGGCTTCCTGTCAGGGTTGAATAGACTGACGGGCTGGCCTGGCTTCCTGTCTGGGTTGAATAGACTGACGGGCTGGCCTGGCTTCCTGTCCGGGCTGAATAGACTGATGGGCTGGTGTGGAGGCATGGCCTGGCTTCCTGTCCGGGTTGAATAGACTGATGGGCTGGTGTGGAGGCATGGCCTGGCTTCCTGTCTGGGTTGAATAGACTGATGGGCTGGTGTGGAGGCATGGCCTGGCTTACTGTCCCGGTTGAATAGACTGATGGGCTGGTGTGGAGGCATGGCCTGGCTTCCTGTCAGGGTTGAATAGACTGATGGGCTGGTGTGGAGGCATGGCCTGGCTTCCTGTCTGGGTTGAATAGACTGATGGGCTGGTGTGGAGGCATGGCCTGGCTTCCTGTCAGGGTTGAATAGACTGATGGGCTGGTGTGGAGGCATGGCCTGGCTTCCTGTCTGGGTTGAATAGACTGATGGGCTGGTGTGGAGGTATGGCCTGGCTCCCTGTCTGGGTTGAATAGACTGACAGGCTGGTGTGGAGGCATGGCCTGGCTTCCTGTCAGGGCTAAATAGACTGACGGGCTGGCCTGGCTTCCTGTCCGGGTTGAATAGACTGACGGGCTGGCCTGGCTTCCTGTCTGGGTTGAATAGACTGATGGGCTGGTGTGGAGGCATGGCCTGGCTTCCTGTCTGGGTTGAATAGACTGATGGGCTGGTGTGGAGGCATGGCCTGGCTTCCTGTCTGGGTTGAATAGACTGATGGGCTGGTGTGGAGGCATGGCCTGGCTTCCTGTCAGGGTTGAATAGACTGATGGGCTGGTGTGGAGGCATGGCCTGGCTCCCTGTCTGGGTTGAATAGACTGACAGGCTGGTGTGGAGGCATGGCCTGGCTTCCTGTCAGGGCTAAATAGACTGACGGGCTGGCCTGGCTTCCTGTCCGGTTGAATAGACTGACGGGCTGGCCTGGCTTCCTGTCTGGGTTGAATAGACTGATGGGCTGGCCTGGCTTCCTATCCGGGTTGAATAGACTGATGGGCTGGCCTGGCTTCCTGTCAGGGTTGAATAGACTGACGGGCTGGTGTGGAGGTATGGCCTGGCTTCCTGTCAGGGTTGAATAGACTGACGGGCTGGCCTGGCTTCCTGTCCGGGTTGAATAGACTGATGGGCTGGCCTGGCTTCCTATCCGGGTTGAATAGACTGATGGGCTGGCCTGGCTTCCTGTCAGGGTTGAATAGACTGACGGGCTGGTGTGGAGGTATGGCCTGGCTTCCTGTCAGGGTTGAATAGACTGACGGGCTGGCCTGGCTTCCTGTCCGGGTTGAATAGACTGATGGGCTGGCCTGGCTTCCTGTCAGGGTTGAATAGACTGATGGGCTGGTGTGGAGGCATGGCCTGGCTTCCTGTCCGGGTTGAATAGACTGATGGGCTGGTGTGGAGGCATGGCCTGGATTCCTGTCCGGGTTGAATAGACTGATGGGCTGGCCTGGCTTCCTGTCCGGGTTGAATAGACTGATGGGCTGGTGTGGAGGTATGGCCTGGCTTCCTGTCAGGGTTGAATAGACTGATGGGCTGGTGTGGAGGTATGGCCTGGCTTCCTGTCAGGGTTGAATAGACTGACGGGCTGGCCTGGCTTCCTGTCCGGGTTGAATAGACTGATGGGCTGGCCTGGCTTCCTGTCAGGGTTGAATAGACTGATGGGCTGGTGTGGAGGCATGGCCTGGCTTCCTGTCCGGGTTGAATAGACTGATGGGCTGGTGTGGAGGCATGGCCTGGCTTCCTGTCCGGGTTGAATAGACTGATGGGCTGGTGTGGAGGTATGGCCTGGCTTCCTGTCAGGCTTGAATAGACTGATGGGCTGGTGTGGAGGTATGGCCTGGCTTCCTGTCAGGGTTGAATAGACTGATGGGCTGGTGTGGAGGTATGGCCTGGCTTCCTGTCAGGGTTGAATAGATTGATGGGCTGGTGTGGAGGCATGGCCTGGCTTCCTGTCAGTGCTGAATAGACTGACGGGCTGGTGTGGAGGTATGGCCTGGCTTCCTGTCAGGGTTGAATAGACTGACGGGCTGGCCTGGCTTCCTGTCAGACTTGAATAGACTGATGGGCTGGTGTGGAGGCATGGCCTGGCTTCCTGTCAGGGTTGAATAGACTGACAGGCTGGTGTGGAGGCATGGCCTGGCTTCCTGTCAGGCTTGAATAGACTGACGGGCTGGCCTGGCTTCCTGTCAGGGTTGAATAGACTGATGGGCTGGTGTGGAGGTATGGCCTGGCTTCCTGTCAGGGTTGAATAGACTGACGGGCTGGTGTGGAGGTATGGCCTGGCTTCCTGTCAGGGCTGAATAGACTGATGGGCCGGTGTGGAGGTATGGCCTGGCTTCCTGTCAGGGTTGAATAGACTGATGGGTTGGTGTGGAGGTATGGCCTGGCTTCCTGTCAGGGTTGAATAGACTGACGGGCTGGTGTGGAGGTATGGCCTGGCTTCCTGTCAGGGCTGAATAGACTGATGGGCTGGTGTGGAGGTATGGCCTGGCTTCCTGTCAGGGTTGAATAGACTGACGGGCTGGTGTGGAGGTATGGCCTGGCTTCCTGTCAGGGCTGAATAGACTGATGGGCTGGTGTGGAGGTATGGCCTGGCTTCCTGTCAGGGCTGAATAGACTGATGGGCTGGTGTGGAGGTATGGCCTGGCTTCCTGTCAGGGTTGAATAGACAACCCTCTCTTGATTTGTTGGAAGACTTCATAAACTCCACGGTTTCACACACACACACACACACACACACACACACACACACACACACACACACACACACACACACACACACACACACACACACACACACACACACACACACGTAGTATGTAGTCATGTAGTCAGTATGTAGTCATGTAGTCATGGCTCTATGTAGTACTGTACGCCTCCCATAGTCTGTTCTGGACTTGGGGACTGTGAAGAGACCTCTGGTGGCATGTCTTGTGGGGTATGCATGGGTGTCTGAGCTGTGTGATAGTCATTTAAACAGACATCTCTGTGCTTTCAACATGTCAATACCTCTCATAAATACAAGTAGTGATGAAGTCAAACTCTCCTCCACTTTCAGCCAGGAGAGATTGACCTGCGTATTATCAATATTAGCTCCCTGTGTACATCCAAGGGCCAGCCGTGCTGCCCTGTTCTGAACCAATTGAAATTTCCCTAAGTCCTCTTTGTGGCTCCTGACCACACGACTGAACAGTAGTCCAGGTGCAACAAACTAGGTCTTGTAGGACCTGCCTTGTTGATAGTGTTGTTAAGAAGGTAGAAACTAGGGCCTGTAGGACCTGCCTTGTTGATAGTGTTGTTAAGAAGGTAGATACTAGGGCCTGTAGGACCTGCCTTGTTGATAGTGTTGTTAAGAAGGTAGAAACTAGGGCCTGTAGGACATGCCTTGTTGATAGTGTTGTTAAGAAGGTAGAAACTAGGGCCTGTAGGACCTGCCTTGTTGATAGTGCTGTTATGAAGGTAGAAACTAGGGCCTGTAGGACCTGCCTTGTTGATAGTGTTGTTAAAAAGGTAGAGCAGTGTTTTATTATAGACAGACTTCTCTCCATCTTAGCTACTACTGCATCAATATGTTTTGACCGTGACAGTTTACAACCTAGTGTTACTCCAAGCAGTTTAGTCATCTCAACTTGTCTTAGCTACTACTGCATCAATATGTTTAGTCATCTCAACTTGTCTTAGCTACTACTGCATCAATATGTTTAGTCATCTCAACTTGTCTTAGCTACTACTGCATCAATATGTTTAGTCATCTCAACTTGCTCAATTTCCTCATTATTTATTACAAGATTTAGTTGAGGTTTAAGATTTAGTGAGTGCTGTGTTCCAAATACCATATTATCAATATTTAGAGCTAACTTATTCCTTGCCACCCACTCTGAACTAAATGCAGCTCTTTGTTAACTAACTGCAGCTCTTTGTTGAGTGTTGCAGTCATTTCAGTCGCTTTAGTAGCTGACATGTTTAGCGTTGAGTCATCCGCATACATAGAAACTCTGGCTTTACTGAATGATTCAGTAAATGATTCAGTGAATGATTGGTCCCAAATACAATGCTTTTAGCTTTTTCTTTTACATTTTGGACTAACTTATTCCTTGCCACCAATTCTGAAACTAACTGCAGCTCTTTGTGTTGCAGTGATAACAGTTTCTGCAGTAGCTGACATGTATAGTGTTGAGTCATCCGCATACATAGACACTCTGGCTTTACTCAAAGCCAGTAGCATGTCGTTAGTAAAGATTGAAAAGGGTAAGGGGCCTCGACAGCTGCCCTGGGGAATTCCTGATACTACCTGGAATATGTTGGAGAGGCTTCCACCCTCTGTGTTCTGTTAGACAGGTAACTCTTTCTCCACAATATAGCAGGGGATGTAAAGCCATAACACATATGTTTTTCCAGCAGCAGACTATTGTCGATAATGTCAAAAGCCGCACTGAAGTCTTACAAAACCACCCCTACAATATTTTCATCATACATTTCTCTCAGCCAATCATCAGTCATTTGTGTAAGTGTGCTGTGCTTGTTGAATGTCCTTCCCTATAAGTGCTGTCTGTTGTTAATTTGTTTACTGTGAAATAGCATTGTATCTGGTCAAACCATTTTTTCCAGAAGTTTACTAAGGGTTGGTAACAGGCTGATTGGTCGGCTATTTGAGCACGTAAAGGGGGCTTTACTATTCTTAAGTAGTGGAATGACTTGAGCTTCCCTCCAGTTCTGAGGGCACACACTTTCTAATAGGATGAAATTGAAGATATGGCAAATAGTGGAAATATCGTCCGCTATTATCCCCAGTAATTTTCCATCCAAGTTGTCAGACCTAGGTGTCTTGTCAATGTTGATAGACAACAATAATATTTTACCTCTTCCACACTCACTTTACGGAATTCAAAATTACAATTCTTGTCTTTCAAAATATGGTCAGATATACTTGGATGTGGAGTGTCAGCGTTTGTCGTCAGGTCATGCCGAAGTTTGCAAATCTTGATATGCATCAGTTTTGTGATGAATGAGCAATCTGCTTCAATACATTTTATTTTACTAGGCAAGTCAGTTAAGAACAAATTCTTATTTTCAATGACGGCCTAGGAACAGTGGGTTAACTGGCCTAGGAACAGTGGGTTAACTGGCCTAGGAACAGTGGGTTAACTGGCCTAGGAACAGTGGGTTAACTGGCCTAGGAACAGTGGGTTAACTGGTCTAGGAACAGTGGGTTAACTGACCTAGGAACAGTGGGTTAACTGGCCTAGGAACAGTGGGTTAACTGGCCTAGGAACAGTGGGTTAACTGGCCTAGGAACAGTGGGTTAACTGGCCTAGGAACAGTGGGTTAACTGGCCTAGGAACAGTGGGTTAACTGGTCTAGGAACAGTGGGTTAACTGGTCTAGGAACAGTGGGTTAACTGGCCTAGGAACAGTGGGTTAACTGGCCTAGGAACAGTGGGTTAACTGGCCTAGGAACAGTGGGTTAACTGCCTGTTCAGGGGGAGAATGACAGATTTGTACCTTTTTGTCAATTCCTCATCAATCCACTGGGATTTAACAGTTTTTACAGTAATTTTCTTAATTGGGTGCATGTTTATTAGTAATAATTTCATAAATGTGTGAAGTGCAG